>NC_088409.1:97766187-97936187 GCF_034236695.1 Oncorhynchus nerka
TATAGTAGTACGAGTGCAGTTAAGAGTGTACTCTATAGTAGTACGAGTGTAGTTAAGTGTATTCTATAGTACTGCGAGTGTAGTTAAGAGTGTACTCTATAGTACTGCGAGTGTACTCTATAGTACTGCGAGTGTACTCTATAGTACTGCGAGTGTAGTTAAGAGTGTACTCTATAGTACTGCGAGTGTAGTTAAGAGTGTACTCTATAGTACTGCGAGTGTACTCTATAGTACTGCGAGTGTAGTTAAGAGTGTACTCTATAGTACTGCGAGTGTAGTTAAGAGTGTACTCTATAGTACTGCGAGTGTACTCTATAGTACTGCGAGTGTACTCTATAGTACTGCGAGTGCAGTTAAGAGTCCTAGTGAGAAGTATATTTGCAATGAGGAAATACATTTAGCAACTTTGACATGACACGCTGTGTAAACTTGACCCTTTTTTTTAAACTGTTAAAACTGTTAGAGGTCTCTGTCCCCCCCCGCCCCCCGTCTCATGTTTGGTCCTTGAGGTTTGGCTGTTTTTTGTTTCTTTACTTTCCTGTATGTCTTCCTGTAGATCCGGACGGAGTTGTATTTCCTGTCCAGTCAGAAGAACCGTGCCAGTCTGTTTGGGATGCCCCTGATCGTTCCCTGTACGGTTCACACCAGTCAGAAGGACCTGTACGATGCTGTCTGGATACAGGTGGCCCGTCTGGCCAGCCCTCTGCCCCCGCAGGAGGCCAGCAACCATGCACAGGACTGGTCAGTACCCCCCCACACACACACACACACAGGGCTTAGTCTGCAAGTCTCCCCTTGATGTGATGGTTATCTTGATTGCCTGCTGGTTGTCAATAAAGGTGTGTGTGTGTGTGTTGCCCCTACTACAGTGATGACAGTATGGGCTACCAATACCCCTTCACACTGAGAGTGGTGGGGAAGGATGGCAGCTCGTGTGCCTGGTGTCCCTGGTACAGGTGAGGTGGCCTCCTCCATCATCATCAAAACACACTTCACTTCTGTTACTAGATCTCATTTGGTTTCGGCTCAACTGTGTGTTACTGTGTGTGTTCAGGTTCTCAACTGTGTGTTACTGTGTGTGTTCAGGTGCTCAACTGTGTGTTACTGTGTGTTACAGTGTGTTACTGTGTGTGTTACTGTGTGTTACTCAGGTGCTCAACTGTGTGTTACTGTGTTACTGTGTGTTACTGTGTGTGTTACTGTGTGTTACTGTGTGTGTTACTGTGTGTTACAGTGTGTTACTGTGTGTTACAGTGTGTTACAGTGTGTTACTGTGTGTGTTCAGGTTCTGTCGAGGCTGTGCGGTGGACTGTACGGAGGACAGGGCCTCGGTAGAAAACGCCTACATAGCTGTCGACTGGGATCCTACAGCCCTGCACGTCCGTTACCAGACCTCACAGGAGAGGGTGAGTCATTAGATCCTATAGGAAAAGATGACATCCACACTTCACATATTATGCAGACGTTATTGCTGGTGTAGAGAAATGCTTGTGTTCCTAACTCCAACAGTGCAGTAATATCTAACAATACACACAACTAAACGTAAAATAATGGAATTATTAAATATATAAATATTAGGACGAGCAATATAGGAGTGACATTGACTAAATACAGTAGAATAGAATAGGGTATATACATATGAGATGAGTAAAGCAGTATGTAAACATTATAAATAAAGGGACCAGTGTTCCATTATTAAAGGGGCCAGTGTTCCATTATTAAAGGGATTAGTGTTCCATTATTAAAGGGACCAGTGTTCCATTATTAAAGTGACCAGTGTTCCATTATTAAAGGGACCAGTGTTCCATTATTAAAGGGACCAGTGTTCCATTATTAAAGGGACCAGTGTTCCATTATTAAAGTGATGTTACATTATTAAAGTGTTCCATGTTCCATTATTATAGTGACCAGTGTTCCATTATTAAAGGGACCAGTGTTCCATTATTAAAGGGACCAGTGTTCCATTATTAAAGGGACCAGTGTTCCATTATTATAGTGACCAGTGTTCCATTATTATAGTGACCAGTGTTCCATTATTATAGTGACCAGTGTTCCATTATTAAAGTGGCCAGTGATTCCATGTCTATGTCTATAGGACATCAGCCTCTAAGGTGCAGGGTTGCGTAATCGGGTGGAAGACGGCTAGTGATGGCTGTTTAACAGTCTGGTGGCACTGTGTTTTCCACGAAGCGGATGAAGAAGGTGTTTAGTTTGTCCGGAAGCAAGACGTCGGTGTCCGCGACGTGGCCACATACGTCTTGTCTGAACCGTTGAATTGCAACTCCATTTTGTTTCTGTATTGCTGTTTTGCCTGTTTGAGTGCGTTACGGAGGAAATAACTACACTGTGTGTATTCAACCATATTCCCAGTCACCTTGCCTCTGTTAAATGCTACCATCTATCCACGGTTTCTGGTTTGGGTAGGTTTCAATAGTCACCGTGGGAACAACATCCCCTATACACTTCCTGATGAACTCAGTCACCGTGTCCGTGTATACGTCAATGTTATTATCAGAGGCTACCTGGAACATATCCCAGTCTGCGTGATCAAAACCATCTCTCTCTCTTCTCTCTCCTCTCTCTCGTTCGTGTAGAGGTGCAATGTAATGAGGAGCAGGCCCCAGTCTGTCTATCTGTCCCGTCTAACCCTGTTCTCCGTCTCTCTCTCTCCTCTCTCTCGTTTGTGTAGAGGTGCAATGTAATGAGGAGCAGGCCCCAGTCTGTCTATCTGTCCCGTCTAACCCTGTTCTCCGTCTCTCTCTCTCTAGATAGTAGAGGAGCACTGTAGTGTGCAGCAGAGTCGCAGCGCCCAGGCTGAGCCCGTCAGTCTAGACAGTTGTCTGAAGGCCTTCACCAGTGAGGAGGAGCTGGGAGAGGATGAGCTCTACTACTGCTCCAAGTGCAAGACCCACCGCCTGGCCACCAAGAAACTGGACCTGTGGAGGCTGCCGCCTATACTGGTCAGAACACTGACACACACTGTCTACTGTAGTTAGATGTAATGAGGCTACCGCCCATACTGGTTAGCACATTGACACACGGTGTAGACTAGCAAGACTAGTACACACCATCGCTGCAGTACCCAGTACCCACCATCGCTGCAGTACCCACCATCGCTGCAGTACCCAGTACCCACCATCGCTGCAGTACCCACCATCGCTACAGTACCCACCATCGCTGCAGTACCCACCATCGCTGCAGTACCCACCATCGCTGCAGTACCCACCATCGCTACAGTACCCAGTACCCACCATCGCTGCAGTACCCACCATCGCTGCAGTACCCACCATCGCTACAGTACCCAGTACCCACCATCGCTGCAGTACCCACCATCGCTGCAGTACCCACCATCGCTACAGTACCCAGTACCCACCATCGCTGCAGTACCCACCATCGCTACAGTACCCAGTACCCACCATCGCTGCAGTACCCAGTACCCACCATCGCTGCAGTACCCACCATCGCTACAGTACCCAGTACCCACCATCGCTGCAGTACCCACCATCGCTGCAGTACCCACCATCGCTGCAGTACCCACCATCGCTACAGTACCCAGTACCCACCATCGCTGCAGTACCCATCATCGCTGCAGTACCCACCATCGCTACAGTACCCAGTACCCACCATCGCTGCAGTACCCACCATCGCTGCAGTACCCACCATCGCTGCAGGACCCAGTACCCACCATCGCTGCAGTACCCACCATCGCTGCAGTACCCAGTACCCACCATCGCTGCAGTACCCACCATCGCTGCAGTACCCAGTACCCACCATCGCTGCAGTACCCACCATCGCTGCAGTACCCAGTACCCACCATCGCTGCAGTACCCACCATCGCTGCAGTACCCAGTACCCACCATCGCTGCAGTGCCCAGTACCCACCATCGCTACAGTACCCACCATCGCTACAGTGCCCACCATCGCTACAGTACCCACCATCGCTGCAGTACCCAGTACCCACCATCGCTGCAGTACCCAGTACCCACCATCGCTGCAGTACCCACCATCGCTGCAGTACCCACCATCGCTGCAGTACCCACCATCGCTGCAGTACCCACCATCGCTACAGTGCCCACCATCGCTACAGTGCCCACCATCGCTACAGTGCCCACCATCGCTGCAGTACCCAGTACCCACCATCGCTGCAGTACCCACCATCGCTACAGTACCCACCATCGCTACAGTACCCACCATCGCTACAGTACCCACCATCGCTACAGTGCCCACCATCGCTGCAGTACCCAGCCCACCATCGCTGCAGTACCCAGTACCCACCATCGCTGCAGTACCCACCATCGCTACAGTACCCACCATCGCTACAGTACCCACCATCGCTACAGTACCCACCATCGCTACAGTGCCCACCATCGCTGCAGTGCCCACCATCGCTGCAGTACCCACCATCGCTACAGTACCCAGTACCCACCATCGCTACAGTACCCAGTACCCACCATCGCTACAGTGCCCACCATCGCTGCAGTACCCACCATCGCTACAGTGCCCACCATCGCTACAGTACCCACCATCGCTACAGAACCCACCATCGCTGCAGTACCCACCATCGCTGCAGTACCCAGTGCCCACCATCGCTACAGTACCCACCATCGCTACAGTACCCACCATCGCTGCAGTACCCACCATCGCTGCAGTACCCAGTGCCCACCATCGCTACAGTACCCACCATCGCTGCAGTACCCAGTACCCACCATCGCTGCAGTGCCCACCATCGCTACAGTACCCACCATCGCTACAGTACCCAGTACCCACCATCGCTGCAGTGCCCAGTACCCACCATCGCTGCAGTGCCCACCATCGCTACAGTACCCACCATCGCTGCAGTACCCAGTACCCACCATCGCTGCAGTGCCCACCATCGCTACAGTACCCACCATCGCTACAGTACCCAGTACCCACCATCGCTGCAGTGCCCAGTACCCACCATCGCTACAGTACCCAGTACCCACCATCGCTACAGTGCCCACCATCGCTGCAGTACCCACCATCGCTACAGTGCCCACCATCGCTACAGTACCCACCATCGCTACAGTACCCACCATCGCTGCAGTACCCACCATCGCTGCAGTACCCAGTGCCCACCATCGCTACAGTACGCACCATCGCTGCAGTACCCAGTACCCACCATCGCTGCAGTGCCCACCATCGCTACAGTACCCACCATCGCTACAGTACCCACCATCGCTACAGTACCCACCATCGCTGCAGTACCCACCATCGCTGCAGTACCCACCATCGCTACAGTACCCACCATCGCTACAGTACCCACCATCGCTGCAGTACCCACCATCGCTGCAGTACCCACCATCGCTACAGTGCCCACCATCGCTACAGTGCCCACCATCGCTACAGTACCCACCATCGCTGCAGTACCCACCATCGCTACAGTGCCCAGTACCCACCATCGCTACAGTACCCACCATCGCTACAGTGCCC
Source organism: Oncorhynchus nerka (assembly GCF_034236695.1). Lineage (NCBI taxonomy): Eukaryota > Metazoa > Chordata > Actinopteri > Salmoniformes > Salmonidae > Oncorhynchus > Oncorhynchus nerka. The sequence goes on from NC_088409.1 coordinate 97,771,639, forward strand.
ACCATCGCTACAGTACCCAGTACCCACCATCGCTACAGTGCCCAGTACCCACCATCGCTACAGTACCCACCATCACTACAGTACCCACCATCGCTACAGTGCCCACCATCGCTACAGTACCCACCATCGCTACAGTACCCACCATCGCTACAGTGCCCACCATCGCTACAGTGCCCACCATCGCTACAGTGCCCACCATCGCTACAGTACCCTCCATCGCTACAGTACCCACCATCGCTACAGCACCCACCATCGCTACAGTGCCCAGTACCCACCATCGCTACAATGCCCACCATCGCTACAGCACCCACCATCGCTACAGTGCCCAGTACCCACCATCGCTGCAGTACCCACCATCGCTACAGTACCCACCATCGCTGCAGTGCCCACCATCGCTACAGTACCCACCATCGCTACAGTGCCCAGTACCCACCATCGCTACAGTACCCACCATCGCTACAGTGCCCACCATCGCTACAGTACCCACCATCGCTACAGTGCCCACCATCGCTACAGTACCCACCATCGCTACAGTACCCACCATCGCTACAGTGCCCACCATCGCTAGAGTACCCACCATCGCTACAGTGCCCACCATCGCTACAGTGCCCACCATCGCTAGAGTGCCCACCATTGCTAGAGTGCCCACCATTGCTAGAGTGCCCACCATTGCTAGAGTGCCCACCATTGCTAGAGTGCCCACCATTGCTAGAGTGCCCACCATTGCTAGAGTGCCCACCATTGCTAGAGTGCCCACCATTGCTAGAGTGCCCACCATTGCTAGAGTGCCCACCATCGCTACAGTGCCCACCATCGCTACAGTGCCCACCATCGCTACAGTGCCCACCATCGCTAGAGTGCCCACCATTGCTAGAGTGCCCAGTGCCCACCATCGCTGCAGTGCCCACCATCGCTGCAGTGCCCACCATCGCTGCAGTGCCCACCATCGCTGCAGTGTCCACCATCGCTAGAGTACCCACCATCGCTACAATGTAAACAGAAAGATGAACATCACTTTATTGGTCAATTGCACAGAAAGTCCAACTGAAATGTGACTTCCTCTTTTAAACCAACCCTTCCCAAAGACACACATACATTTAGAGGTTTTGGAGAGGTGGGGTGGTGGGGCTGCCACACTGTGGAGCTGCTGCAGTGGTTGGGGGTTAAGTGCCTTACTGAAGGGCACAATGGGCAGGCAATGGCATCTAGGATTTGATATCAGAAACCCTCCGGTTACCAACTCACTTGCCGGGCAGTCTTTTTTCCCGTTGGACTCAGGCAACCCCTCCGTCTGCTGGCTCACCTCTAACCGCTAGGGCTACCTGACGTCTCTGTACACGTATCTACACCCGAGTGTTTTCAATAGTTCACGTTGTTCTTTATTTGCAGATAGTACACCTGAAGAGGTTCCAGTTTGTGAACGGCCGCTGGATCAAGTCTCAGAAGATCGTCCAGTTTCCCAGAGAGAGTTTTGACCCTAGTGTTTACCTGGCTCCCCGGGAGGCGGGGCTTAACGGGCTACACGGTCTGCTGAGCCGCAGCGAGGGGGAGGAACTACTGAGGATAAGAGGAGGAGAAACGGTCTCCTCCATCTCCGCCCCTGCTGGGTTCCTCAACATCCTCAAAGGTCTGTCATCCTGTCTACGTCTCAAATACCACCCTATTCCCTTTCTAGTGCATAGTCCCTATGGACCCTGGTCAAATGTAGTGCACTATATAGGGAATAGGGCCCATAGGGCTCTGGTCCTAAAGTAGTGCAGTATATAGGGAATAGGGCCCATAGGGCTCTGGTCTAAAGTAGTGCACTATATAGGGAATAGGGCCCATAGGGCTCTGGTCTAAAGTAGTGCACTATATAGGGAATAGGGTTCTATAGGGCCCTGGTCTAAAGTAGTGCACTATATAGGGAATAGGGCCCATAGGATCCTGGTCAAATGTAGTGCACTATATAGGGAATAGGGTGCCATTTGAGGCACTCGTCTCTCAATGGAATCTTGCTGCTTTTTCGGTCATTCAAGTTGACTGTTGATTCCAAGTCCCTGATTTAGCTTGATGATTGCCAAGTCATCTGCAGTAGTTTCCTGTTGTTAAACAAACCAGTCCTTCAGAGTGAGGTAATGAAACCAGAGAAAAGCGTGTATTTATTTCTATTCATTAGTGTACAACACGATACACCGCATAGCCCCATATACCCAGGAAGGATTAGGTCGAGCTGTTTCACTGAGCGCCTCTCTCTCTCTCTCGCTCTCTCTCTCTCTCTCTCTCTTCATCTGTTTCCACAGCCTCTCCAGCGTCAGGCAGGAAGTCAGCCCCTCCCTCCTTCATCAGCCGTACCAGCAGCCCCTGCAGCAGCCCCAAGACAGGAGGAGGCAGTCCAGGGGGCGCGGGCCACAGACAGACCCGCCTCAGGCTCCCCCAGCTGGCCAGCCGCCACCGCCTCTCCAACAGCAAGGAGAACCTGGAGGGTAGTACCAGGGAGAGGGGCAGCGGCCCTGACACAGAGCCCAGGGAGGGAGCACCGCAGGCGGACACGGAGGGTGGGCTCGTGGGGGTGATGAGTGGAGGTTTTGGGGAGGTCGGGGTGAGGAGCGGGCCAGAGATGTCCACCACAGATGCGTCCAGCAGCCTCAGTAATGTCATCGTGATGAACGGGGACAGCGGTGGCCATAGCAACGAGGTACTAAGCACGGAGGCCAGTACGGAGCCCAGCACGGACCTAGAGACCACTGCAACAGCCCAGCTGCACCAAAGAGACAACAGCCTGGAGAACATCTACAACTTATATGCAATTTCAGTGAGTGCTTCCAAAACTGCTTGGAGTTTAGCCTCCTAACCTATGCCTCGGGAAGATTGATTTAGTTAGATATGAATCAAATCAAAATCAAATCACATTGTATTGGTCACATACACATGGTGAGCAGATGTTATTGCGAGTGTAGCGAAATGCTTGTGCTTCTAGTTCCCGACAGTCCAGTAATATCTAACAATTCCACAACAACTACCTAGTTTGCCCCCGGTGATGCTTTGTGCAGACCGCACCACCCTCTGGAGAGCCTTGTGGTTGAGGGCGATGCAGTTGCCGTACCAGGCGGTGATGCAGCCCGACAGGATGCTCTCAATTGTAAAATTTGTGAGGGTTTTAGGTGACAAGCCACATTTCTTCAGCCTTCAGTTGAAGAGGCGCTGTTGCGCATTCTTCACCACGCTGTCTGTGTGGGTGGACCATATCAGTTTGTCAGTGATGTGTACGCCGAAGAACTTAAAACTTTACACCTTCGCTACTGCTGTCCCGTTGATGTGGATAGGGGGGTGCACCCTCTGCTGTTTCCTGAAGTCCACAATCATCTCCTTTTTGTTTTGTTGACGTTGAGTGAGAGGTTATTTTCCTGACACCACACTCCGAGGGCCCTCACCTCCTCCCTATAGGCTGTCTCGTCGTTGTTGGTAATCAAGCCCACTACTGTTGTCATCTGCGAACTTGATGATTGAATTGGAGGCGTGCATGGCCACGCAGTCATGGGTGAACAGGGAGTACAGGAGGGGGCTGAGCACACACCCTTGTGGGGCCCCTGTGTTGAGGATCAGCGAAGTGGAGATTTGAGATTTGTTGAAGGCACCTGGGAGAGGCCCGTCAGGAAGTCCAGGACCCAGTTGCACAGGGCAGGGTTCAGACCCAGGGCCTCCAGCTTAATGATGAGCTTGGAGGGTACTATGGTGTTGAATGCTGAGCTGTAGTCGATGAACAGCATTCTTACATAGGTATTCCTCTTGTCCAGATGGGATAGGGCAGTGTGCAATGTGATGGCGATTGCTTCGCCTGTGGATCTATTGGGGCGGTGCGCAAATTGAAGTGGGTCTAGGGTGTAAGGTAGAGGTGATGTGATCCTTGACTAGTCTCTCAAAGCCACTTCATGATGACAGAAGTGAGTGCTATGGGCGATGGTCATTTAGTTCAGTTATCTCTGCCTTCTTGGGTACAGGAACAATGGTGGCCATCTTGAAGCATGCGGAGACAGCAGACTGGGATAGGGAGAGATTGAATATGTGGGCAAACACACCAGCCAGCTGGTTTGTGCATGCTCTGAGGACGGCGTCTGGGCCGGCAGCCCTGCAAGGGTTAAATCATTCTGGATTAGAAAGCCTCTGAACCAAATTGCACCCTATTCCCTACATAGTGCACCCTATTCCCTACACGGTGCACCCTATTCCCTACATGGTGCACCCTATTCCCTACATGGTGCACCCTATTCCCTACATAGTGCACCCTATTCCCTACATAGTGCACCCTATTCCCTACACAGTGCACTATGTGCCATTCAGGTATCATGGGAGGTTCTCTCTCTCCACAGTGCCATTCAGGTATCATGGGAGGTTCTCTCTCTACAAAGTGCCATTCAGGTATCATGGGAGGTTCTCTCTCTCTCTCTCCTCAGTGCCATTCAGGTATCATGGGAGGTAATAGGAGGTTCTCTCTCTCTCTCCACAGTGCCATTCAGGTATCATGGGAGGTAATAGGAGGTTCTCTCTCTCTCTCTCTGTCTCCACAGTGCCATTCAGGTATCATGGGAGGAGGACACTATGTGACCTATGCCAAAAACCCCAACAACAAATGGTACTGTTACAACGACAGCAGCTGTAAGGTAAGAACACACACACACACACACCCTCGACTAATGGACAATTAATCTAGCAAACCAGTTAGTAATTTTTGAAGCCAAAGGAGACCTTTTTAAAGCGCGTGCTTGTTTGCCGTGTCCTCCCTAGGAAGTGCACTCGGAGGAGATGGACACGGACTCGGCCTACATTCTGTTCTATGAGCAGAAGGGAGTGGACTTCTCTCAGTTCCTGCCAAAGACTGACGGCAAGAAGATGGCCGACACCACTAGCATGGACGAGGACTTTGAGTCTGACTACAAGAAGTATTGTGTCCTTCAGTGATTTCACGATCACACCGTCTTCCACCGACCTACCGGTCAACCGTCTACATTATGCCTGGAACTCTGGACAGACGGAAAGGACACAGTGCTTCTTCAGCCGGTCTCAACTGGGCTCCCAGGAAGCACAAAATGGTGTCTTTTGGCCGAGTCATCACAAACTGAACCACTTGAATGGCGGAGCGGTTGTCATGTTTTCGGATACCGCAAGAAACCCCCTTGTTGTTTTGTCAAGAGAACAACATTGAAGACCTATTTTCTTTTTTTAAAGCACTAAAGCTGTTGCACATTGAGCCTGAGGAAACCCTCCCTCTCCTGTGTGTGTGTGTGTGTGTGTGTGTGTGTGTGTGTGTGTGTGTGTTTATATTGTCAGCACATGAGCTGATATTGCTTCCTTGTTGCGCATATTTGTCCCCTGCGACCATCAAAACATAGGGACCTACATAATGTCTGTCTCTATAACTCACTATAGTGAAACGGTAATGTAGAGATTATACTAATATTATTTTAGTGATTTAAAAAGGGGTTCTCCAAAGGTTTTTATTTTCCTTCTTCAGTAACGATACTGTCATTTTGTTTTAAAACAACTCCTAATATTACCTCACTTCATTTCATTGGCCAATTGGAACGGCCAAATATTTTTCACCCACTTCCTCTTTTTGATGACCGCGCACACACACACACACACATGCACACACGCGCACACACACACGCACACACACATACACTTTGAAAAATAATAATCTCCCTTTATGAAGAAAGATTCCACCAAATTGAGGGGTTTGACCTTAATTTGACCCCTTGCCAAGCAACTTCCTAAAACAAAAAAGTGCAATTGCTGATCAATGTACCCACGACATCGAATGACTCTAGGGGCGTTCACTGTAGTCATTTTAACTCACAAGCTTGAGTTTAAATCTTGGTTATGTTGTGGACAGGTGCCATAGAGGATGTTTCAAAGATTATATATAAATACATATATTTATTAATTAATATATACATATATTTATTAATTAATGTATACATATATTTATTAATTAATGTATACATATATTTATTAATTAATATATACATATATTTATTAATTAATGTATACATATATTTATTAATTAATGTATACATATATTTATTAATTAATGTATACATATTTATTAATTAATGTATACATATATTTATTAATTAATGTATACATATATTTATTAATTAATGTATACATATATTTATTAATTAATGTATACATATATTTATTAATTAATGTATACATATATTTATTAATTAATGTATACATATATTTATTAATTAATGTATACATATATTTATTAATTAATGTATACATATATGTATTAATTAATGTATACATATATGTATTAATTAATGTATACATATATGTATTAATTAATGTATACATATATTTATTAATTAATGTATACATATATTTATTAATTAATGTATACATATATTTATTAATTAATGTATACATATATTTATTAATTAATGTATACATATATTTATTAATTAATGTATACATATATTTATTAATTAATGTATACATATATTTATTAATTAATGTATACATATATTTATTAATTAATGTATACATATATTTATTAATTAATGTATACATATATTTATTAATTAATATATACATATATTTATTAATTAATATATACATATATTTATTCATTAATGTATACATATATTTATTCATTAATGTATACATATATTTATTCATTAATGTATACATATATTTATTCATTAATGTATACATATATTTATTCATTAATGTATACATATATTTATTCATTAATGTATACATATATTTATTCATTAATGTATACATATATTTATTCATTAATGTATACATATATTTATTCATTAATATATACATATATTTATTAATTAATGTATACATATATTTATTAATTAATGTATACATATATTTGTATTGTTTGTAGAGTTATTTTTATCATTGCAATTATTTGTATGTACATTTTTGTTAATTTAAGGGTTGTTCTCATCTCTGGTGTTTTATCTACAGTACGTTGTAGGGAGCCACTGTGAGACTGTAAATGAATAGGGCCACATGACACCCTATTCCCTAGTGCACTACTTTTGACCAGGGCCCATAGGGTTCTGGTCAGAAATAGTGCACTATTGAAGAGTACCTTCACAAAGTATTCATACCCCTTGACTTATTCCACATTTTGTTGTTGTTACAGCCTTTGTTTGTCCCTCTCACCCATCTACACATAACACCCCATAATGACAAAGTGAGGGGTGAAAAAAATCTGATATGTTTGCAAATTTATTGAAAATTAAATACAGAAATATCTAATTTACACAAGTATTCACACCCCTAGGTCAATACGTATTAGAATCACCTTTGGCAGCGGTTACAGTTGAGTCTTTCTGGGTAAGTCTCGTGTCAAACTCATTTCACGGAGGGCCGAGTGTCTTGCGGGTTTTTGCTCCTCCTTTGTACTTAATTGATGAATTAAGGTCACTAATTAGTAAATAACTCCCCTCACCTGGTTGTCCAGGTTTTAATTGAAAGGAAAAACCTAAAACACAAAGACATTCGACTCTCCGTGGAATGAGTTCCACACGCCTGCTCTAAAAGCTTTGCACACCTGGATTGTACAATATTCTTTTAAAATGTCTTCTAGCTCTGTCAAGATGGTTTTTGAGCATCGCTAGACAGCCATTTTCAAGTCTTGCCATAGATTTTCAAGACGATTGTCAAGTCAAACCGACTTAGTCCAGTCAGGAACATTCAATGTCATCTTGGTAAGCAACTCCAGTGTATTTTTGTTCTAGGTTATTGTCCTGCTGAAATGTGAATTCATCTGCCAGTGGAAAGCAGACTGAACCAGGTTTTCCTCTAGGATTTAGCCTGTGCTTAGCTCTGTTCTATTTATTTTTATCCTAAAAAAAACTCCTTGGTCCTTGCCGATGACAAGCATACCCATAACATGATGCAGCTTTTTATTTTTTACCCATCTACCAATCAACCCTTCTTTACGAGGCATTGGGAAAACCTCCCTGGTCTTTGTGGTTGAATCTATATTTGAAATTCACTGCTCAACTGAGGGACCTTACAGATAATTGTATGTGTGGGGGTACAGAGATGAGGTAGTCATTCAAAAAAATGATTATGTGACATGTTAAGCACATGTTTACTCCTGAACTTATTCAAATCAAATCAAATTTTTATTTGTCACATACACATGGTTAGCAGATGTTAATGCGAGTGTAGTGAAATGCTTGTGCTTCTAGTTCCGACAATGCAGTGATAACCAACAAGTAATCTAACTAACAATTCCAAAACTACTGTCTTATACACAGTGTAAGGGGATAAGGAATATGTACATAAGGATATATGAATGAGTGATGGTACAGAGCAGCATACAGTAGATGGTATCGAGTACAGTATATACATATGAGATGAGTATGTAGACAAAGTAAACAAAGTGGCATAGTTAAAGTGGCTAGTGACATAAGAATGCAGTCGATGATCTAGAGTACAGTATATACATATGCATATGAGATGAATAGTGTAGGGTAAGTAACATTATATAAGGTAGCATTGTTTAAAGTGGCTAGTGATATATTTACATAATTTCCCATCAATTCCCATTATTAAAGTGGCTGGAGTTGGGTCAGTGTCAATGACAGTGTGTTGGCAGCAGCCACTCAATGTTAGTGATTGCTGTTTAACAGTCTGATGGCCTTGAGATAGAAGCTGTTTTTCAGTCTCTCGGTCCCAGCTTTGATGCACCTGTACTGACCTCGCCTTCTGGATGATAGCGGGGTGAACAGGCAGTGGTTTGGGTGGTTGATGTCCTTGATGATCTTTATGGCCTTCCTGTAACATCGGGTGGTGTAGGTGTCCTGGAGGGCAGGTAGTTTGCCCCCGGTGATGCGTTGTGCAGACCTCACTACCCTCTGGAGAGCCTTACGGTTGAGGGCGGAGCAGGCCATAACAAAGGGATTGAATACTTATTGACCTCAAGACATTTCAGCTTTTCATTTTTAATTAATTGGTAACAATTCATTCATTATTTCATCTTTTTGCTATTATGGGGTGTTGTGTGTAGGCCAGTGACAAACAATATACATTTTAAAATCAAAAACAAAATATGGAAAAAGTCAAGGGGTTTGACTACTTTTCTCGAAAAACTCTGTATTCAAGGAATAGGGTGTCATTTCTGATGCCTTCCGTCAAATTTTCCATGCGATTGTTGAGCTAAGTTGTCTTCATCACTCTGTTCTCTAAACAATCCTACGTTTTTACCATTACCATCAGCTGCTAGGTAATAATAATGATATGTGGTAAAACACTACTCAAACGATGCGTTGTCACACGGTTCTTCCTAGCGGTCGTCATAACAACGACATGACAATGTCGTAACCCACATTTCGCGTCAGCTTATGGTTTTTAGTAGCAGCTCTCGTTGTCGAGCAGCGACCATCTTTTCAGATCAACACTGTGAACAGATGTCTTTCTTACCTGATTTATTTATGATTTTAGTTGTAAAAAGGTCTCTCTCTTTTATTAGTGAAGTTTTCTTCCAGCTTCCAGAATCATTCAAGAGAATGTTATGTGATTTAAATCACCAAACTCCAACTGTTGTTGCTGCTCTATTTGTGGTGGTGGGGGGGGGGCTGATCGTCATTGATTCACTGGATGAAGTGTTTGTCATTGTTAAATGAAACATTATTTTTCCTTGTCAAACAATATTTGTGAGACTAATGCAAAAATTGCATTACTGAACGTTATTTTTGTATTTTCTTTTGTTTATATTTCTCCCCCCCCCCCTCCCCCCCCACCACTGTAAGGCGATGTCTAACTATTGAATATTGTAGAGCGAGAGAGAGAATATTGTCCCAACTTATTTCACTCAAAGGGAACCGTGTTGTGGAGATCAGAACAGGCCCACGTTCCAATGTTTATATTAGCATAGCACTTAGAATGCCTGCCCATTACCTTGCTTCATACTAAGTTCGTGTTAGTGCGGATATCTGAACTGCTTCATACTAAGTTCGTGTTAGTGTGGATATCTGAACTGCTTCATACTAAGTTCGTGTTAGTGCGGATATCTGAACTGCTTCATACTAAGTTCGTGTTAGTGTGGATATCTGAACTGCTTCATACTAAGTTCGTGTTAGTGCGGATATCTGAACTGCTTCATACTAAGTTCGTGTTAGTGCGGATATCTGAACTGCTTCATACTAAGTTTGTGTTAGTGTGGATATCTGAACTGCTTCATACTAAGTTCGTGTTAGTGCGGATATCTGAACTGCTTCATACTAAGTTCGTGTTAGTGTGGATATCTGAACTGCTTCATACTAAGTTCGTGTTAGTGCGGATATCTGAACTGCTTCATACTAAGTTCGTGTTAGTGCGGATATCTGAACTGCTTCATACTAAGTTCGTGTTAGTGCGGATATCTGAACTGCTTCATACTAAGTTCGTGTTAGTGCGGATATCTGAACTGTCAAACAAAGCTGCTTTTCTACAAAAATGGCACCTTATACCCTATGTAGTGCCCTTTTCTTTGGACTTGGTTTGTCGAGATGCAGTGACTCTGAACGTACCTTGTGCTGCTGGGCTACACGCGCCCTGTTTAGAGACTGATTTAAGCGAGACGAGAAAAATTAGGTCTGTGCCTGAAATGACACCATATTCCCGAATGTGCAGTTCCTTATCTCGTGCACTGATTTTGACTAGGGCCCGTAGTGCTCTGCTCAAAAGTAGTGCACTGTGTGGGGAATAGGGTGCCGTTTGGGACCCCAAAAAAAGGATCTATACCAGGCTTGTACCACATCTTTAGCTCTCTTGTACCAGCAGCAAAGCACCGAGACGACAGCCTGGAACCCTGCTTCATTCCACTGAGTTGGTTCACTCCAGATTTCAGTCAGCTAAATGTTGTTCTGACTCTAGGCTGATGTCTTCTTTTAAAACACTCCTGTGAGCATTTCAATCCTGTGAAGAACAAGGGGTTAATTTATTAACTGAACAGTGAACACCCCTCCCTCTGTGGCAGCATGGTATGACCCCGTCACCTTTAACTTAATTTTTGATGGATAGGGAAAAATATGTATTAATTGAATTAGCTTTTTTTATTTTGTAAAAACATTGCACTGACATTGAAAATGTACATCAAATGTTTTGTAAATAAGCCATTTAAAACGGAAAAAAATAATAATACTGTAGTTGTATATGGAGTGATGATACTGTTGATCTGTAACCAAGAAACACATTCAATAAATCAGATGCAATTAAGGCTTTCAGTTAATGGGTTGGTTTTTGTATGTATGTGTGTGGGTGGGTGGGTGGGTGGGTGGGTGGTGTGTGGGGTGGGTGGGTGGGTGTGTGTATGTGTGTGTGGGTGTGTGTGTGGGTGGGTGGGTGTGTGGGTGTGTGTGTGTGTGGGTGTGGGTGGGTGGTGTGTGTGTGTGGGTGGGTGTGTGGGTGGGTGGGTGGTGTGTGGGTGGGTGGGTGGGTGTGGGTGGGTGGTGGGTGGGTGGGTGTGTGTGGGTGGGTGTGGGGTGGGTGGTGGGTGGGTGGGTGTGTGTGGTGGGTGGGTGTGTGTGGGTGGGTGGGTGGGTGGGTGGGTGTGGTGTATGTGTGTGTGGGTGGGTGTGTGGGGGTGGGTGGGTGGTGTGGGTGTGTGGGTGGGTGGGTGGGTGGGTGTGGTGTGTGGGTGGGTGGGTGGGTGTGTGGGTGGGTGGGTGTGTGTGTGGGTGTGTGGGTGGGGTGGGTGGGTGGGTGGGTGGGTGTGTGTGGGTGTGTGGTGGGTGGGTGGGTGGTGGGTGTGGGTGTGTGTGTGTGGGTGGGGTGGGTGGGGGTGTGTGGGTGGGTGTGTGGTGGTGTGGGTGGGTGGGTGGGTGTGTGTATGTGTGTGGGTGGGTGGGTGGGTGTATGTGTGGGTGGGTGGGTGGGTGTGTGTGGGTGGGTGGGTGGGTGTGTGTAAGTGTGTGTGTGTGGGTGGGTGGGTGGGTGTATGTGTGTGTGGTGTGGGTGTATGTGTGTGTGTGGGTGGGTGGGTGGGTGGGTGTGTGTGTGTGGTGGGTGGGTGGGTGTATGTGTGTGTGTGTGGGTGGGTGTGTGTATGTGTGTGGGTGGGTGGGTGGGTGTGTGTGTGGGTGGGTGGGTGTGTGTGTGTGGGTGGGTGGGTGGGTGTGTGTGTGTGGGTGGGTGTGTGTGGGGGTGGGTGGGTGGGTGTGTGTATGTGTGTGGGGGGTGGGTATGGGTGTGTATGTGTGGGTGGGTGTGTGTATGTGTGGGTGTGGGTGGGTGTGTGTGTGTGTGGTGTGGTGTGGGTGGTGTGTGTGTGTGTGTGGGTGTGTGTGTGGGTGTGTATGTGTGTGTGTGTGGGTGTGTGTATGTGTGTGTGTGTGGGGGGTGGGTGTGTGTGTGTGTGTGGGTGGGTGGGTGGGTGGGTGTGTGTGTGTGTGTGGGTGTGGTGGGTGGGTGGGTGGGTGTGTGTGTATGTGTGTGTGTGTGGGTGGGTGGATGTGTGGGTGGGTGGGTGGGTGGGTGTGTATGTGTGTGTGGGTGGGTGTATGTGTGTATGTGTGGGTGGGTGGGTGTATGTGTGGGTGGGTGGGTGTATGTGTGGGTGGGTGGGTGTATGTGTGTGTGTGGTGGGTGGGTGTGTGTGGGTGGGTGGGTGGGTGTGTGTAAGTGTGGGTGGGTGGGTGTGTGTGTGTGTGGGTGGGTGGATGTGTGGGTGGGTGGGTGGGTGTGTGTGTGTGGGTGTGTGTATGTGTGTGGGGTGGGTGGGTGTATGTGTGTGGGTGGGTGGGTGGGTGGGTGTATGTGTGGATGGGTGGGTGGGTGTGTGTGGGTGGGTGGGTGGATGTGTGGGTGGGTGGGTGTGTGTGTGGGTGGGTGGTTGGTGCGGTCGGTCGGAGGGCTCCAATCATGCTTGCAGCAGGCACAGCCTGTGAGTATAGGTCATGTGAGTTGAGTTAGTGTATGTATTGCATTACTGAACGTTCTTTGGGGCGGCAGGGTAGCCTAGTGGTTAGAGCGTTGGACTAGTAACCGAAAGGTTGCAAGTTCGAATCCCCGAGCTGACAAGGTACAAATCTGTCGTTCTGCCCCTGAACAGGCAGTTAACCCGCCGTTCCTAGGCCGTCACCGAAAATAAGAATTTGTTCTTAACTGACTTGCCTAGTAAAATAAAGGTAAAATAAAATAGAATTTGTGAGAGGAAGCCACAGCCCTCCACTGAAGCCCCGGTCTCTTTCTGTGAGTTGAGTTACAGACCCCTTGACTTTGTCCGACATGTTACGTTACAGCCTTATTCTAAAATAAAAAATGTTCCCCCCTCATCATTCTACACACAATACCCCATAATGACATCACAATACCCCATAATGACATCACAATACCCCATAATGACAAAGCAAATTTTTTTTTTTTTTTTTGAAATGTTTGCTAATTTATCGAAATTAAAAAAAGATCACATTTACAGAAGTATTCAGACCCTTTACTCAGTACTTTGTTGAAGTACCTTTTGGCAGCGATTTATAGCCTTGAATTTTCTTGGGTATGACGCTATAAGCTTGGCACACCTGGATTTGGGGAGTTTCTCCCATTTCTTTTCTGCAGATCCTCTAAAGCTCTGTTAGGTTGGATGCACAGCTATTTTCAGGTTTGATCGGGTTCAAGTCCAGGCTCTGGCTGGGCCACTGAAGGACTTGTCCCGAAGCCACTCCTGTGTTGTCTTGGCTGTGTGCTTAGGGTCGTTGTCCAGTTGGAAAGTGAACCTTCGCCCCAGTCTCGGGTCCTGTGTGCTCTGGAGCAGGTTTTCATCAAGGATCTCTGTACTTTGATCCGTTCATCTTTGCCTCGATCCTGACTAGTCTCCCAGTCCCTGCCGCTGAAAAACATCCCCACAGCATGATGCTGCCACCACCATGCTTCACCGTAGGGATGGTGCCATATTTCCTCCAGATGTGATGCTTGGTATTCTGGCCAAAGAGTTCAATCTTGGTTTCATCAGACCAGAGAAACTTGTTTCTCATGGTCTTGTTCCCTTTTGGCAAACTTCAAACGGGCTGTTGTGCTTTTTACTGAGGAGTGGCTTCCGTCTGACCTCTCTACCATAAAGGCCTAATTGGTGGAGTGCTGCAGTGATGATTGTCCTTCTGGAAGGTTCTCCCATCTCCACAGAGGAGCTCTGTCAGAGTGACCATCGGGTACTTGGTCACTTCCCTGACCAAGGCCCTTCTCCCTGATTGTTCAGTTTGGCCGGGTGACCAGCTCTAGGAAGATTCTTGGTGGTTCCAAACTTCTTCCAAATAAGAATGATGGAGGCCACTGTGTTCTTGGGGACCTTCAATGCTGCAGACATTTTTTGGTACCCTTCCCCTGATCTGTGCCTCGACACAATCCTGTCTCGGCGATCTACGAACAGTTCCTTCGACCTCATGGCTTGGTTTTTGCACTGTCACCTGTGGGACCTTATATAGACAGGTGTGTGCCTTTCCAAATCATGTCCAATCAATTAAATTTACCCCAGGTGGACTCCAGTCAAGTTGTTGAAACATCTCAAGGATGATCTATGGAAACAGGATGCACCTGAGCTCAATTTCGAGTCTCATAGCAAAGGGTCTGAATACTTATGTAAGTAAGATAGTAATGTATTTTATTTTTATACATTTGCAAACAATTCTGGAAAACCTGTTTTCGCTTTGCCATTGTGGGGTGTTGTGTGTGTAGATTGAGTAAATAAAAAAAATATATATTACATCCATTTTAGAATAAGGCTGTAATGTAAAAATGTGTAAAGAGTCAAGGGGTCTGAATACTTTCTGAATGCACCGTATGTGAGAGGAAACCACAGCCCTCCACTGAAGCCTGGGTCTGTCTGCAGAACAGACCAGCTAGGAGCTGCTAGCACTAACGGACCGGACCAGCTAGGAGCTTCTAGCACTAATGGACCGGACCAGTTGGGACCAGCTAGCCCTAACGGACCGGACCAGCTAGCCCTAACGGACCGGACCAGCTGGGAGCTGCTAGCACTAACAGACCGGACCAGCTAGGAGCTGCTAGCCCTAACGGACCGGACCAGCTGGGAGCTGCTAGCCCTAACGGACCGGACCAGCTGGGAGCTGCTAGCCCTAACGGACCGGACCAGCTAGGAGCTGCTAGCCCTAACGGACCAGACCAGCTGGGAGCTGCTAGCACTAACAGACCGGACCAGCTAGGAGCTGCTAGCCCTAACGGACCGGACCAGCTGGGAGCTGCTAGCCCTAACGGACCGGACCAGCTGGGAGCTGCTAGCCCTAACGGACCGGACCAGCTGGGAGCTGCTAGCCCTAACGGACCGGACCAGCTAGGAGCTGCTAGCACTAACGGAACAGCTTTCCCCGAAACGAACTGTATTAAACCACGTGAATGATAAGCTAGGAGTCCAGACTTCACTGTGAAGCATCTCTTTCCAAATGAAGATGTCTCTATTGGCTGCTTCATACTCCTCATTGACATGCATTGATATACAGTATATAATTCATATTTACTATATCCTTCACTGCCCATAATTGACCCGACTGACCAAAAAGTAATACTATTTTTATTTTATTTAACCTTTTATTTAACTAGGCAAGTCAGTTAAGAACACATTCTTATTTACAATGACAGCCTACCAAAAGGCTGTCACGATGCAGAAAGTTAATTTAGTAGACCTCTTGTGTTCATTGTATAGATACTGTAATTGTCTCTGTCAGTCAGACAGCTCAGTCTCAGTGTAAGGTGGTTTGAGAACCACGGGATGCTACTGTGCACCCCCCTCCCGGCAGTGTGGTTCACACACAAACAACCCCCCCTACTTACTCCAGTAACACTGGTCCTTTACCCTGGATGATTACACTAGGAATGTCCGTTGTGTTGGGGAGATCGATTGAACTCCGGCCGACCATAGTCTCCTTACCAACTCTAACCACTGCCACCTGGAACGGTACCATAGTATCAGTTGAAAACTGGTCGAAGCCAACATACCATAACCCGAAATCCTGGGTCTTTACCGTTTTAATGTTAATTCGTACCTTTATACAATAGATGACCCCGGATTCTGTTAATTCCAGTTCTCCTCTCTAACACTGTGATTGTTCGACAGTGTCAGTGTGTCCTACCCCTTTGCAGTGCGATATGAATCCAGGTTGCTCTTTCAGCTATTCTCACAGCAAAGGCTGTCACCTGGAGTCCTTGGTATGGCCCCTCCCAATGGGCTGCTTCCCGTCTATTCTCCTCAGGTACTGGATTGAGTGAATCACCTTCTCCTGTAATTCACCTGTAATGCATAAAATCTTGGACATACAGGTTTGGTTAATTAACAGTTTCTCATTAGTTCTATCTTTAACTTCTATGCCTATTTGTTAGCTAGAATATATATAGGGGACAACAAGTATTTGATACACTGCCGATTTTGCAGGTTTTCCTACATACAAAGCATGTAGAGGTCTATACATTTTTTTATCATAGGTACACTTCAACTGTGAGAGACGGAATCTAAAACAAGAATCCAGAAAATCACATTGTATGATTTTTAAGTAATTAATTAGCATTTTATTGCATGACATAAGTATTTGATCACCTACCAACCAGTAAGAATTCCGTCTCTCACAGACCTGTTTTTCTTTAAGAATCCCTCCTGTTCTCCACTCATTACCTGTATTAACTGCACCTGTTTGAACTCGTTACCTGTATAAAAGACACCTGTCCACACACTCAATCAAACAGACTCCAACCTCTCCACAAAGACCAAGACCAGAAGGCTGTGTAAGGACATCAGGGATAAAATTGTAGACCTGCACACGGCTGGGATGGGCTACAGGACAATAGGCAAGCAGCTTGGTGAGAAGGCAACAACTGTTGGCGCAATTATTAGAAAATGGAAGAAGTTCAAAATGACGGTCAATCACCCTCTGTCTGGGGCTCCATGCAAGATCTCACCTCGTGAGATCATGAGGAAGGTGAGAGATCAGCCCAGAATTACACGGGCAGGACCTGGTCAATGACCTGAAGAGAGCTGGGACCACAGTCTCAAAGAAAACCAATAGTAACACACTATGCCGTCATGGATTAAAATCCTGCAGCGCACGCAAGGTCCACCTGCTCAAGCCAGCGCATGTCCAGGCCCGTCTGAAGTTTGCCAATGACCATCTGGATGATCCAGAGGAGGAATGGGAGAAGGTCTGATGAGACAAAAATACAGCCTTTTGTTCTAAACTCCACTCGCCGTGTTTGGAGAAAGAAGGATGAGTACAACCCCATCCCAACCGTGAAGCATGGAGGTGGAAACATCATTTTTTCGGGATGCTTTTCTGCAAAGGGGACAGGACGACTGCATGGTATTGAGGGGAGGATGGATGGGGCCATGTATCGCGAGATCTTGGCCAACAACCTCCTTCCCTCAGTAAGAGCATTGAAGATGGGTCGTGGCTGGGTCTTCCAGCATGACAATGACCCGAAACACACAGCCAGGGCAACTAAGGAGTGGCTCCGTAAGAAGCATCTTAAGGTCCTGGAGTGGCCTAGCCAGTCTGCAGACCTGAACCCAATAGAAAATCTTTGGAGGGAGCTGAAAGTCCGTACTGCCCAGCGACAGCCCCGAAACCTGAAGGATCTGGAGAAGGTCTGTATGGAGGAGTGGGCCAAAATGCCTGCTGCAGTGTGTGCAAACCTGGTCGAGAACTACAGGAAACGTATGATCTCTGTAATTGCAAACAAAGGTTTCTGTACCAAATATTAAGTTGTGCTTTTCTGATGTATCAAATACTTATGTCATGCAATAAAATGCCAATTAATTACTTAAAATCATACAATGTGATTTTCTGGATTTTTGTTTTTAGTTTTTAGATTCCGTCTCTCACAGTTGAAGTGTACCTATGATAAAAAATTACAGACCTCTACATGCTTTGTAAGTAGGAAAACCTGCAAAATTGGCCGTGTATCAAATACTTGTTCTCCCCACTGTATATATTTTTTAAATTAGTTTATTATCCAATAGGCCACTAAGTGTCCTATCCTAGACCACAACTTACCCATCCCCCTTTGATCCCTGGCTCTGCCCAGGTAACAACCTTCCCTACTCTAAACAACTTAGGTAAGATTAGTAAAATATCCTTATGTTCTGACATTATCATGTAGGAGCGCCCCTTTCATTCTCAACATGTCCAATTCTCCCTTGGACGTCCATTCATATCTAGCCTGTACCAATTCTCTGTCAAGTGTCTTATCTACTTTAAGAGGTATCTGTGCTCATTTCCTGACCCCCCTTCTTCTCTCTGCTCTCAAGCCTTTAAGGTCTCCGCAGTGCGGGGAGGACTCCTCTGTCTGCCCTTTCCCCTATCTGTCTGTAACAACTATGTGTTGTTTACAAATTTTAACTAAATGTCTCACTGTTTGGCTTTATCTAAACTCATGGATTTTTTTTTTGAAAAACATGTCTATGGTGGCAATTTCTAAAGTCCTTCTATAGGTTAATTAAGGTTCTAGATACTATCCATAATCCTGAATCACCACAGATATATCGTATATCCCTGTCAACTTATACTAATACCATTTCAATAAATATATTCTAATGGTTCAATAAAGCCAAAACGAATGCTAACTATATCATATCTCTTTTCTGTGCTAATGAAATCTCTCGTTCGGGAATCCAATGTATTTTATATAACAATAACATGGGTTAACCTTAACTATCAGTCACATCAATAATTTAATATATGACGCATAGTTTGGGATACCTTATCTACAGTGATTCCATTATATTACGACAGACCAGCTAGATCTACTGTCTCTATTATATTATGACAGACCAGCTAGATCTACTGTATCTATTATATTACGACAGACCAGCTAGATCTACTGTCTCTATTATAATATGACAGACCAGCTAGATCTACTGTCTCTATTAAATTAAGACAGACCAGCTAGATCTACTGTCTCTATTATAATATGACAGACCAGCTAGAACTACTGTCTCTATTATATTGTTACAGACCAGCTAGATCTACTGTCTCTATTATATTATGACAGACCAGCTAGATCTACTGTCTCTATTATAATATGACAGACCAGCTAGATCTACTGTCTCTATTAAATTAAGACAGACCAGCTAGATCTACTGTCTCAATTATTTTATCACACACCAGCTACATCTAATTTCTCTATTAAATTACGACAGACCAGCTAGATCTACTGTCTCTATTATATTATCACACACCAGCTACATCTAATTTCTCTATTACATTATGACAGACCAGCTAGATCTACTGTCTCATTTATATTATGACAGACCAGCTAGATCTACTGTCTCTATTATATTATGACAGACCAGCTAGATCTACTGTCTCTATTATATTATGACAGACCAGCTAGATCTACTGTCTCTATTATATTATGACAGACCAGCTAGATCTACTGTCTCTATTATATTATGACAGACCAGCTAGATATACTGTCTCTATTATTTTATCACACACCAGCTACATCTAATTTCTCTATTACATTATGACAGAACAGCTAGATCTACTGTCTCATTTATATTATGACAGACCAGATAGATCTACTGTCTCTATTATAATATGACAGACCAGCTAGATCTACTGTCTCTATGTCTCTATTATAATATGACAGACCAGCTAGATCTACTGTCTCTATTATATTATGACAGACCAGCTAGATCTACTGTCTCTATTATATTATGACAGACCAGCTAGATCTATTGTCTCTATTATATTATGACAGACCAGCTAGATCTACTGTCTCTATGGTATTATGTCAGACCAGCTAGATCTACTGTCTCTATTATATTATGACAGACCAGCTAGATCTAATGTCTCTATTATATTATGACAGACCAGCTAGATCTACTGTCTCTATGGTATTATGTCAGACCAGCTAGATCTACTGTCTCTATTATATTATGACAGACCAGCTAGATCTACTGTCTCTATTATATTATGACGGACCAGCTAGATCTACTGTCTCTATTATATTACGACAGACCAGCTAGATCTACTGTCTCTATTATTTTATCACACACCAGCTACATCTAATTTCTCTTACATTATGACAGAACAGCTAGATCTACTGTCTCTATTATACTACGACAGACCAGCTAGATCTATTGTCTCTATTATATTATGACAGACCAGCTAGATCTACTGTCTCTATTATATTATGTTAGTCCAGCTAGATCTACTGCCTCTATTATATTATGTTAGATCAGTTCTTCTACTGTCTATATTAAATTAAGACAGACCAGCTAGATCTACTGCCTCTATTATATTATGTTAGATCAGTTCTTCTACTGTCTATATTAAATTAAGACAGACCAGCTAGATCTACTGTCTCTATTATACTACGACAGACCAGCTAGATCTATTGTCTCTATTATATTATGACAGACCAGCTAGATCTACTGTCTCTATTATATTATGACAGACCAGCTAGATCTACTGTCTCTATTATATTATGACAGACCAGCTAGATCTACTGTCTCTATTATATTTTGACAGACCAGCTAGATCTACTGTCTCTATTATATTATGACTGACCAGCTAGATCTACTGTCTCTGTTATATTATGACTGACCAGCTATATCTCCTGTCTCTATTATATTATGACAGACCAGCTAGATCTACTGTCTTTATTATAATTTGACAGACCAGCTATATCTACTGTCTCTATTACATTATGACAGACCTGCTAGAACTACTGTATCTATTATATTATGACAGACCAGCTATATCTACTGTCTCTATTACATTATGACAGACCAGCTAGATCTAATTTCTCAATTATAATATGACAGACCAGCTATATCTACTGTCTCTATTATATTATGACAGACCAGCTAGATCTACTGTCTCTATTATATTATGACAGACCAGCTAGATCTACTGTCTCTATTATATTATGACAGACCAGCTATATCTACTGTCAGACCAGCTATATCTACTGTCTCTATTATATTATGACAGACCAGCTAGATCTACTGTCTCTATTGTATTATGTCAGACCAGCTAGATCTACTGTCTCTATTATATTATGACAGACCAGCTAGATCTACTGTCTCTATTATATTATGACAGACCAGCTAGATCTACTGTCTCTATAATATTATGACAGACCAGCTAGATCTACTGTCTCTATTAAATTACGACAGACCAGCTAGATCTACTGTATCTATTATATTATGACAGACCAGCTAGATCTACTGTCTCTATTAAATTACGACAGACCAGCTATATCTACTGTCTCTATTATATTATGACAGACCAGCTAGATCTACTGTCTCTATTATATTATGACAGACCAGCTAGATCTACTGTCTCTAATCTTTAGTATGACAGACCAGCTAGATCTACTGTCTCTATTATATTATTACACACCAGCTAGATCTACTGTCTCTATTATATTATGACAGACCAGCTAGATCTACTGTCTCTATTATAATATGACAGACCAGCTAGATCTACTGTCTCTATTACATTATGACAGACCAGCTAGAAGAACTTGCACAATTGGTGGCTGAGTAAATACTTTTTTGCCCCACTGTATATACTACACATTGTAATACATACTATTCAGTATAATACATAGATACTACACAGTATAGTACAGCTACTGTACATAGATACTACACAGTATAATACATAGATACTACACAGTATAGTACAGGTACTGTACATAGATACTACACAGTATAGTACAGCTACTGTACATAGATACTACACAGTATAATACATAGATACTACACAGTATAGTACAGCTACTGTACATAGATACTACACAGTATAGTACAGCTACTGTACATACTACATAGTATAATTCATACATGGTATATTGTCTGTGTCAGCCATTCCCATATAGACCATCCATACATGGAACATCCTCCCTTCTGGCTGTAACGTGGAGAGAGAGAGGGCCCTGAGGAGCAGAGAGGCTGTGGAGAGAGAGAGAGGGCCCTGAGGAGCAGAGAGGCTGTGGAGAGAGAGAGGTCCCTGAGGAGCAGAGAGGATGTGGAGAGAGAGGGCCCTGAGGAACAGAGAGGCTGGGGAGAGAGAGGGCCCTGAGGAACAGAGAGGCTGTGGAGAGAGAGGGCCCTGAGGAGCAGAGAGGCTGGGGAGAGAGAGGGCCCTGAGGAGCAGAGAGGCTGTGGAGAGAGAGGGCCCTGAGGAGCAGAGAGGCTGGGGAGAGAGAGGGCCCTGAGGAGCAGAGAGGCTGGGGAGAGAGAGGGCCCTGAGGAGCAGAGAGGCTGTGGAGAGAGAGGGCCCTGAGGAGCTGTGGAGAGAGGCTGGGGAGAGAGGCTGGGGAGGAGAGGGCCCTGAGGAGCAGAGAGGCTGTGGAGAGAGAGGGCCCTGAGGAGCAGAGAGGCTGTGGAGAGAGAGGGCCCTGAGGAGCAGAGAGGCTGGGGAGAGGGAGGGCCCTGAGGAGCAGAGAGGCTGTGGAGAGAGAGGGCCCTGAGGAACAGATAGGCTGTGGAGAGGGCCCTGAGGAGCAGAGAGGCTGGGGAGAGAGAGGGCCCTGAGGAACAGAGAGGCTGTGGAGAGGGCCCTGAGGAGCAGAGAGGCTGTGGAGAGAGAGGGCCCTAAGGAGCAGAGAGGCTGTGGAGAGGGCCCTGAGGAGCAGAGAGGCTGTGGAGAGAGAGATGACCCTGAGTAGCAGAGAGGCTGGGGAAAGAGAGAGCCTTGAGGAGCAGACACCACTACAGGGAAACAAGACCGGGTCTGTCATTTGCTACACACACTCGCACATATACATAGGACTATACGCACACAGACGATTTACAGCAGCAAACAGTGTACACGGATAATGTAAGTAAAATAATCTGATTGTATACATTTTAATAAGTCTTTAATCAGTATAACAACCACAGTGATGTGATTATCCCCAGGGTCCCCGCTTCAGCTCATCAAGACAGGGAAGGAGGGAGTCTTCTACAAGGCCAGGATGACACACAGGGAACCGGCAAGGGTCACGGCCTGTTCGCCTGCAAGATCATCAAAGAGGGTACGCTAGGCTACCACCAGATCACCAAAGAGGGTACGCTACGCTAGGCTACCACCAGATCACCAAAGAGGGTACGCTACGCTAGGCTACCACCAGATCACCAAAGAGGGTACGCTACCACCAGATCACCAAAGAGGGTACGCTACGCTAGGCTACCACCAGATCACCAAAGAGGCTACGCTAGGCAAGGCTGCCACCAGATCACCAAAGAGGCTACGCTAGGCTAGGCTACCACCAGATCACCAAAGAGGCTACACTAGGCTAGGCTGCCACCAGATCACCAAAGAGGCTATGCTAGGCTACCACCAGATCACCAAAGAGGGTACGCTACGCTAGGCTACCACCAGATCACCAAAGAGGGTACGCTACGCTAGGCTACCACCAGATCACCAAAGAGGCTACGCTAGGCTAGGCTGCCACCAGATCACCAAAGGTTACGCTAGGCTAGGCTACCACCAGATCACCAAAGAGGGTACGCTACGCTAGGCTACCACCAGATCACCAAAGAGGCTACCACCAGACCACCAAAGAGGCTACGCTAGGCTGCCACCAGATCACCAAAGGTTACGCTAGGCTAGGCTACCACCAGATCACCAAAGAGGGTACGCTACGCTAGGCTACCACCAGATCACCAAAGAGGCTACCACCAGATCACCAAAGAGGGTACGCTACGCTAGGCTACCACCAGATCACCAAAGAGGCTACCACCAGACCACCAAAGAGGCTACGCTAGGCTGCCACCAGATCACCAAAGGTTACGCTAGGCTAGGCTGCCACCAGATCACCAAAGGTTACGCTAGGCTACCACCAGATCACCAAAGAGGGTACGCTAGGCTAGGCTGCCACCAGTACACTCCTCAACCTCTGAGGCAGTTGATAATCTCATAATGATCAGAGATGAAATGTCCATTGAGACTGAGGGGGAAACGAGACACTGTTTTAGTGGGGGAAAAGGTCACAAAGTTTACATCTCAAATGGTAGCCTATTCACTACATTTGAGGTTCTTAAACTTTTTCAGCCTGAGACCCAAATGAGAAACTGACCATCCTCCCATGACCAAAATAAGAACAAATACTGTGTGATAATCTACCACTCCGGGAGTCTACATTATTTAAATTAGTCTCCATAAGGAATAGAAAACGAGTATCTATAACATATATACTACAACAACATGAATTTTAATATGTGTTGTTTACCCAGAACCCTGTGTTGTTCATGGAGTTTGTGAACTACGGGAACCCTGAGGCACTTCCTTCAGACCCACAGAGACAAACTGACCCCTGACCCTGAGCTACAGAGCCTGCTCACCATCGCCTCTTATCACATCACACTGGCCATGGAACACCTCCGATCCAAAATGGTACCCAGTTTCCTCCTCCTCCTCCCACTCATTCCTTATGACTGGGTCAGTGTCTCTCACACAGGTCAGTCAGTTACACCCACGGGTCAGTGTCTCACACACAGGTCAGTCAGTTACACCCACGGGTCAGTGTCTCACACACAGGTCAGTCAGTTACATCCACAGGTCAGTGTCTCACACACAGGTCAGTCAGTTAGACCCACGGGTCAGTGTCTCACACACAGGTCAGTCAGTTACACCCACGGGTCAGTGTCTCACACACAGGTCAGTCAGTTACACCCACGGGTCAGTGTCTCACACACAGGTCAGTCAGTTACACCCACGGGTCAGTGTCTCACACACTGGCAGAAACCACAGGAAACACCTACGGGTCAAACTTTATACGGTAGCAAATTTTCGGGGATAGACCAGTCACAGGGACATTGGCAATGCTTTTTAGCACAGGATTAGGCTTGATCTGTCCCAGGAAACCGGGCCTCCCAGGAAACCGGGCATCCCAGGAAACCGGGCCTCCCAGGAAACCGGGCCTAAATGGGTTGATAGTCTAAGTGTGAGTTTTAAAGGGTAACTGTTTCCATTGTGTGGTTGTGTGTGTAGGAACATGTGCCCCTATGCTGGTAGGCCAAATATTGTGTTCGTCTAGCCTTTATTTACCCAGAGCATGTCTCCTTCCTGAACATTACCCAGACCCCTCTATGAAATACTGGATGTAGGTTTTATTTATTTATTTATTTTTGTATTCAAGGGTTTCGTCACAAATGGCACCCTATTCAATCAGTGTATTCCTTCTGACCAGAGCCCGATAAGGGCACTATATAGGGAATCGGGTGTAGTTTGGGATGCAGTTCTCTCTCCCTCTGACAGCTGGGTGGAACCCTAGCCTTCCAGGTGCTGTCCTTCACGGATGGTGAGAATGATTCTGTGAGCAGCCTTCCGGTCTCTTCTTCCTCAGTTGAACCCATACAAATGTAATCCTCCCAGCGGTCTGAGGCTCTGCATCGCAGTTCTGATGTTCCACTGGGCTGGGCGTTCGATCCATGACCGGGAGTCCCATAGGGCGGAGTACAGTTGGCCCAGCGCCGTCCGTGGTAGGGGAGGGTTTGACCTGGAAGGGGGGGGGGGGGTTCCTTGGATCATCGGGCCGGGTACCTGGAAGCTGACTTCGGTCTTCGGGTGAACGGTGTTTCCTCCCGAAACATTGGTGTGGCTGGCTTCCAGGTTAAGTGAGCAGTGGGTTAAGAAGCAGCACGGCTTGGCGGGTCATGTTTCCGAGGACCCACGACTCGACCTTCGCCTCTCCTGAGTCCGTTGGGTAGTTGCAGCGATAAGACAAAGGTCATAACTAGAAATTGGGGAGAAAAAGAAATAGAATATTCTAGGATTCTAGTTCTATGGTTGAACATCTGAAGCTCTTTTGTTCTCTCATAGGGGTGCATCCCAATAGACTAGAGTCTAGTGGTTTAGAGGGGCGGCAGGTAGCCTAGTGGTTTAGAGGGGAGGCAGGTAGCCTAGTGGTTTAGAGGGGCGGCAGGTAGCCTAGTGGTTTAGAGGGGAGGCAGGTAGCCTAGTGGTTTAGAGGAGAGGCAGGTAGCCTAGTGGTTTAGAGGGGCGGCAGGTAGCCTAGTGGTTTAGAGGGGAGGCAGGTAGCCTAGTGGTTTAGAGGGGCGGCAGGTAGCCTAGTGGTTAGAGCGTTGGACTAGTAACCGAAAGGTTGATGGATCGAATCCCAGAGCTGACAAGGTACAAATATGTCGTTCTGCCCCTGAACAAGGCAGTTAACCCACTGTTCCTAGGCCGTCATTGAAAATATACGAATTTGTTCTTAACTGACCTACCTATTTAAATAAAGGTTAATAATAATAATTCAGACCAATACAGATGAAGGAGAGGAGAGCAAGTCATTTTACACCACTTGAACTAGTTCTGATTTGGAAAACAGAACATCTGAACTGACAACTCCAGTCAGCTTTGAGACTACGCTGTATCTAAACTGATTACTACATGTGATGTCGGGATTGACACTAGTTTGTACACATTTGTACAACATATGAATCTAATATCTCTGGCAAACTCGAGGTCATTAAAAAAATTAATTGGTATTATAATTTGTATTTATTTTTTGTTTATTGTCTGGATCATCTTACACAAACGGAACACTATTCCCTGTGTAGTGCACTACTTTTGACCAGGGCCCTATGGAGTAACTAGTGCACTACTTTTGACCAGACCCTATGGAGTAACTAGTGCACTACTTTTGACCAGAGCCCTATGGAGTAACTAGTGCACTACTTTTGACCAGGGCCCTATGGAGTAACTAGTGCACTACTTTTGACCAGAGCCCTATGGAGTAACTAGTGCACTACTTTTGACCAGGGCCCTATTGAGTAACTAGTGCACTACTTTTGACCAGAGCCCTATGGAGTAACTAGTGCACTACTTTTGACCAGAGCCCTATGGAGTAACTAGTGCACTACTTTTGACCAGAGCCCTATGGAGTAACTAGTGCACTACTTTTGACCAGAGCCCTATGGAGTAACTAGTGCACTACTTTTGACCAGGGCCCTATGGAGTAACTAGTGCACTACTTTTGACCAGGGCCCTATTGAGTAACTAGTGCACTACTTTTGACCAGAGCCCTATGGAGTAACTAGTGCACTACTTTTGACCAGAGCCCTATGGAGTAACTAGTGCACTACTTTTGACCAGACCATATGGAGTAACTAGTGCACTACTTTTGACCAGAGCCCTATGGAGTAACTAGTGCACTACTTTTGACCAGGGCCCTATGGAGTAACTAGTGCACTACTTTTGACCAGGGCCCTATGGAGTAACTAGTGCACTACTTTTGACCAGAGCCCTATGGAGTAACTAGTGCACTACTTTTGACCAGAGCCCTATGGAGTAACTAGTGCACTACTTTTGACCAGAGCCCTATGGAGTAACTAGTGCACTACTTTTGACCAGAGCCCTATGGAGTAACTAGTGCACTACTTTTGACCAGGGCCCTATGGAGTAACTAGTGCACTACTTTTGACCAGAGCCCTATGGAGTAACTAGTGCACTACTTTTGACCAGGGCCCTATGGAGTAACTAGTGCACTACTTTTGACCAGGGCCCTATTGAGTAACTAGTGCACTACTTTTGACCAGAGCCCTATGGAGTAACTAGTGCACTACTTTTGACCAGAGCCCTATGGAGTAACTAGTGCACTACTTTTGACCAGAGCCCTATGGAGTAACTAGTGCACTACTTTTGACCAGAGCCCTATGGAGTAACTAGTGCACTACTTTTGACCAGAGCCCTATGGAGTAACTAGTGCACTACTTTTGACCAGGGCCCTATTGAGTAACTAGTGCACTACTTTTGACCAGAGCCCTATGAAGTAACTAGTGCACTACTTTTGACCAGGGCCCTATGGAGTAACTAGTGCACTACTTTTGACCAGGGCCCTATTGAGTAACTAGTGCACTACTTTTGACCAGGGCCCTATTGAGTAACTAGTGCACTACTTTTGACCAGAGCCCTATGGAGTAACTAGTGCACTACTTTTGACCAGACCCTATGGAGTAACTAGTGCACTACTTTTGACCAGGGCCCTATGGAGTAACTAGTGCACTACTTTTGACCAGGGCCCTATTGAGTAACTAGTGCACTACTTTTGACCAGAGCCCTATGGAGTAACTAGTGCACTACTTTTGACCAGACCCTATGGAGTAACTAGTGCACTACTTTTGACCAGGGCCCTATGGAGTAACTAGTGCACTACTTTTGACCAGGGCCCTATGGAGTAACTAGTGCACTACTTTTGACCAGAGCCCTATGGAGTAACTAGTGCACTACTTTTGACCAGAGCCCTATGGAGTAACTAGTGCACTACTTTTGACCAGAGCCCTATGGAGTAACTAGTGCACTACTTTTGACCAGAGCCCTATGGAGTAACTAGTGCACTACTTTTGACCAGAGCCCTATGGAGTAACTAGTGCACTACTTTTGACCAGAGCCCTATGGAGTAACTAGTGCACTACTTTTGACCAGGGCCCTATGGAGTAACTAGTGCACTACTTTTGACCAGAGCCCTATGGAGTAACTAGTGCACTACTTTTGACCAGACCCTATGGAGTAACTAGTGCACTACTTTTGACCAGGGCCCTATGGAGTAACTAGTGCACTACTTTTGACCAGGGCCCTATGGAGTAACTAGTGCACTACTTTTGACCAGGGCCCTATTGAGTAACTAGTGCACTACTTTTGACCAGAGCCCTATGGAGTAACTAGTGCACTACTTTTGACCAGGGCCCTATGGAGTAACTAGTGCACTACTTTTGACCAGGGCCCTATTGAGTAACTAGTGCACTACTTTTGACCAGAGCCCTATGGAGTAACTAGTGCACTACTTTTGACCAGAGCCCTATGGAGTAACTAGTGCACTACTTTTGACCAGACCATATGGAGTAACTAGTGCACTACTTTTGACCAGAGCCCTATGGAGTAACTAGTGCACTACTTTTGACCAGGGCCCTATGGAGTAACTAGTGCACTACTTTTGACCAGGGCCCTATGGAGTAACTAGTGCACTACTTTTGACCAGAGCCCTATGGAGTAACTAGTGCACTACTTTTGACCAGAGCCCTATGGAGTAACTAGTGCACTACTTTTGACCAGAGCCCTATGGAGTAACTAGTGCACTACTTTTGACCAGAGCCCTATGGAGTAACTAGTGCACTACTTTTGACCAGGGCCCTATGGAGTAACTAGTGCACTACTTTTGACCAGAGCCCTATGGAGTAACTAGTGCACTACTTTTGACCAGGGCCCTATGGAGTAACTAGTGCACTACTTTTGACCAGGGCCCTATTGAGTAACTAGTGCACTACTTTTGACCAGAGCCCTATGGAGTAACTAGTGCACTACTTTTGACCAGAGCCCTATGGAGTAACTAGTGCACTACTTTTGACCAGAGCCCTATGGAGTAACTAGTGCACTACTTTTGACCAGAGCCCTATGGAGTAACTAGTGCACTACTTTTGACCAGAGCCCTATGGAGTAACTAGTGCACTACTTTTGACCAGGGCCCTATTGAGTAACTAGTGCACTACTTTTGACCAGAGCCCTATGAAGTAACTAGTGCACTACTTTTGACCAGGGCCCTATGGAGTAACTAGTGCACTACTTTTGACCAGGGCCCTATTGAGTAACTAGTGCACTACTTTTGACCAGAGCCCTATGGAGTAACTAGTGCACTACTTTTGACCAGACCCTATGGAGTAACTAGTGCACTACTTTTGACCAGAGCCCTATGGAGTAACTAGTGCACTACTTTTGACCAGAGCCCTATGGAGTAACTAGTGCACTACTTTTGACCAGAGCCCTATGGAGTAACTAGTGCACTACTTTTGACCAGAGCCCTATGGAGTAACTAGTGCACTACTTTTGACCAGGGCCCTATGGAGTAACTAGTGCACTACTTTTGACCAGAGCCCTATGGAGTAACTAGTGCACTACTTTTGACCAGACCCTATGGAGTAACTAGTGCACTACTTTTGACCAGAGCCCTATGGAGTAACTAGTGCACTACTTTTGACCAGGGCCCTATGGAGTAACTAGTGCACTACTTTTGACCAGGGCCCTATTGAGTAACTAGTGCACTACTTTTGACCAGAGCCCTATGGAGTAACTAGTGCACTACTTTTGACCAGGGCCCTATGGAGTAACTAGTGCACTACTTTTGACCAGGGCCCTATTGAGTAACTAGTGCACTACTTTTGACCAGAGCCCTATGGAGTAACTAGTGCACTACTTTTGACCAGAGCCCTATGGAGTAACTAGTGCACTACTTTTGACCAGACCATATGGAGTAACTAGTGCACTACTTTTGACCAGAGCCCTATGGAGTAACTAGTGCACTACTTTTGACCAGGGCCCTATGGAGTAACTAGTGCACTACTTTTGACCAGACCCTATGGAGTAACTAGTGCACTACTTTTGACCAGAGCCCTATGGAGTAACTAGTGCACTACTTTTGACCAGAGCCCTATGGAGTAACTAGTGCACTACTTTTGACCAGAGCCCTATGGAGTAACTAGTGCACTACTTTTGACCAGAGCCCTATGGAGTAACTAGTGCACTACTTTTGACCAGGGCCCTATGGAGTAACTAGTGCACTACTTTTGACCAGAGCCCTATGGAGTAACTAGTGCACTACTTTTGACCAGAGCCCTATGGAGTAACTAGTGCACTACTTTTGACCAGAGCCCTATGGAGTAACTAGTGCACTACTTTTGACCAGAGCCCTATGGGGTAAGTAGTGCACTATATTAGGGAATAGGGTGCCATTTTGGGGAGTACCAAATAACAAAAATGGAAGTTTTTGTTGAGCAGCTATGTACTCTTAGCTACACAATGAAATGCTCCCTGCTGGGACAATAAAGTTTGAATTGAACTGGTCTCTTAAATATGGTTGTAAACACACTGTACACACACCAGGAACAGTAGACCTGACCCCCTCAATACACACCAGGAACAGTAGACCTGACATCCTGACCCCCTCAATACACACCAGGAACAGTAGACCTCACATCCTGACCCCCTCAATACACACCAGGAACAGTAGACCTCACATCCTGACCCCCTCAATACACACCAGGAACAGTAGACCTCACATCCTGACCCCCTCAATACACACCAGGAACAGTAGACCTCACATCCTGACCCCCTTAATACACACCAGGAACAGTAGACCTCACATCCTGACCCCCTTCAATACACACCAGGAACAGTAGACCTGACATCCTGACCCCCTCAATACACACCAGGAACAGTAGACCTCACATCCTGACCCCCTCAATACACACCAGGAACAGTAGACCTCACATCCTGACCCCCTCAATACACACCAGGAACAGTAGACCTCACATCCTGACCCCCTCAATACACACCAGGAACAGTAGACCTCACATCCTGACCCCCTAAATACACACCAGGAACAGTAGACCTCACATCCTGACCCCCTCAATACACACCAGGAACAGTAGACCTCACATCCTGACCCCCTTCAATACACACCAGGAACAGTAGACCTGACATCCTGACCCCCTCAATACACACCAGGAACAGTAGACCTCACATCCTGACCCCCTCAATACACACCAGGAACAGTAGACCTGACATCCTGACCCCCTCAATACACACCAGGAACAGTAGACCGCACATCCTGATCCCCTCAATACACACCAGGAACAGTAGACCTCACATCCTGACCCCCTCAATACACACCAGGAACAGTAGACCTCACATCCTGACCCCCTTCAATACACACCAGGAACAGTAGACCTCACATCCTGACCCCCTCAATACACACCAGGAACAGTAGACCTCACATTCTGACCCCCTTCAATACACACCAGGAACAGTAGACCTCACATCCTGACCCCCTCAACAGGAGTAATTTCACTGTATGATTCTGTCCCAAATGGCCCAGGTGAAAAGTAGTGCACTAGTTACTCCATAGGGTCTGGTCAAAAGTAGTGCACTATATAGGGGAATAGGGTGCCATTTTGGCCAGAGACTATGATCAGTCCCTTGTTGTTCAGAGATGTAGCCTAGGCCTAGATCTGTAATCTACAGACTCTTTCTTAGGCTACTTCTCTAATCACTCTCACAGGTGAGGTTTAATCCAAAGTATTCTGTCTCTGAATCCACCGTTGAATCAGTGTCCTCTTCCTGTGTGTCATTTCCTTGTAGTGCTGATGATGCATGTCCCACTTCCTCTGTTTCTGTCTCTCCTAGCAGGGAACCCCTGTCTTTCTCTTCTTCTCTCTCTTCCTGTACTGTTGATCCTCTGTCCTCCTCTCTTTCTGTCTCTTCTGACAGTGGACTCCACTCTTCCTCATCTTCTTCACCCTCTTCCTCCAGTGGACCCCAGTCCAGCTCTATTTCAAACTCATCCTCCCCTGGCCCCCCGTCCTCCTCTCTTCCGGTTTCCTCTGTCGGTTTCGCCGTAGGAGGAGGTCGTGGGCAGACTTCACCACTGACACTATGTTGGAAAAACAGCTCACAGTCCTCCCTCCAGCATTTGATGTTGATGTTGTACCCAGCTGCCTTCATCTCTTTCTGCTTATTTAGGACATTGCTATGTGTGGTTGTTATGCCCATCTTAGAGAGTCTTTTGAAAATGGGCTTAACCCCCCCTTGGGTCAGTGTTGAGTTGATGACATAGGCCAGTGCAGAAAGCCTGGGGTTTCTACCTCTCAGGGCCACAGAGGCAGCCACACAGTTATGGATGGTGGAACCACCTGTTGCAGTATTGATGGTGGTATAAAGCCATGGTGTCTTCCTGGACAACTCATTATCCAACGCTTCGTATGAAAAATACTTCATATTCTCCAACGAGGTACTACTCAAGATGCACGGTTCAGCAGAGGTCATGTAATTTAAGGGTCTTGCATATGCCTTGACCTCTGCTTCTATTTTCTGCGTCATCTGCTTTCTGATTTCTTGACACATGGTCTCATTCGTCAAGGCTAACCTGACAAATGTCGCCAATTTGCCTTTCGCCAGGTTTTCAACCATTCCAGAAAATTCTGATGAAACCTTCTCGACCCTCTTTTTCAGCTTCGGATCCAATTGGTTAGGGTATGTTATGACAACCTGCAAAAATAATGTGAAGTTAATAGACTAATTTAGATTATTATAATGAAAATACAGAAGATAGGAATACTACAGTACAAGTGTATGCATGTGGTTTTAGGAGGAGGAGGGGGGCGGGGCTTTGTGATTGGCAAGGTGGTGAATGTTGCTCGAAGAGCCACGATGCTTGGCTCTTAACATTAACACGCATCGCTTGCGGTACGGTTTTGGTAGCATTAAAATAACCGTATACTTTTATATCGGCGAGAAATACATTTTTTTTTCAAACACAAGGTTAAATTGATACACCTTTTATAGAGTTAGAGTTCTCACACGGCCATATTTCCATGTTACAGCGCAGAGTCGACTTCCTGAGCTATTTTGCTGTCTGCGTCTCTGAACGTCTGTGAGTAAAAGGGAGGCCGACGCAACAATGTGTCGTCACTGAAAAATACTGTCGGCTGCAACTGTTAACGCTATACGTGGAGTGTGTATTTTGCATATGTGAAATCATTTTGATATGAAAGTATATGAATTTATGTTTCTAGAATTGATCCGTGATTAGATGGGAGTATTTGGCTTGCAAAGCCAATTCGCCCTTTAATCATAATATGTAAGGTCCTTGGACTATGGAGTAACGTTAGGCTCCTTATAGTCCAATGTTGGGCTAGTTGGTTAGTATAACTACCTCGACAAGACTGCTCCTCGGGGGAACCTTTTTATAGGGAGGACATTTCTTCTTGGCTCCCTTGTCTGTTTCAGATGGACTAGGCTCCCGTTCAGATGTCTTCTTGGCAGCCCTGTCTGTTTCAGATGGACTCGGTTCCAGTTCACGCTTCCTCTTCTTGCTCGTCCCCGGTGTCTGATGCTCTGATTGCCATTTCTTTAAAATGCTTACAGATTCCTCTATCCTGAGAAATAGTCGATAGCACTTAGCACAAATTCTGCCCGACTTCACCCCTGGTGCCTCAGTTAGCACTAAACCGGTGGCAAGGAATCTGTCACATAACTTTTTGTCCTTTGAGGCTTTGGGCTTGTCAAATATTCTTCGTGTTGCCTGTAATGTCCCTTTGATGAGCAGATTTTGTCCGCAGAGCCGACAGGTGTTCTGTACGGATGGATAAGGGTCTGATATACCTTGATAACTATGCAGAACTAACGTCTGGCTGCAAAGAACCAGGCCTAAGGCTGTCATTGTTGTTTGTTTACATACTCTGCATCCTTCTGAACACACCAAAGATGGTGGATAAATGAAGATGGTTCACTCGCCGTTTTGTAAAAAAAAAAGGGTAAGTTCCGGTCTACTAGATGTGTCTCCTATAGACACCAATGCAATAGCAGCTGGGTCTGATCTACTTCTTTGTTAATGGACTTTTATCAAATATTATGGCTATACTGACAGGTTTACATGTCTCTCCGCTCTAATAATGAGAGTCGTTGTCCACAAAGCGACACGCCGGGCTGCCTAACTCCAGCATATCCTTTCTTTGGATTGGTGGATGCATCTCATTATTGTAATCCAGTTTTGAATATTCCATGAGGGTTGTTTACGTCGACCGTCTGTATTCAATGGAGAAATAATATGCTTACTAGCCTTATGCCATGAAAATGCATAGCCATCTCGAGACAACTCCGACATAAAGTTGTTTTTCCCTTCTCCCCGTCTGCACACACGTCGGCA
Organism: Oncorhynchus nerka; assembly: GCF_034236695.1. Classification (NCBI taxonomy): domain Eukaryota; kingdom Metazoa; phylum Chordata; class Actinopteri; order Salmoniformes; family Salmonidae; genus Oncorhynchus; species Oncorhynchus nerka. Next base: position 97,806,277 of record NC_088409.1, read on the forward strand.
AATCGACGCTTCGGAAACACGTCATTGATTCTGATACTCTGATTGGTCACTACCTCTCACATGTTCATTCTTCATTCTGGTTAACAGGTTATTTCCGCCCGGTGTTTCTCTCCACCTATTTAATCTCTATCATTCTAGATGGTAAATAAGAACAAGTAAATAATCTTCAAATATCATGCTAAAATTATCTTGATTGCCATATGCCTATTTAACAGTAGTCCAAAAGTGTGTGATGTTCCATCAGTTTACACTTGTGAGCTTATTCAGACCCCTTGACTTTTTCCACGTTTTGTTTATGTATTTTTTATTTCTCACCAATTTACACATAATACCCCATAATGACAAAGCCAAAACAAGTTTTTAGAAAAATGTATCAAACTAAGTGCATGTTCTTCAACCGATCGATGCCCGCACCCGCCCGCCCGACTAGCATCACTACTCTGGACGGTTCTGACTTGGAATATGTGGACAACTACAAATACCAAGGTGTCTGGCTAGACTAAACTCTCCTTCCAGACTCATGTTGAGCATCTCCAATCCAATATTACATCTAGAATCGGCTCCCTTTTCGCAACAAAGCCTCCTTCACTCACGCTGCCAAATATACCCTCGTAAAACTGACCATCCTACCGATCCTCGACTTCGGCGATGTAATATACAAAATAACCTCAAACACTATACTCAGCAAACTGGATGCAGTCATTTGACATATTAGAAGAAGATATAAGATCAAGGCAGAAGGGTCGATTTTAAACCCTGGGGTCTCTGTCAGAGTCACATACAGTAAATCAAATCTGCATAGTTTTTTCATAGGAACATGAAGCGAGGCGGCCATCTCCTTCGGCGCCGGAAGTTGGTATGTGAGAAGAGGGAGTGTTACCACTAAACCACGGCTCTACAATCAAAGAATAATCGTTTTTTTTAACACATCAGCATTGATCTGGTCAACAACAATTCCGATGAGACAAGATAGTAGCTACTGAAAATAATTGGATACCACGAAATTGGGGAGAAAGGGGTCAAATATAAACAGCAATACCTTATTTACATACATACATAATTTACATAAGTATTCAGACCCTTTGCTATGAGAATCAAAATTGAGCTCAGGTGGATCCTGTTTCCATTGATCATCCTTGAGAGGTTTCTACAACTTGATTGGAGTCCACCTGTGGTAAATTCAAATTAATTGACATGATTTGGAAAAAGGCACACACCTGTCTATATGAGGTCTCACAGTTGACAGTGCATGTCAGAGCAAAAACCAAGCCATGAGTTCAAAGGAATTATCCGTAGAGCTCAGAGACAGGACTGTGTCGAGGCACAGATCTGAGGAAGGGTACCAAAATATTTCTGCAGCAATACAGTGGCCTCCATCATTCTTTAATGGAAGAAGTTTGGAACCACCAAGAATCTTCTGCCGGCCCAACTGAGCAATCGGGGGAGAAGGGCCTTGGTCAGGGAGGTGACCAATAACCCAATGGTCACTCTGACAGAGCTCCAGAGTTCCTCTGTGGAGATGGGAGAACCTTCCAGAAGGACAACCATCTCTGCAGCACTCCACCAATCAGGCCTTTATGGTAGAGTGGCCAGACGGAAGCCACTCCTCAGTGAAAAGCACCTAAAGGACTCTCAGACCATGAGAAACAAGATTCTCTGGTCTGATGAAACCAAGATTGAACTATTTGGCCTGAATGCCAAGCATCACATCTGGAGGAAACCTGGTGGTGACAGCATCATGCTGTGGGGATGTTTTTCAGTGGCAGGGACTGTGACACTGGTCAGGATCGAGGCAAAGATGAACGGAGCAAAGTACAGAGAGATATTTGATTAAAACCTGCTCCAGAGCACTCAGGACCTCAGAGCCCGGACTTGAACCCGATCTAACATCTCTGGAGAGACCTGAAAATAGCTGTGCAGCAACGCTCCCCATCCAACCTGACAGAGCTTGAGAGGATCTGCAGAGAAGAATGGGAGAAACTCCCCAAATACAGGTGTGCCAAGCTTGTAACGTCATACCCCAAGAAGACTCAAGGTTGTAATCGCTGACAAAGATGCTTCAACAAAGTACTGAGTAAAGGGTCTGAATACTTCTGTAAATGTGATAATTCAGTTTATTTTTTAATAAATTAGCAAACATGTCTAAAAACCTGTTTTTGCTTTATCATTATGGAGTATTGTCTGTAGCTAAGTAGTGCACTACTTCTGGAATAAAAGTTAAATTTGGGACGCAAAACCAATACTATTCCTAAAAACATTATGCACAAAACCATCACAAACAACGTAACAGAAAATATGTTCTGGCAGAATGACACACCAGTATCTCTTCACCTAAAAACATTTAAAATATTCAATCCAACAAAAGAGTAAAAAAACACTAACACAAATACAGGCCTACTAGGAAAAGAAAAGAAAAAAGGAAATCGGCCAGTTAAAATTGCACTTTGGTCTAGAAAAACTAAAACTACATACAGAAAATGATTAATAATTTAACGAGAGCTTGTCATGAAGCAAATGTGGCAGTCGGTAGACCTTTGTTAAAAACACTAGTACTGTCTGATGCCCCGTAACCACAGCAACAGCTATGTGAGGACTACAGGTCAAATAATAAAACATTGCGGCAGGGTAGCCTAGTGGTTAGAGCGTAGAGGCGGCAGGGTAGCCTAGTGGTTAGAGCGTAGAGGCGGCAGGGTAGCCTAGTGGTTAGAGCGTTGGACTAGTAACCGGAAGGTTGCAAGTTCAAATCCCGGAGCTGACAAGGTACAAATCTGTCGTTCTGCCCCTGAACAAGGCAGTTAACCCCACTGTTCCTAGGCCGTCATTGAAAATAAGAATTTGTTCTTAACTGACTTGCCTAGTTAAATAAAGGTTAAATTAAAAACACGAGTCATGTAGGTAAATTAAGATGAAGCATCTGACTGCTTTTTAAATAAAACATTTGATAATCACTTAAAAGATCCTAGTTTAAGTCAACCAACTTGAGAAGCAAATAAAAGTTAAGACCCTCCCCCCCAGTATTCTAATAACTAAAAAACAAACAAATGTATATTGACAACTAGCTAGTTTACCACAACCATTTTCTCAAAGACCACTGCAGACAACAGAACCCATAGACTAAACGGGAGCATTTAAATAGCCAACAGTTCATTGTCTGTAGATATTGTTGTTGGGTGGGGGGGGGAGGTTCAGTAAAAAGGAAAATAAAATAAATAGGATACGTGTTGCAGTTACAGGTAATGACCACAAGGTGTCATGTGAGCTCATCTGACAGTGGGAACAGCAACATCCTGACTGACTATATCATACGGTTCACCTTGTCGAACTAATTACAGGTTAATTGGTTCACTGGTTTAAACTGTAACAGCACCTTTCAGTTTGGGATAATCTCATTACAATATGTGAAGAAATAACAGAACACTCAATAGAAGGAAAAACAACATTTAAATCCAATTTAAAACCAGGATGGGCCCAGTAAACCATAAAGGATAGGAAGATTGAATGATATGAGGGAATATCAAGATTATGATAAATATCAAGACGAAGTGAATTTAGGAAATGGTGGGAATATATTGATTTGAAAATCTTAAAAATGGTAGGCTATCCTCGTCTATAGATTCTACAATTAGTGTATAATGTATAAAAAAAATATATTGCTTTACCTAAAAGTAAGTAACACATGTATTTTATTAATGAACCCATGTCAAGATTTGCAGAATATTTACAGATTGGATAAATTCATACTTTGGGTGATTTTTCTGTCCCCAAAACAGTACCAAATCTCAAAAAAATAAATAAAGATTTAGTCACGACATAATGAGTGCGAGATATCTTGTGACTTTGTGGACGTCCACACGTTAACCATCACCCAGACAGACCGGGGGAGGGGCAGTATTCCAAACCTTTTTTTTTTTTTTGGAAGTGTCTGTCGACCCCAAATGTTGTGGTTAATTTGGGAAAACTTTGTGTTTAAAAGAGCCGTTTTGAAAATGTTAACCTTTCTTTGCATCACAAGAGTTACTTAAAAATGATTTACATGACAGACCACCACTTAAAATCATTCTCCACCAGAACAGAGTAAGACGAAAGATAACAGAGGACAAGTGCAGAACACAATACCAATATTGTAATCCATCAATGTGACTAGTAGGTGTCACCAAACAGAGGAATAACGACCCTGAAAAGGGACTCTGGTCTCTCAGTCAGTCAGAGTTGTTTGTAAAAGGTTGTGGAAAAGGCAGAATGTTAGTGTCTGTCTTGTGTCCCTGTTAGTCCGTCTATAGTGTGTGTGTGTGTGTGTGTCTCTCAGCACACACACACGGTGGCCTTGCCGTGTTGCTGCTGGAAGAGCGTGGGGGAACCGTTGGTGGGGGGCGGAGTCAGAGACTGTTTCTGGTCCTTTCCTCCACCACCTTTTGGCCCCGCCAACGTTCCCTCGCCATTCTTCCTCCGGTTCCTCTTGGCGGACGGGTTGGGTGACGTGTCATCATCTAGAGTCCGTTTGCCGCCGGGCGTCCTGGCGGTGACATCACTAAGCTCCTCCCCCGGGGCGGGGCTGTCTGTCGTCAGGGGGAAACCGGTGCGGGAGTCGTCAGAGTCTGAGAGGGCCGGGTCAAAGGGATCTGATTGGGCCAGGACGTACAGGCTGCTCCCTGATAGGCCGTGTCCACGCTCCAGGGTCGGAAGGAGCTCACACACGGCAGGCGACATGTCTGGAACCTAGAGAGAGGGGGACAGAGAGAGAGACAGAAAGAGAGAAAGACAGGGGGACAGAGGGAGAAACAGAGAGCGACAGAGAGAGAGACAGAAAAACAGAAAGAGAGAAAGACAGAGGGGGACAGAGAGAGAGAGAGACAGAGAGAGAAACAGAGAGAGAGAGACAGAGAGAGAAACAGAGAGAGAGAGACAGAGAGAGAAACAGAGAGAGAGAGAGAGAGAAACAGAGAGAGAGAGAGAAACAGAGAGAGAAACAGAGAGAGAAACAGAGAGAGAGGGGGACAGAGAGAAACAGAGAGTGAGGGGGACAGAGAGAAACAGAGAGAAGGGGACAGAGAGAAACAGAGGGAGAGGGGACAGAGAGAAACAGAGAGAGACAAAGGGAGACAGAGAGAAACAGAGAGAGAGAGACAAAGGGGGACAGAGAGAGAGAGAGGGGGACGAGTATTTCAGACAGTACTAATGAAGTATTAATTATGATTTACCCCAAATAGCACCCTATTTTCTACAGTGCACTACATAGAGAATAGAGTGCCATTTTTGGACACACAACCTTACAAGTCCCTCTTCTCTGTACCTTGACGAGTGGTGTGTTGGAGCGGGAGTCCGATGTGGGGCCACAGTGTTGTCCCTCGGCCAGGTTCAGCAGCACCTCCTCGTGGTGGAGGGGTTCCTGAGGGACACCCGGCTCCTGCAGGGCGATGACGATGGCTGACGTGTTGTCCGCACGCAGCATCCTCTGGCGCCACCGCAGGAGGGCGTGGCTCACCAGCTGGCGAGCGCTGGACACCCCGCACGGCGCCTAGGACAGAGAGAGGGAGGTTTGTTTACAGTAGTTGTGTGATTTAAAAATAAAATGTATGATCATGTTGGTCATACAATAAATCAATTCAATCAGACCAGGCTGCACACACAAGCCTCAGTGTCCCGGTTTGAAAAGCCTTAGTCCGTGTTCAGCAGGGAAAAAACGTTTCAAAACAGAGTGATACCTAAACCCCGTTGCAAAATGTTTTGCCCTACTGAACAGCACACTGACGTTTAGCACCACGACTCACCATGGCCTCATCGTTGTCCTGGCACATGGAGACGGCGTCCTGGGGGGGCACCATGTTCCACAGCCCGTCACTGCCCAGGATGATGTAACGGTGTTTATGGGGGTCAAGGGTCAGAACACAGGTGTCTGGCTCCGGGGACACGACAAACTCTCCGCTGTAGAAGTCATAGCTCCACAGGTCCCCTATAGGGGCAGAATATAATTAAATAAAATGTTCCTCGTCTCACAAGGGAACACTGGATAGCAAAGGGAAAGGAGAAGTAGAGGGGTTTTTTACACACATCCAAAAATATGAAATGCCTCGTTGCCGGTCTTGCTGTTCCCAAACATAGTTATATATGGGCTCTTTATGTCTGGGAAGAGCTAAACAGTAAACAGTGAGCATCCCCCTATGGAAAACAGTGAGCCTCCCCCCATGGAAAACAGTGAGCATCCCCCTATGGAAAACAGTGAGCATCCCCCTATGGAAAACAGTGAGCATCCCCCTATGGAAAACAGTGAGCCTCCCCCCATGGAAAACAGTGAGCCTCCCCCCATGGAAAACAGTGAGCCTCCCCCTATGGAAAACAGTGAGCCTCCCCCATGGGAAAACAGTGAGCATCCCCTATGGAAAACAGTGAGCCTCCCCCCATGGAAAACAGTGAGCCTCCCCCTATGGAAAACAGTGAGCCTCCCCCCATGGAAAACAGTGAGCATCCCCCTATGGAAAACAGTGAGCCTCCCCCCATGGAAAACAGTGAGCATCCCCCTATGGAAAACAGTGAGCCTCCCCTATGGAAAACAGAGAGCATCCTCTATGGAAAACAGAGAGCATCCTCTATGGAAAACAGTGAACAACCCCCTATAGAAAACAGTGAGCCTCCCCTATGGAAAACAGTGACCCTCCCCCTATGGAAAACAGAGAGCATCCTCTATGGAAAACAGAGAGCATCCTCTATGGAAAACAGAGAGCATCCTCTATGGAAAACAGAGAGCATCCTCTATGGAAAACAGAGAGCATCCTCTATGGAAAACAGAGAGCATCCCCCTATAGAAAACAGAGAGCATCCCCCTATGGAAAACAGAGAGCATCCTCTATGGAAAACAGAGAGCATCCTCTATGGAAAACAGAGAGCATCCCCTATAGAAAACAGAGAGCATCCCCCTATGGAAAACAGAGAGCATCCCCTATAGAAAACAGAGAGCATCCTCTATGGAAAACAGAGAGCATCCTCTATGGAAAACAGAGAGCATCCCCCTATGGAAAACAGAGAGCATCCTCTATGGAAAACAGAGAGCATCCCCCTATGGAAAACAGAGAGCATCCTCTATGGAAAACAGAGAGCATCCCCCTATGGAAAGAAGCATACCTGTGAAACCGACTCTGAGAAACAAGGGGATTTATGTCAAGGGTAGTGCAGTGCTTCACTTTGTTTCCCAACCAGAGTATTAAGATGTTAGATTTTTACAGTTGAAAGAAAATCTATGAACTGGAGACAAACTAGGTGTTCTTTAGGAATGTGCAGAGAGATGAGGAAAACTCCTGAAAAACTTTTGCAAAGAAAACAAACCTGCTTCTCCAAAAACAAGAACGTCAAAAATGTATTTAGAGAAAAAAAAGAAAGAAAAAAAGTTTAGATCCATCCTGAACAAAAATATAAAACGCAGTGTTTGGTCCCGTGTTTCATGAGCTGAAATATAATATCCCAGAAATGTTCCATACGGACAAGAAACCTTATTTCTCTCAAATGTTGTGTGCAATTTGTTTACATCCCTGTTAGTGAGCATTTCTCCTTTGCCAAGATAATCCATCCACCTGACAGGTGTGGCATATCAAGAAGCTGATTAAACATCTTGATAATTCCCCAGGTGCACCTTGTGCATGGGGACAATAAAAGGCCGCTCTAAAATGTAGTTTTGTCACACAACACAATGACACAGATGACTCCAGTTGAGGGAGCAGCTGGGAGGAGGTGCTCTTATTCTCCATGGACCACAAGTATGCTGACAAGAGCATCCTGCCTGGTGCAGAGATCAACAAGGCCTATGGTGCCATCACTACCGTGTCTCGCTGCCTTGGCCTGGATGAGGGCAAGGTTCTTGGCACACTGGCGAAGTACACTTCCAAGCAAGGGCTTTGGGATGGAGATGCAGTATGGCAGTCGTGCCAACATATCTCATCAGCCACCTGGTGGAAGGGACGTTGTGAATATGAGGCTCTTTCCCGTGTTGCCTTCATCATCCCACCAAAATCAGCCGCCTCAGAGCGCCACAGCTGACATTTTTTTGTTGTATTATTTCACCTTTATTTAACCAGGTCGGCCAGTTGAGAACAAGTTCTCATTTACAACTGCGACCTGGCCAAGATAAAGCAAAGCAGTGCGACAAAGACAACAACACAGAGTTACACATGGAGTAAACAACAACACAGAGTTACACATGGAGTAAACAACAACACAGAGTTACACATGGAGTAAACAACAACACAGAGTTACACATGGAGTAAACAACAACACAGAGTTACACATGGAGTAAACAACAACACAGAGTTACACATGGAGTAAACAACAACACAGAGTTACACATGGAAACAACAACACAGAGTTACACATGGAGTAAACAACAACACAGAGTTACACATGGAGTAAACAACAACACAGAGTTACACATGGAGTAAACAACAACACAGAGTTACACATGGAGTAAACAACAACACAGAGTTACACATAAACAAACGTACCGTCAAATAACACAATAATAAAATCTGTATTACAGTGTGTGCAAATGAAGTAGGGAGGTACGGCAATAAATAGGCCAATAGTGGCGAAGTAATTACAATTTAGCAGATTAACACTGGAGTGATAGATGTGCAGATGAGGATGTGCAAGTAGAAATCCTGGTGTGCAAAAGAGCAGAAAAACAAATATGGGGATGAGGTTGGTAGTTGGTTGGATGGGCTATTTACAGATGGGCTGTGTACAGCTGCAGCGATCTGACAGCTGATGCTTAAAGTCAATAACAAGTCATAGATATCAATAATAAGTGATGTTGTCTACGGCGATACGGACACCACTGCTGTCATCCTCCAAGCGGTTATTCTAGTTGGATCATCTTTGGATGCCGACAGCAGTCGCACCCATTGGAAGACACGGCTTGGACTGAAGCCTACAAAAGACTATTCCTGCTCTTTTCCCACAATCCATCAAACGCATTTGGCGTGGCATCATAGTGGTCTCTGATTGGTGGTCATCATAGTGGTCTCTGATTGGTGGTCATCATTTGGCGTGTCAGCATAGTGGTCTCTCTCTGATTGGTGGTCATCGTTTGGTGTGTCATCATAGTGGTCTGTGATTGGTGGTCATCATTTGGCGTGTCAGCATAGTAGTCTCTCTCTGATTGGTGGTCATCATTTGGTGTGTCATCATAGTGGTCTCTGATTGGTGGTCATCATTTGGTGTGTCATCATAGTGGTCTCTGATTGGTGCTCATCATTTGGTGTGTCATCATAGTGGTCTCTGATTGGTGGTCATCATAGTGGTCTCTGATTGGTGGTCATCATTTGGTGTGACATCATAGTGGTCTCTGATTGGTGGTCATCGTTTGGTGTGTCATCATAGTGGTCTCTGATTGGTGGTCATCATTTGGTGTGTCATAGTGGTCTCTGATTGGTGGTCATCATTTGGTGTGTTATCATAGTGGTCTCTGATTGGTGATCATCATTTGGTGTGTCATAGTGGTCTCTGATTGGTGGTCATCATAGTGGTCTCTGATTGGTGGTCATCATTTGGTGTGACATCATAGTGGTCTCTGATTGGTGGTCATCATTTGGTGTGTCATAGTGGTCTCTGATTGGTGGTCATCATTTGGTGTGTCATCATAGTGGTCTCTGATTGGTGATCATCATTTGGTGTGTCATAGTGGTCTCTGATTGGTGGTCATCATTTGGTGTGTCATCATAGTGGTCTCTGATTGGTGGTCATCATTTGGTGTGTCATCATAGTGGTCTCTGATTGGTGGTCATCATTTGGTGTGTCATCATAGTGGTCTCTGATTGGTGGTCAGACTCACTCAGGTGGAACAAACTTAAATTTGTGCCTTTATTCAATGCTGATTTGAATGTCATTGAGAAATCAAAGAAGTGTCAAAGATATATATTTTTTTTGCAAACATCTTTTCTGAATTTAAAAGTAATCCTCGAAGTAATCAAGCAGTTTTTCAAAAGTATCTGTAACCTGATATAAAAAAATTGCTGGTAACGTAACAGATTACAGTTAGTTTTATATAATCCCTTACACGTAACAGATTACAGTTAGTTTTATATAATCCCTTACACGTAACAGATTACAGTTAGTTTTATATAATCCCTTACACGTAACAGATTACAGTTAGTTTTATATAATCCCTTACACGTAACAGATTACAGTTACCAGTTTTTATATAATCCCTTACACGGAACAGATTACAGTTACCAGTTTTTATATAATCCCTTACACGGAACAGATTACAGTTACCAGTTTTTATATAATCCCTTACACGTAACAGATTACAGTTAGTTTTATATAATCCCTTACACGTAACAGATTACAGTTACCAGTTTTTATATAATCCCTTACACGTAACAGATTACAGTTAGTTTTATATAATCCCTTACACGTAACAGATTACAGTTACCAGTTTTTATATAATCCCTTACACGTAACAGATTACAGTTACCAGTTTTTATATAATCCCTTACACGTAACAGATTACAGTTAGTTTTATATAATCCCTTACACGTAACAGATTACAGTTACCAGTTTTTATATAATCCCTTACACGTAACAGATTACAGTTAGTTTTATATAATCCCTTACACGTAACAGATTACAGTTACCAGTTTTTATATAATCCCTTACATGTGACAGATTAAATGTAATCCGTTACTCCCCAACCCTGAAACCAAAATATACACATCCTCTGTTCAACAAACACGAACTCGAGAACGGATCGTTTGGGGAGCTGCAGTTCACCAACAATATTGTGCTTAAATCACACTCATGGAAGTCAACCACTGCATTCGGCCAAGAGTCGTTCACAATCTGGTCACAACTAGACCTCGTTTCAAATGTATCTAGACAAAAACTTATTTGGAGGCCTAGAAATCAACAAATGTAGGCCTACGTTGGTTAAAGCTACACGTTTACAAGTCTCGGTCACAAATGACAGCTCCAATAAGCCCCCTACGGTGAGCGAGGCTTATAGAATCATAACTCTCTGAGTTTTCAGTTCCTCGCTCGCTGGTCCTGCTCTGGGCATCACGGACTCAAATTAAAATAAAATACATATGATTTATTTCGACTGAACGAGTCACACAGAAACAGCGTCAGTAAAAAAAGAAAGAGCAGAAGTCCCCCGTCACTAAGCATTGTTAGCCCGGGCAAATCCAGGGGGGTTGCCTAGCAACACGTGCCTCTGAGTGATTTGGTGAATCTGTTTGGACTGAACGGCCAGTGCGACAGCTCCAAAATAATAAAAGGTTTCAGGTAACAGGGAGAAACATTAACAAAATAATCAAACTATTTCCATAAAAATGGAAATGACCCTCTGTGGAGCTTTAAGACAACAACAACATACCCAGAGCTCTGGCCACAGCCAGGAAAGGGATCTGATCGATGACGGTGCTCCTCCGGACGGGGCCGTTGTGAGTTAACCTGGGTCTCTTCCACACCACCCTGTTCACACCAGACTTCTTTATCACACTGGAGATAGAAGAGAAACAGACAGGACAGTTATCACACTGGAGATAGGAGAGAGACAGACAGGACAGTTATCTCACTGGAAATAGGAGAGAGAGGCCAACAGGAGAATTATCTCACTGGAGATAGGAGGAAGAGAAACAGACAGGACAGTTATCTCACTGGAGATAGGAGAGAGACAGACATGACAGTTAACTCACTGGAGATAGGAGAGAGACAGACAGGACAGACAGGACAGTTATCTCACTGGAGATAGGAGGGAGAGAGACAGACAGGACAGTTATCACACTGGAGATAGGAGAGAGACAGACAGGACAGTTATCTCATTGGAGATAGGAGAGAGACAGACAGGACAGTTATCTCACTGGAGATAGGAGGGAGGGAGAGACAGACAGGACAGTTATCACACTGGAGATAGGAGGGAGAGAGACAGACAGGACAGTTATCACACTGGAGATAGGAGAGAAACAGACAGGACAGTTATCACACTGGAGATAGGAGAGAAACAGACAGGACAGTTATCACACTGGAGATAGGAGAGACAGACAGGACAGTTATCACACTGGAGATAGGAGAGAGAGGCCAACAGGAGAATTATCTCACTGGAAATAGGAGGAAGAGAGACAGACAGGAGAATTATCTCACTGGAAATAGGAGAGAGAGGCCAACAGGAGAATTATCTCACTGGAAATAGGAGAGAGAGACAGACAGGACAGTTATCACACTGGAGATAGGAGGAAGAGAAACAGACAGGACAGTTATCACACTGGAGATAGGAGAGAGACAGACAGGACAGTTATCACACTGGAGAGAGACAGACAGGACAGTTATCACACTGGAGATAGGAGAGAGACAGACAGGACAGTTATCACACTGGAGATAGGAGGAAGAGAGACAGACAGGACAGTTATCACACTGGAGATAGGAGGAAGAGAGACAGACAGGACAGTTATCACACTGGAGATAGGAGAGAGACAGACAGGACAGTTATCACACTGGAGATAGGAGGAAGAGAGACAGACAGGACAGTTATCACACTGGAGATAGGAGAGAGACAGACAGGACAGTTATCACACTGGAGATAGGAGGAAGAGAGACAGACAGGACAGTTATCACACTGGAGATAGGAGAGAGACAGACAGGACAGTTATCACACTGGAGATAGGAGGAAGAGAGACAGACAGGACAGTTATCATAGACAGTAAGGTAGTGATGAAGTAGTAGTTATGATTTAGCCAGTCCGAGTCACAAAAGGCATTACATTTATAGTTCACTATCTGTGACCAGGCTCTAGATAAAGGAATGGGGAGTTCATTTATAGTTCACTACCTGTGACCAGGCTCTAGATAAGGAATGGGGAGTTCATTTATAGTTCACTACCTGTGACCAGGCTCTAGATAAAGGAATGGGGAGTTCATTTATAGTTCACTACCTGTGACCAGGCTCTAGATAAAGGAATGGGGAGTTCATTTATAGTTGACTACCTGTGACCAGGCTCTAGATAAAGGAATGGGGAGTTCATTTATAGTTCACTACCTGTGACCAGGCTCTAGATAAGGAATGGGGAGTTCATTTATAGTTCACTACCTGTGACCAGGCTCTAGATAAAGGAATGGGGAGTTCATTTATAGTTCACTACCTGTGACCAGGCTCTAGATAAAGGAATGGGGAGTTCATTTATAGTTCACTATCTGTGACCAGGCTCTAGATAAGGAATGGGGAGTTCATTTATAGTTGACTACCTGTGACCAGGCTCTAGATAAAGGAATGGGGAGTTCATTTATAGTTCACTACCTGTGACCAGGCTCTAGATAAAGGAATGGGGAGTTCATTTATAGTTGACTACCTGTGACAAGGCTCTAGATAAAAGAATGGGGAGTTCATTTATAGTTCACGACCTGTGACCAGGCTCTAGATAAAGGAATGGGGAGTTCTACAGTAGTCTGTCCATCCCTCTAGTCTAGTTACCCAGTCAGTTCTACAGTAGTCTGTCCACCCCTCTAGTCTAGTCACCCAGTCAGTTCTACAGTAGTCTGTCCATCCCTCTAGTCTAGTTACCCAGTCAGTTCTACAGTAGTCTAGTCACCCAGTCAGTTCTACAGTAGTCTGTCCACCCCTCTAGTCTAGTCACCCAGTCAGTTCTACAGTAGTCTGTCCATCCCTCTAGTTTAGTCACCCAGTCAGTTCTACAGTAGTCTAGTCACCCAGTCAGTTCTACAGTAGTCTGTCCATCCCTCTAGTCTAGTCACCCAGTCAGTTCTACAGTAGTCTGTCCATCCCTCTAGTCTAGTCACCCAGTCAGTTCTACAGTAGTCTAGTCACCCAGTCAGTTCTACAGTAGTCTAGTCACCCAGTCAGTTCTACAGTAGTCTGTCCATCCCTCTAGTCTAGTGACCCAGTCAGTTCTACAGTAGTCTAGTCACCCAGTCAGTTCTACAGTAGTCTAGTCACCCAGTCAGTTCTACAGTAGTCTGTCCATCCCTCTAGTCTAGTTACCCAGTCAGTTAGGAGTTTTTCTGTTGTTTCCCACCAAGCAGGCATAGATGCTACAATGCTTCATCTGACTGAGTTTGCATTAGAATTGATAATGTTGTCACCCAAAGCAGACAAGAGTTTAAGTCTCTATTGAGAGAGAGAGAGGCATGCTTTTTGGCACAAACCCATTCTCTTGTCATAGGGGCTGTTGTTTTGGATGCACAGTCACATGAGGGTACGGTTGTTGGGAGCACCAGTACAGTATTATATGTTAGGCTAGTCTGTCAGACAGACTAAACATTAATGTTGAGTTGGCTGGCTAGACAACTAACCCAATAGGGTAGTATGCGTCAGTAAGCCTTACCTGCCTCCCAGCCCTTCGATGCGTTCCCTCTCCTTGGGCAGCTCGGGCTTGTGGTCCTGTGTAACCTCCACGGCCTTGATGAACTGGTCTGTGAGGTTATCCTGGACCCCCAGCACTATGGCAGAGTCTCCTACGTGGGCCACGTACATTCGGTTCCCCCGGATGACCACTACACTGGCCGTGGTGCCTGAGGTGCTGGGAAGCCCTGTGAGAGTTTTGGGCCATTCGGCTGCAGAGGAAGGAAAAGAGGGAGGGAGAGAGAACATGTTGAACTATTGGAACGTGCCCAGCCTTAGAAGTAGCCTTCAGACTAACCTACTTCCCTGCAATAACATGGCCCCTGAATATAACAACAGTTAGGAAGGAACCCCTGTTCCTGGAGAGAGACCCTCCTGTAGGTTTTAACTCCAACCCTGTTCCTGGAGAGACCCTCCTGTAGGTTTTAACTCCAACCCTGTTCCTGGAGAGAGACCCTCCTGTAGGTTTTAACTCCAACCCTGTTCCTGGAGAGAGACCCTCCTGTAGGTTTTTAACTCCAACCCTGTTCCTGGAGAGAGACCCTCCTGTAGGTTTTAACTCCAACCCTGTTCCTGGAGAGAGACCCTCCTGTAGGTTTTTAACTCCAACCCTGTTCCTGGAGAGAGACCCTTCTGTAGGTTTCAACTCCAACTCCGTTGTCCTCCTCTCACCTTCTCCCTTCGCTTGTGGACTTCAGTGCACAACACAGCAGCGGTTTGTGACCAGGCGGAAAAATCTTTCTAAGCCAAACCTTCATATTAGAACAACGACACACAGCCTACATCGTTGTCACCATTTTAGCTAACATCAGTTAACATAGAACTAGAACTAAGGCGTTATTAAACCTGCTACAATGATGCAGTACAGTGTACAGTCAGCAAGAAGCTTAGCAGTTACACAGGCGGGCCCTGGTGGTAATACATGTATAAAACACAAATGCTTACCTTGACTTGGAAGAGTTTTAGTGTTGGATAGCCATAGCCAGTTAGCTAACATAGCATCCCTCTCTGTTGGATAGCCATAGCCAGCTAGCTAACATAGCATCCCTCTCTGTTGGATAGCCATAGCTTAGCTAACATAGCATCCCTCTCTGTTGGATAGCCAGTTAGCTAACATAGCATCCCTCTCTGTTGGATAGCCATAGCCAGCTAGCTAACATAGCATCCCTCTCTGTTGGATAGCCATAGCCAGCTAGCTAACATAGCATCCCTCTCTGTTGGATAGCCATAGCCAGTTAGCTAACATAGCATCCCTCTCTGTTGGATAGCCATAGCCAGCTAGCTAACATAGCATCCCTCTCTGTTGGATAGCCATAGCCAGTTAGCTAACATAGCATCCCTCTCTGTTGGATAGCCATAGCCAGTTAGCTAACATGGCATCCCTCTCTGTTTGAGCCGGGTGTTTGAGTAGGCTAAATTAGCAAGCTGCAACAAAATTTCTCTCTCGCGTCTCCTTCATTTTTGACTAAATTAATTTGTTTAAAAACTGTTCAATTATTGTCTTTCTCCTTTTTTGAGTCAACTACAACATGTTATGCACTGCAGCGCTCGCTAGCTGTAGCTTATGCTTTCAGTACTAGATTCATTCTCTGATCCTTTGATTGGGTGGACAACATGTCAGTTCATGCTGCAAGAGCTCCGATAGGATGGAGGACATCCTCTAGAAGTTGTCATAATTACTGTGTAAGTATTTGGAAGGGGGTGAAAGCCATGAGCCTCCTAGGTTTTTGTATTGAAGTCACTGTACCCAGAGAAGGACGGAAACTAGCTATTCCTCCGGCTACACCATGGTGCTACCCTACAGAGAGCTGTTGAGGCTACTGTAGACCTTCACTGTACCCAGAGGAGGATGGAAGCTAGCTGTCCTCCGGCTACACCATGGTGCTACCCTACAGAGAGCTGTTGAGGCTACTGTTGACCTTCATTACAAAACAGTGTATTTCAATCACGTATTTGGTGACGTGAATATATTTAGTATAGTTTATATTTAGTATATCTTTAATGTTTCACTATTGGTATTTTTAGGAAATTCACTGAGGACCCCTTCCACTTCCGATGAGCCTCCACTGGTTGAAAGCCAGACTGAGTGGGGGGTGGCGTGCCCCAGAGTTTGGAAACCACCGGTGTGGAGCAGACTGGGTACTGGTGACTTGACAGGGCAGTTGAAAGACCCAGAGCAGATCGCTGACGACTGCCCTAAAATACAACTGCCCTCACAGCTGATTAGCCAAGAGACTACTTAGAGACTACTTAATCAAACGGATAAGAGGGGGGATGGGGGACGCATTGGTTTTTACAAATCTCTTTTACAACCAACATGATCAGATGTCACATGCTGCCTGGCCTGCCTACTACAGTAATAAACATGATTTGGTATAACATCGATGTCAAGAAACCGTCGCGACCTCTTTCCAAACCCATTGTCATCCCTATCGAAGGCAAACAGAGGAGGAAGACGACCATGTAAAAAGCCCATTCACAGAGCCCCGCACAGCCGCCTGTCCGTGTGACCTGATAGGCTGGGGAGGGGGGGTGAGATAGGAATCATGGGATGTCTCTTTCTGTGCTCTCCTACTGACAGATGGCCAGCAGTGGTAGGTTTATTTGTATGGTCAAGCCAGAGAACCCAAATCACACATTCAGCAACATCGAGCCTGCGGTGGTCATTTCATTCGTAGCGGTTTGCTAGCTAAATGCATGAGATGTGAAAACAAATCCCAATATACATATTTAGCTTGACACATGGGTGATTCTAACTTACGCAGCTTTTTCCACATGGCATGGTGGCAGGCAACGAAACCTTTACGAATAGCTGCACACACTTCCTCGTCATCCTTGGACCAAAAGCCCCGCTGTTTCTTGATGAATTCCCATAAATAGTCCCGTGCAAACTGCGCTGCCTCTCGGCCTCCGTGACCATCAAACACCGCGAAGAAAGCCACGGAGCGCTGGGGCCGGTTATCGCTCTCCGCCGGTGAACTCTCCACTGTCGAAACTGCCAGTGCAACTGCAGCACAACTTTGGTCCCCATTTTGTACATTTTGTGTCCATGCAACTGTAGTGGAGGCAGATAGAGGCTCGTTGTGTACAGTCCGATCAGGCTGCTCGTTTCCAGGCACAATGTCGACCGTCGAGCTATCCCCTTTGGCCTCATCTTGATCGTCCGAGTTCAGCTCGTCTTCGCCCGACTCGGGCTCCACTACAACCTCGGTAACGTCCTCCATGTATTTCCTGCCTCCCTGGTCGGAGAAAACACTCACTCGCATCAACAATGCGTTTTCCATGGCCGTAGGGACGTCTTGATTCAGATGCTGGGTGTTTGTAGTAGCTTTAAAAAAATGGCCTAAAAGTATTTTAAGTTATGTTTATGGCAGCTTAATGATCAATCAGCCGCTTTCGGTCTTTGTTTATTTTCAATCCTTGTATGCATGCCCATAAACGCATTGACGTCAGAGCTGTATCTACTGGGGTAAATTCTGTCAAATACTACAGTGCGCCACCTACTGGATGTGTAAATGCTTCCTAAACAACGGGTTGACTAACGGTGGTGACACGCTTGCTTATGGGCCCTTCCCCCTTTCCAACAATGCAGAGAGAAAAATGAGAAGGGATAACTTGGCTATATACACGGAGTACCAGTACCAAGTCCATGTGCAGGGGTATGAGGTAGATACAGTCCCAGTCAAAAGTTTGGATACACCTACTCATTCCAGGGTTTATTTTTTAAATATTTTTTTTTACTATTTTCTACACTGTAGAATAATAGAGAAGACGTCAAAAAAAGATTTGGCATGTGTCCACACATCCTCAAAAAGTTGTTTATTTTTAATTTTTATTTAACCTTTATTTAACTTGACAAGTCAGTTAAGAACAAATTATTATTTACAATGATGGCATACCAAAAGGCAAAAGGCCTCCTGCGGGAACGGGGCTTGGATTTAAAAAAAATGTAATTATATATATATATATATATATATATAGGACAAAACACACATCACGACAAGAGAGACAACACCACATAAAGAGAGACCTAAGACAACAACACAACATGGCAGCAACACATGACAACAACATGGCAGCAACACATGACAACAACATGGCAGCAACACATGACAACACAGCAAGGCAGCAACACATGACAACATAGCAAGGCAGCAACACATGACAACATAGCAAGGCAGCAACACATGACAACATAGCAAGGCAGCAACACATGACAACATAGCAAGGCAGCAACACATGACAACACAGCAAGGCAGCAACACATGACAACACAGCATGGTAGCAACACAACATGTTAGCAGCACAAAACATGGTACAAACATTATTGGACACAGACAACAGCACAAAGGGCAAGAAGGTAGAGACAACAATACATCACGCAAAGCAGCCACAACTGTCAGTAAGAGTGACCATGATTGAGTCTTTGAGTGTTTGTTGCAGCTCGTTCCAGTCGCTAGCTACAGCGAACTGAAAAGACGAGCGACCCAGGAATGTGTGTGCTTTGGGACCTTTAACAGAATGTGACTGGCAGAACGGGTGTTAAATGTGGAGGATGAGGGCTGCAGTAGATATCTCAGATAGGGGGTTGTGAGGCATAAGAGGGTTTTATAAATAAGCATTAACCAGTGGGTCTTGTGACGGGTACACAGAGATGACTAGTTTACAGAGGAGTGCAGTGATGTGTCCTATAAGAAGCATTGGTGACAAATCTGATGGCCAAATGGTAAAGAACATCTAGCCGCTCAAGAGCACCCTTACCTGCCGATCTATAAACTATGTCTCTGTAATCTAGTATGGGTAGGATGGTCATCTAAATCAGGGTTAGTTTGACAGCTGGGGTGAAGGAGGAGTGATTACAATAGATGAAACCAAGTCTAGATTTAACTTTAGCCTGCAGTTTTGATATGCGCTGAGAGAAGGACAGTGTACCATCTAGCCATACTCCCAAGTACTTGTATGAGGTGACTACCTCAAGCTCTAAACCCTCAGAGGCAGTAATCACACCTGTGGGGAGAGGGGCATTCTCCTTACCAAACCACTTGACCTTTGTTTTGGAGGTGTTCGGAACAAGGTTAAGGGTGGAGAAAGCTTGTTGGACACTAAGAAAGAGCTTTGTTGTAGAGCATTTAACACAAAATCCATGGAGTTGCCAGCTGAGTATAAGACTGTATCATCTGTATATACTGTAAATGGATGACAGAGCTTCCTACTGCCTGAGCTGGGTTGTTTATGTCAATTAAGAAGTGCGTGGGGCCTAGGATTGAGCCTTGGGGAACTCCCTTGGTGATAGGCAGTGGCTGAAACAGCAGATTTTCTGACTTTCTACACTGCACTCTTTGAGAGAGGTAGTTAGCAAACCAGGCCAATGCCCCTTCAGAGACACCAATACTCCTTAGCCAGCCCACAAGAATGGAATGGTCTACCATATCAAAAGCTTTGGCCAAGTCAATAAAAATAGCAGCATAGCATTGCTTAGAATCAAGGGCAGTGGTGACATCATTGAAGACCTTTAAGGTTGCAGTGACACATCCATAACCTGAGCGGAAACCAGATTGCATACCAGAGAGAATACGGTAGACACCAAGAAAGCCAGTCAGTTGATTATTGACAAGTTTTTCAAACACTTTTGATAAACAGGGTAACATAGAAATAGGCCTGTAACAGTTAGACAAATGAGCTGATCGCCTGTAGCAGTTAGTTCTACAGCTGCACCATCGAGAGCATCCTGACCAGTTGCATCACCGCCTGGTATGGCAACTGCTCGGCATCTGACCGTAAAGGAGCTTCAGCGGGTAGTGCGTACGGCCCAGTACGTCACTGGCTTCCTGCCATCCAGGACCTATATAATAGGCGGTGTCAGAAGAAAGCCCATAATATTGTCAGAGAGTCCAGTCACCCAGGTCATAGACTGTTCTCTCTGCTACCGCATGGCAAGCGGTACCGGAACGCCAAGTCTAGGTCCAAAAAGCTTCTAAACAGCTTCTAACCCCCCCAAGCCATAAGACTGCTGAGCAATTATTAAATGGCTAATGGACTATTACATTGACCCCCCACCCACTCCATTTGTTTTACACTGCTACTACTTGCTGTTTACTATCTATGCATAGTCACTTCACCCCTACCTACATGTACAAATGACCTCTAACCTGTACACCCGCACACTGACTCGGTACTGGTACACCCTGTATATAGCCGTGTTATTGTTATGTTATTGTGTTACTTTTTATAATTTTTATTTTAGTTTATTTGGTAAATATTTTCTTAACTCTTCTTGAACTGCATTGTTGGTTAAGGGCTTGTAAGTAAACATTTCACGGTAAAGTCTACACTTGTTGTATTCTGTGCATTTGACAAATAAAGTGTGATTTGATTTGAGTAACCAAAAATGTGTTAAACAAATATATATTTATATTTGAGATTCTTAAAAGTAGCCATCCTTTGTCTTGATGAGAGCTTTGCACACTCTTGGCATTCTCTCAACCAGCTTCATGAGGTAGTCTCCTGGAATGCATTTCAATGAATAGGTCTGCCTTGTTAAAAGTTGATTTGTGGAACTTCTTTCCTTACAGGGTTTGAGCCAGTCAGTTGTGTCGTGACAAGGTAGGGTTGGTATACAGAAGATATCCCTATTTGGTCAAATAATAAGTCCTTTTTATGGCAAGAACAACTCAAATAAGCAAAGAGAAACGACAGTCCATCATTACTTTAAGACATGAAGGTCAGTCAATTTGAAAATTGCAGTCGCAAAAACCTTCAAGCGCTATGATGAAACTGGCTCTCATGAGGACCGCCACAGGAAAGGAAGACCCAGAGTTACCTCTGCTGCAGAGGATAAATTCATTAGAGTTAACTGTCTCTCATGAGGACCGCCACAGGAAAGGAAGACCCAGAGTTACCTCTGCGGCAGAGGATAAGTTCATTTGTCACGTTCGTCGAATGGAGGAGACCAAGGCACAGCGTGATTTGAATACATGTTATATATTTAATGAAGACGGGACACTAAACAAACTACAAAAACAACAAAACGAACGTGAAGCTATACTACAAACAGTGCAGACACAGGCAACTAGACATAGACATATATAAACACCTAGATAGTAACCAACCCCAAAAAACCTACAAAACCCCTAGACAGTACAAAAAAAACATACTGTACATCATCCATGTCACACCCTGACCTAACCAAAACAATACAGAAAATAAATGCATCTGTTTCTCAAATTAGACACTAATGTACTTGTCCTCTTGCTCAGTTGTGCACCGGGGCCTCCCACTCCTCTTTCTATTCTGGTTAGGTACCTCTGCTGCAGAGGATAAGTTCATTAGAGTTTACCAGCCTCAGAAATTGCAGCCCAAATAAATGCCTCACAGAGTTCAAGTTACAGACACATCTCAACATCAACTGTTCAGAGGAGACTTTGTAAATCAGGCCTTTATGGTCGAATTGCTGCAAAGAAACCACTGCTAAAGGACACCAATAAGAAGAAGAGACTTGCTTGGGCCAAGAAACACGAGCAATGGACATTAGACTGGTGGAAATCTGTCCTTTGATCTGATGAGTCCAAATTTGAGATTTTTGGTTCCAACCGCCGTGTCTTTGTGAGACGCAGAGTAGATGCGGATGAACTCCGCATGTGTGGTTCCCAACGTGAAGCATGGAGGAGGAGGTGTGATGGTGTGTGGGTTCTTTGCTGGTGACACTGTCAGTGATTTATTTAGAATTCAAGGCACACATAACCAGCATGGCTGCCACAGCATTCTGCAGCGATACACCATCCCATCTGGTTTGCGCTTAGTGGGACTATCATTTGTTTTTGAACAGGACAATGACCCAACACACCTCCAGGCTGAACAGGACAATCTTTACTTTGAAGAATCTAAAATATGTTTTGATTTGTTTAACACATTTTTGGTTACTACATGATTCCATACGTGTTATTTCATAGTCTTGATGTTTTCACTATTATTCTACAATGTAGAAAATAATAACAAATAAAGATAACCCCTTGAATGAATAGGTGTGTCCAAACTTGTGTTTTGGGTCAGTGTCCTGTTGAAAAACAAATTATTGTTCCACTAAGCACAAACCAGATTGTTCCTCTGTCCAGTGTCTGTGTTCTTTTGCCCATCTTAATCTTTTATTTTTATTGGCCAGTCTGAGATATGGCTTTTTCTTTGCAACTCTGCCTAGAAGGCCAACATCCCGGAGGCATCTGTTTCTCAAATTAGACACTAATGTACTTGTCCTCTTGCTCAGTTGTGCACCGGGGCCTCCCACTCCTCTTTCTATTCTGGTTAGTGCCAGTTTGCTCTGTTCTGTGACGGGAGTTGTACACAGCGTTGTACGAGATGTTCAGTTTCTTGGCAATTTCTCGCATGGAATAACCTTCATTTCTCAAAACAAGACTAGACTGACGAGTTTCAGAAGATAGTACTTTGTTTCTGGCCATTTTGAGCCTGTAATCGAACCCACAAATGCTGACGCTCCAGATACTCAACTAGTCTAAAGAAGGCCAGTTTTATTGCTTTTTTAATCAGAACAACAGTTTTCAGCTGCGCTAACATAATTGCAAAAGGGGTTTCTAATGATCAATTAGCCTTTTAAAATGATAAACTTGGATTAGCTAACACAACGTGCCATTGGAACACAGGAGTGATGGCTGCTGATAATGGGCCTCTGTACGCCTATGTAGATATTCCATATAAAATCTGCCTTTTCCAGCTACAATAGTCATTTACAACATCAACAATGTCTACACTGTATTTCTGATCAATTTGATGTTATTTTAATGGACAAAAAATTAGCTTTTCTTTCAAAAACAAGGACATTTCTAAGTGACCTCAAACTGTTGAACGGTAGTGTTCATTGTAATATTGTTGTATACATTGTTGTTATACATGTTGTATTGTGGATATGTAGTGGTGTTATAATGTTATGTGATGTACTGTTTTATCTTTCGTTTTATGAGTTATGTAAGTGCTTTAATATGTTTGGACCCCAGGAAGAGTAGCTGCTGCCTTGGCAGGAACTAACGGGGATCCATAATAAACCCCAGGAAGAGTAGCTGCTGCCTTGGCAGGAACTAATGGGGATCCATAATAAACCCCAGGAAGAGTAGCTGCTGCCTTGGCAGGAACTAATGGGGATCCATAATAAACCCCAGGAAGAGTAGCTGCTGCCTTGGCAGGAACTAATGGGGATCCATAATAAACCCCAGGAAGAGTAGCTGCTGCCTTGGCAGGAACTAATGGGGATCCATAATAAACCCCAGGAAGAGTAGCTGCTGCCTTGGCAGGAACTAATGGGGATCCATAATAAACCCCAGGAAGAGTAGCTGGTGCCTTGGCAGGAACTAATGGGGATCCATAATAAACCCCAGGAAGAGTAGCTGCTGCCTTGGTAGGAACTAATGGGGATCCATAATAAACCCCAGGAAGAGTAGCTGCTGCCTTGGCAGGAACTAATGGGGATCCATAATAAACCCCAGGAAGAGTAGCTGCTGCCTTGGTAGGAACTAATGGGGATCCATAATAAACCACAGGAAGAGTAGCTGCTGCCTTGGTAGGAACTAATGGGGATCCATAATAAACCCCAGGAAGAGTAGCTGCTGCCTTGGCAGGAACGAATGGGGATCCATAATAAACCCCAGGAAGAGTAGGAACTGCTGCTGCTTGGCAGGAACTAATGGGGATCCATAATAAACCCCAGGAAGAGTAGCTGCTGCCTTGGCAGGAACTAATGGGGATCCATAATAAACCCCAGGAAGAGTAGCTGCTGCCTTGGCAGGAACTAATGGGGATCCATAATAAACCCCAGGAAGAGTAGCTGCTGCCTTGGCAGGAACTAATGGGGATCCATAATAAACAAGGAAGAGTATCCAGGAACTAATGGGGAAACCCCAGGAAGAGTAGCTGCTGCCTTGGCAGGAACTAATGGGGATCCATAATAAACCCCAGGAAGAGTAGCTGCTGCCTTGGCAGGAACTAACGGGGATCCATAATAAACCCCAGGAAGAGTAGCTGCTGCCTTGGCAGGAACTAATGGGGATCCATAATAAACCCCAGGAAGAGTAGCTGCTGCCTTGGCAGGAACTAATGGGGATCCATAATAAACCCCAGGAAGAGTAGCTGCTGCCTTGGCAGGAACTAATGGGGATCCATAATAAACAAAAGGAAGAGTAGCTGCTGCCTTGACAGGAACTAATGGGGATCCATAATAAACCCCAGGAAGAGGAGCTGCTGCCTTGGCAGGAACTAATGGGGATCCATAATAAACCCCAGGAAGAGTAGCTGCTGCCTTGGTAGGAACTAATGGGGATCCATAATAAATACAAATATGTACACTGAACAAAAATATAAATGCAACATGCAACAATTTCAAAGATTTTACTGAGTTACAGTTCATGAGGAAATCTGTCAATTGAAATAAATAAATTAGGCCCTAATCTATGGATTTCACAACTGGGATTACAGATATGCATCTGTTGGTTACAGATACCTTTAAAACAAAGGTAGTGGCGTGGATCTGAAAACCAGTCGATATCTGGTGTGACCACCGTTTTGCCTCATGCAACACCACACATCCCCTTCACATAGACTTGATCAGGCTGTTGAATGTGTCCTGTGGGAATGTTGTTCTACTCCTCTTCAATGGCTGTCCGAATATTGGTGGGAACTGGAGCCCGCTGTCGTACACGTCGATCCAGAGCATCCCAAACATGCTCAACGGGTGACATTGTCTGGTGAGTCTGCAGAACATGGAAGAACTGGGACATTTTCAGCTTGCAGGTATTGTGTACAGATCCTTGCGACATGGGGCTGTGCATTATCATGCTGAAACATGAGGTGATGGAGGTGGATGAATGGCACGACAATGGGCCTCAGGATCTCATCATGGTATCTCTGTGAAGTTAAATTTCCATTGATAAAATTCAATTGTGTTTGTTGTCTGTAGCTTATGCCTGCCCATACCATAACCCCACCGTCACCACAGGGCCCTCTGTTCACAATGTTGACATCAGCAAACCGCTCGCCCATACGACGCCATCTGCCCGGTACAGTTGAAACCGAGATTCGTCCTCGAAAAACACACTTGTCAAACGTGCCAGTGGCCATTAAAGGTGAGCTTTTCCCCACTGATGTCGGTTACGACGCCAAACTTCAGTCAGGTCAAAATCCCGGTGAGGACGACGAGCACCCATAATGAGCTTCCCTGAGACGGTTTCTGGCAGTTTGTGCAGAAATTCTTCAGTTGTGGAAACCCACTGTATCATCAGCTGTCCGAGTTTCAGACGGTCCCGCAGGTGAAGAAGCCGGATGTGGAGGTCCCGGACTGGCTTGGTTACACGTGGTCTGCGGTTGTGAGGCCTGGTTGGACGTACTGACAAATCCTCGAAAACAACGCCGGGGGCGGCTTATGGTAGAGAAATCAACATTCAGTTCATTGGCAACAGCTCTGGTAGACATTCCTGAAGTCAGCATGCCAATTGCACGATCCCTCAAAACTTGAGGAATCTGTGACATTGTGTTGTGTGACAAAACTGCACATTTGAGTGGCTTTTTATTGTCCCCGGCACAAGGTGCACCTGTGTAATGATCATGCTGTTTAATCAGCTTCTTGATATGCCACATCTGTCAGGTGGATGAATTATCTTGGCAAAGTAGAAATGCTCACTAGCTAAATTTGCGAGGAATAAGCAATTAACCCCCTGTTCCTAGGCCGTCATTGAAAATAAG
Organism: Oncorhynchus nerka; assembly: GCF_034236695.1. Taxonomy (NCBI): domain Eukaryota; kingdom Metazoa; phylum Chordata; class Actinopteri; order Salmoniformes; family Salmonidae; genus Oncorhynchus; species Oncorhynchus nerka. The sequence continues at coordinate 97,832,353 of NC_088409.1, forward strand.
AATGTGTTCTTAACTGACTTGCCTAGTTAAATAAAGGTCAAATAAAAAAAGAGCTCTATGACCTTTCATGATGCTGACCTGCAGGAACAATCTGGCCACAGAGCAGATCATCACCTCTAGGTGGGTGATGTCTATCCCAACAACTTGGAAATGATGCCATGGCTGGAGTATATGGGGGGGGGGGCGACTCCCTGACTAGCCCATAGGCTAGTGCGCTACATCTGGCTAGTGCGCTACATCTGACCAGGGCCCATAGGCTAGTGCGTGACATCTGACCAGGGCCCATAGGCTAGTGCTCTACATCTGACCAGGGCCCATAGGCTAGTGCGCGACTTTTTGGACCACTGGTTGGCAAGGGATGGTAGATTAAAGACATCATTCATATAAGACATCTCGATGTCTAGAGACATCCAACCAGCCTGGCTTGCCTATCCCGAATCTCTTGCCTAATTGTCCAGTTTTTATTAACAAGGAGGGACATGAAATGTGACAGTACATAGTGTGTAGAAGTGGATTTGATTCCAGACAAGCAGGGGATTGCATATGTGTCGAGGGCAGTGGCCTTCACCACTCCACCAACCTCAGGGTAGTGGCCTTCACCACTCCCCCAACCTCAGGGTAGTGGCCTTCACCACTCCACCAACCTCAGGGTAGTGGCCTTCACCACTCCACCAACCTCAGGGTAGTGGCCTTCACCACTCCACCAACCTCAGGGTAGTGGCCTTCACCACTCCACCAACCTCAGGGTAGTGGCCTTCACCACTCCCCCAACCTCAGGGCAGTGGTCTTCACCACTCCACCAACCTCAGGGCAGTGGCCTTCACCACTCCCCCAACCTCAGGGTAGTGGCCTTCACCACTCCACCAACCTCAGGGTAGTGGCCTTCACCACTCCCCCAACCTCAGGGTAGTGGCCTTCACCACTCCACCAACCTCAGGGTAGTGGCCTTCCCACTCCACCAACCTCAGGGTAGTGGCCTTCACCACTCCCCCAACCTCAGGGTAGTGGCCTTCACCACTTCCCCAACCTCAGGGTAGTGGCCTTCACCACTCCACCAACCTCAGGGTAGTGGCCTTCACCACTCCCCCAACCTCAGGGCAGTGGTCTTCACCAAATCAAATCAAATCAAAGTTTATTTGTCACGTGCCCCGAATACAACAGGTGTAGACCTTACAGTGAAATGCTGACTTTCAGGCTCTAACCAATAGTGCAACCTCAGGCAGGGGTTTCATCTTTAATGAACATGTTTTTTTTTTTTTTTTCTCAGGATCTGAAGATCAGCCACTTCCTGGAGGGGGACCTGAATGAAGAAGAATTCAACAGGATATTGAAAAAAATACACGTTGTAAAACATGTAACACGACCTCAAGGCCAACTATGAGTTCATACCAGAGGACTTGCTCAAAAAAGGGGCTGATCCTAGATCAGCACATCAACTATGAGATGCTTCATGACTATGGGCTTGACCCTGTATTCACACAGCGTTTCTATAGCAGTGCTTATCTAGGATCAGTTGTGACTTTTAGATCATAATGAATAAGATTACTATGAGATGCTTCATGACTATGGGCCAGAGATTGGGGGGGGTTATAAACGAACTGCATATAAACCATTTATAATGCTCTTATTCTGACTCATGACGGGCCCTGGTCATGACCATGACCGGTTGTGCTGTGATGGGTCAAATTTGGGGACTGGAAGAACGTGTTCACAGTGGCCCAGACTGGGAGGTTTGACCAGGTCTATGAGGAGCGGATGAAGGACGTGACTCTGAAGTTCATATGGGACATGGATCAACAGCCGAGTGATGGGAGCCTCAGCTCCCTAGCTTCCTCCTCCTCCTCGCCTTTCAGTTCCAACAGCCCTGTGATGGGAGCCTCAGCTCCCTGGCTTCCTCCTCCTCCTCGCCTTTCAGTTCCAACAGCCCTGTGATGGGAGCCTCAGCTCCTGGCTTCCTCCTCCTCCTCGCCTTTCAGTTCCAACAGCCCTGTGATGGGAGCCTCAGCTCCCTGGCTTCCTCCTCCTCCTCGCCTTTCAGTTCCAACAGCCCTGTGATGGGAGCCTCAGCTCCCTGGCTTCCTCCTCCTCCTCGCCTTTCAGTTCCAACAGCCCTGTGATGGGAGCCTCAGCTCCCTGGCTTCCTCCTCCTCCTCGCCTTTCAGTTCCAACAGCCCTGTGATGGGAGCCTCAGCTCCCTGGCTTCCTCCTCCTCCTCGCCTTTCAGTTCCAACAGCCCTGTGATGGGAGCCTCAGCTCCCTGGCTTCCTCCTCCTCCTCGCCTTTCAGTTCCAACAGCCCTGTGATGGGAGCCTCAGCTCCCTGGCTTCCTCCTCCTCCTCGCCTTTCAGTTCCAACAGCCCTGTGATGGGAGCCTCAGCTCCATGGCTTCCTCCTCCTCCTCGCCTTTCAGTTCCAACAGCCCTGTGAATGGAGCCTCAGCTCCCTGGCTTCCTCCTCCTCCTCGCCTTTCAGTTCCAACAGCGCTTTGATGGGAGCCTCAGCTCCCTGGCTTCCTCCTCCTTGCCTTTCAGGTCCAACAGCCCTGTGATGGGAGCCTCAGCTCCCTGGCTTCCTCCTCTTTCTCGCCTTTCAGTTCCAACAGCCCTGTGATGGGAGCCTCAGCTCCCTGGCTTCCTCCTCCTCCTCACCTTTCAGTTCCAACAGCCCTGTGATGGGAGCCTCAGCTCCCTGGCTGTGATGGGAGCCTCCCTCCTCCAACAGCCTCCTCAGCCCCTGGCTTCCTCCTCCAACAGCCCTGTTCCAAACAGCCCTGATGGGAGCCTCAGCTCCCTGGCTTCCTCCTCCTCCTCGCCTTTCAGTTCCAACAGCCCTGTGATGGGAGCCTCAGATCCCTGGCTTCGTCCTCCTCGCCTTTCAGTTCCAACAGCCCTGTGATGGGAGCCTCAGCTCCCTGGCTTCCTCCTCCTCCTCGCCTTTCAGTTCCAACAGCCCTGTGATGGGAGCCTCAGATCCCTGGCTTCCTCCTCTTTCTCGCCTTTCAGGTCCAACAGCCCTGTGATGGGAGCCTCAGCTCCCTTGCTTCCTCCTCCTCGCCTTTCAGCTCCAAAAGCGCTGTGATGGGAGCCTCAGCTCCCTGGCTTCCTCCTCCTCCTCGCCTTTCAGTTCCAACAGCCCTGTGATGGGAGCCTCAGCTCCCTGGCTTCCTCCTCTTTCTCGCCTTTCAGTTCCAACAGCCCTGTGATGGGATTCTCAGCTCCCTGGCTTCCTCCTCCTCGCCTTTCAGTTCCAACTGCCCTGTGATGGGAGCCTCAGCTCCCTGGCTTCCTCCTCCTCCTCGCCTTTCAGTTCCAACAGCCCTGTGATGGGAGCCTCAGCTCCCTGGCTTCCTCCTCCTCCTCGCCTTTCAGTTCCAACAGCCCTGTGATGGGAGCCTCAGCTCCCTGGCTTCCTCCTCCTCCTCGCCTTTCAGTTCCAACAGCCCTGTGATGGGAGCCTCAGCTCCCTGGCTTCCTCCTCCTCCTCGCCTTTCAGTTCCAACAGCCCTGTGATGGGAGCCTCAGCTCCCTGGCTTCCTCCTCCTCCTCGCCTTTCAGTTCCAACAGCCCTGTGATGGGAGCCTCAGCTCCCTGGCTTCCTCCTCCTCCTCGCCTTTCAGTTCCAACAGCCCTGTGATGGAAGCCTCAGCTCCCTGGCCTCCTCCTCCTCGCCTTTCAGTTCCAACAGCCCTGTGATGGGAGCCTCAGCTCCCTGGCTTCCTCCTCCTCCTTGCCTTTCAGTTCCAACAGCCCTGTGATGGGAGCCTCAGCTCCCTGGCTTCCTCCTCTTTCTCGCCTTTCAGTTCCAACAGCGCTTTGATGGGAGCCTCAGCTCCCTGGCTTCCTCCTCCTCGCCTTTCAGTTCCAACAGCCCTGTGATGGGAGCCTCAGCTCCCTGGCTTCCTCCTCTTTCTCGCCTTTCAGTTCCAACAGCCCTGTGATGGGAGCCTCAGCTCCCTGGCTTCCTCCTCCTCCCCTTTCAGTTCCAACAGCCCTGTGATGGGAGCCTCAGCTCCCTGGCTTCCTCCTCCTCCTCGCCTTTCAGTTCCAACAGCCCTGTGATGGGAGCCTCAGCTCCCTGGCTTCCTCCTCTTTCTCGCCTTTCAGGTCCAACAGCCCTGTGATGGGAGCCTCAGCTCCCTGGCTTCCTCCTTCTCGCCTTTCAGTTCCAACAGCGCTGTGATGGGACCCTTAGCTCCCTGGCTTCCTCCTCTTTCTCGCCTTTCAGGTCCAACAGCCCTGTGATGGGAGCCTCAGCTCCCTGGCTTCCACCTCTTTCTCGCCTTTCAGTTCCAACAGCCCTGTGATGGGAGCCTCAGCTCCCTGGCTTCCTTCCAGACTTGGAATGATGGCAATGCAAGACTACAGTGATGGAAGGGGGGAGACTGCAGCTCTGCCGCCACAAACTACACAGTGGCCATCAGCCATGGACATTAATGTCAATTATCTGTTTAATGAACCAAAACTTGATATCCATAACAGATAGATACAATACTTTATTAATAATGATAAAGTGCTATCATGTTTTCTGTATGTTCTTTACAATGAGCTGAATGAGGTTGGAATGACAGGCTCAATTCCTGAACCATTATTCTGTTATTCTAAAAATGATCCCTCCTTGAAGAGGAAATAAAAGAAACAAGACTGTCAGTCTAATTTCTTTATTTGAATGAATGGTTTATATTTGAGGAATATTGTGCGTGAGCGTGAAGGGAGAATTCTCACTGATTGCGCAGCCCGGAACCAAAGTGACATGGAAATGGAACTCCCCCGGACACATTGACAGAAGAACACATTTCTGTTTAGGTTCTCACATGTGTAGCCAGCAAGACCGGTGGCTAAAACTATTTGATCGCATTTTCGGTTTACCTCTCAAACAAGATGGGGAAGAAACGGTCGAGTGAAGATGTGGATGAGTCCAAAACGCATGCGAAGAAAGGAAAAGTATCTGAGACAGCAGAGTTCAATGGAACTGTTTTTAAAGCCATGTTGAAGGAGCCGACCAAGGCAATGAAGGGTGAGTGGCCGTGTTGCTATTAGCTACCGTTAGCTTACTAGCTACCTACAACGGCGCTATAACGTATTGTTCTCAACTTTGCAGTGATAGGATTTCACTCTTTGTTTTAATGTTTGTGTGTTTTTTGTCGTAGAGTGTATGTCAATTATCAAAGGTGCTAGTTGTATTGTCATTGAATATGTCAATACTGAACAACAAATGTTCTCTCTGCACTGCAGGCTTGGATACATTCATCACGACGGCAAAGAAGCTGCCATGTCCTGACCTGTATGACGTCGTTGAGGGATACATCAAGATCTCCATGGAGTGTTCTGAGATCTTCAAACTGCTGGAGGGAGACAAGCAGATGGAGAGTGAAGTATGTAGAGTACAGCATTAGCTTCTGTTCAGTCTCCTGTTCACTGGAAATCAGTCATATATATCAGTTATATAGACTATATATATATATATATAGTCTATATAATCAGTCTATATATATATAGTCTATATAATCAGTCTATATAATCAGTCTATATATATATATAGTCTATATAATCAGTCTATATAATCAGTCTATTTACATTTACATTTAAGTCATTTAGCAGACGCTCTTATCCAGAGCGACTTACAAATTGGTGCATTCACCTTATGACATCCAGTGGAACAGTAGTGCATCTAAACCATGCACTAATCTGTTAAACATGACATTGTCCTTGTCTCTGTCCAGATGATGTTGATTTTCCAGAGTTTGGAGATGATTCTCCTGCGTACGGCCAGTGATCTCTCCCATTTCAGCATGGTGGGATTCACTATAGTAAAGAAGGCCGTTTCCAGCTATATGAAACTCATACAGACATCCCTACACTCAGAAAACCACAGGTATGTTGGAACATGAAGCGACTTTTGTTTGAACGAAATACAGATGATTTTTGTTGTGTGTGTGTGTGTGTGTGTGTGTGTGTGCGTGCGTGCGTGCGCGTCTCTCATTCTAACATAGTGATGTCGTCTCTTCTGGGCCAGGTTTGTCCGTCACTGCCTAAGTTTCCTGTCAGCCATGGTATCCCAGGGAGCAGACACAGCCAGGGAAGTCTTCAGCCACTTCCACTTCACTAAAGGCCTGTCTGCTTTGGCCAAGAGGAAGGATAAGATGGTAAGAGACCTGGTCAGTGTCTGTGTCCATCCTAAATGGCACCCTATTCCCTATATAGTGCACTACTTTTGACCAGGGTCCCATAGGGAATAGGGTGCCATTTAGGACACTCCCTCTGTATGAGGGTTTGGGGCGGCAGGGTAGCCTAGTTGGTTTATAGTTCTCTTTGGTGTCGTTGAAAACCCACGGTTGGTTTATAGTTCTCTTTAGTGTCAATATGTCATCCTCCTGACGTTTGAGCTGATCAGGAAAAACTATCCCCCAAAAACTATGTCCCAACCAGGGCTTGGATTGAGGTTATAATGATGCATCTCTAATGACTGGTATTCTGTGATCTCATTCATCTCTCTCTCTCTCTAGGGTAGACCTGATGTCCGCATGGCTTACACCCAGTTTGCCCTCTCCTTCCTGGTCTCTGGTGACAACGTTACTATTGGACAACTACTGGAGATGAAAGGTCAGGATTATACTACATCTCAAAATGACAGAAAATACAACAAGAATAATACACATAAAATAAGCTTGAGAATATAGGCCTGTCTTCCCTTGTCTGAAGGAGTGTCCTATCTCTACTGTAGGAATATAGGCCTGTCTTCCCCTGGTCTGAAGGAGGGTCCTATCTCTACTGTAGGAATATAGGCCTGTCTGAAGGAGGGTCCTATCTCTACTGTAGGAATATAGGCCTGTCTTCCCCTTGTCTGAAGGAGGGTCCTATCTCCACTGTAGGAATATAGGCCTGTCTTCCCCTTGTCTGAAGGAGGGTCCTATCTACTGTAGGAATATAGGCCTGTCTTCCCCTGTCTGAAGGAGGGTCCTATCTCTACTGTAGGAATATAGGCCTGTCTTCCCCTTGTCTGAAGGAGGGTCCTATCTCTACTGTAGGAATATAGGCCTGTCTTCCCCTTGTCTGAAGGAGGGTCCTATCTCTACTGTAGGAATATAGGCCTGTCTTCCCCTTGTCTGAAGGAGGGTCCTATCTCCACTGTAGGAATATAGGCCTGTCTTCCCCTTGTCTGAAGGAGGGTCCTATCTCTACTGTAGGAATATAGGCCTGTCTTCCCCTTGTCTGAAGGAGGGTCCTATCTCTACTGTAGGAATATAGGCCTGTCTTCCCCTGGTCTGAAGGAGGGTCCTATCTCTACTGTAGGAATATAGGCCTGTCTGAAGGAGGGTCCTATCTCTACTGTAGGAATATAGGCCTGTCTTCCCCTTGTCTGAAGGAGGGTCCTATCTCTACTGTAGGAATATAGGCCTGTCTTCCCCTTGTCTGAAGGAGGGTCCTATCTCTACTGTAGGAATATAGGCCTGTCTGAAGGAGGGTCCTATCTCTACTGTAGGAATATAGGCCTGTCTTCCCCTGGTCTGAAGGAGGGTCCTATCTCTACTGTAGGAATATAGGCCTGTCTTCCCCTTGTCTGAAGGAGGGTCCTATCTCTACTGTAGGAATATAGGCCTGTCTTCCCCTTGTCTGAAGGAGGGTCCTATCTCTACTGTAGGAATATAGGCCTGTCTTCCCCTTGTCTGAAGGAGGGTCCTATCTCCACTGTAGGAATATAGGCCTGTCTTCCCCTTGTCTGAAGGAGGGTCCTATCTCTACTGTAGGAATATAGGCCTGTCTTCCCCTGGTCTGAAGGAGGGTCCTATCTCTACTGTAGGAATATAGGCCTGTCTGAAGGAGGGTCCTATCTCTACTGTAGGAATATAGGCCTGTCTTCCCCCTGGTCTGAAGGAGGGTCCTATCTCTACTGTAGGAATATAGGCCTGTCTTCCCCTGGTCTGAAGGAGGGTCCTATCTCTACTGTAGGAATATAGGCCTGTCTGAAGGAGGGTCCTATCTCTACTGTAGGAATATAGGCCTGTCTTCCCCTGGTCTGAAGGAGGGTCCTATCTCTACTGTAGGAATATAGGCCTGTCTCTGGTCTGAAGGAGGGTCCCCTCTGTGTCTGAAGTCTGAAGGAGGGTCCTATCTCTACTGTAGGAATATAGGCCTGTCTTCCCTTGAAGGAGGGTCCTAACTGTAGGAATATAGGCCTGTCTTCCCCTTGTCTGAAGGAGGGTCCTATCTCTACTGTAGGAATATAGGCCTGTCTTCCCCTTGTCTGAAGGAGGGTCCTATCTCTACTGTAGGAATATAGGCCTGTCTTCCCCTGGTCTGAAGGAGGGTCCTATCTCTACTGTACTGTAGGAATATAGGCCTGTCTTCCCCTGGGAATCTGAAGGAGGGTCCTATCTCTACTGTAGGAATATAGGCCTGTCTTCCCCTTGAAGGAGGGTCCTATCTCTACTGTAGGAATATAGGCCTGTCTTCCCCCTGAAGGAGGGTCCTATCTCTACTGTAGGAATATAGGCCTGTCTTCCCCTGGTCTGAAGGAGGGTCCTATCTCTACTGTAGGAATATAGGCCTGTCTTCCCCTGGTCTGAAGGAGGGTCCTATCTCTACTGTAGGAATATAGGCCTGTCTTCCCCTTGTCTGAAGGAGGGTCCTATCTCTACTGTAGGAATATAGGCCTGTCTTCCCCTGGTCTGAAGGAGGGTCCTATCTCTACTGTAGGAATATAGGCCTGTCTTCCCCTGGTCTGAAGGAGGGTCCTATCTCTACTGTAGGAATATAGGCCTGTCTGAAGGAGGGTCCTATCTCTACTGTAGGAATATAGGCCTGTCTTCCCCTGGTCTGAAGGAGGGTCCTATCTCCACTGTAGGAATATAGGCCTGTCTTCCCCTTGTCTGAAGGAGGGTCCTATCTCTACTGTAGGAATATAGGCCTGTCTTCCCCTTGTCTGAAGGAGGGTCCTATCTCTACTGTAGGAATATAGGCCTGTCTTCCCCTGGTCTGAAGGAGGGTCCTATCTCTACTGTAGGAATATAGGCCTGTCTTCCCCTTGTCTGAAGGAGGGTCCTATCTCTACTGTCTAGGCCTGTCTTCCCCTAAGGAGGGTCCTATCTCCACTGTAGGAATATAGGCCTGTCTTCCCCTGGTCTGAAGGAGGGTCCTATCTCTACTGTAGGAATATAGGCCTGTCTTCCCCTTGTCTGAAGGAGGGTCCTATCTCTACTGTAGGAATATAGGCCTGTCTTCCCCTGGTCTGAAGGAGGGTCCTATCTCTACTGTAGGAATATAGGCCTGTCTCCCCCTTGTTTGATGATGAAACATTTGATTGGTTGTCAGATTTCCTGCCAGACATTCTAAGCAGCGGACTGAAGGAGGATCGTATCTCCACTGTCAACCTAATTCTGTCTACTCTGCAGACTAAGGTATCTCCACTGTCAACCTGATTCTGTCTACTCTGCAGACTAAGGTGGGGCCTAATCTCGTTGTCTCGGTGACTTTTCAGGGTAATGAATGAAAATGGGCTGTTTTGTCAGGACGATTAGGAGACATTTTATAAGGTGGCTGTACATACTTATGACCAGTATTTATAGTGCATTATAACGCGTTATACCTGCAGTGGTTATAACGTTTACGCTGGGGAGTCGGGAAGCAAGTTCAGGGAGTTTATTTAATAAATAAATGAACATATAACAAGACAAGAAACACAGGTAGAGTACAGACATGAACACTGGAACAGAAACAATAACGCCTGGGGAAAGAACCAACGGGAGTGACAGAAAGAGGGAAGGTAATCAGGTAGGAAGAACCAAAGGGAGAGAGACAGATTTAGGGAAGGTAATCAGGTAGGAAGAACCAAAGGGAAAGAGACAGATTTAGGGAAGGTAATCAGGCAGAAAGAACCAAAGGGAGAGACAGATTTAGGGAAGGTAATCAGGTAGGAAGAACCAAAGGGAAAGAGACAGATTTAGGGAAGGTAATCAGGCAGAAAGAACCAAAGGGAGAGACAGATTTAGGGAAGGTAATCAGGTAGGAAGAACCAAAGGGAAAGAGAGATTTAGGGAAGGTAATCAGGCAGAAAGAACCAAAGGGAGAGACAGATTTAGGGAAGGTAATCAGGCAGAAAGAACCAACCGGAGTGACAGATTTAGGGAAGGTAATCAGGTAGGAAGAACCAAAGGGAGTGACAGATTTAGGGAAGGTAATCAGGTAGGAAGAACCAACCGGAGTGACAGATTTAGGGAAGGTAATCAGGTAGGAAGAACCAAAGGGAAAGAGACAGATTTAGGGAAGGTAATCAGGTAGGAAGAACCAACCGGAGTGACAGATTTAGGGAAGGTAATCAGGTAGGAAGAACCAAAGGGAGTGACAGAAAGAGGGAAGGTAATCAGGTATGAAGAACCAAAGGGAGTGACAGAAAGAGGGAAGGTAATCAGGTAGGAAGAACCAAAGGGAGAGACAGATTTAGGGAAGGTAATCAGGTAGGAAGAACCAAAGGGAGTGACAGATTTAGGGAAGGTAATCAGGTAGGAAGAACCAAAGGGAGTGACAGATTTAGGGAAGGTAATCAGGTAGGAAGAACCAAAGGGAGTGACAGATTTAGGGAAGGTAATCAGGTAGGAAGAACCAACCGGAGTGACAGATTTAGGGAAGGTAATCAGGTAGGAAGAACCAACCGGAGAGTGACAGATTTAGGCAAGGTAATCAGGAAGGAAGAACCAAAGGGAGAGAGACAGATTTAGGGAAGGTAATCAGGCAGGTTATGGAGTTCCAGGTGAGGCTGATGAGACGCTGGTGTGAGTAACGATGGTGACAGGTGTGCGTCATAATGAGCAGCCTGGTGACCTGGAGCGCCGGAGAGGGAGGACACGTGACAGCGATGTGTTTCCTCTGCTGTAGGTGGTCCAGAGACAAGCCATCAGTAAGACCCAGAAGGTGCGTTTCTTCACCCCATCTCTCCTGGCCCAGATTGCATCTCTCTACAGGTGGAATGGCATTGTGGATGCAAGCGCAGACGACAGCAAGGTAATGGATCTGTCCACTAGTTCTCTCTATCTCTCTTTATCTCTGCTCTCTCTTTATTTCTGCTCTCTCTCTTTCTCTGCTCTCTTATCTCTCTCTATTTTTATCTCTCTCTTTATCTCTGCTCTCTCTTTATCTCTGCTCTCTCTTTATCTCTGCTCTCTCTTTATCTCTGCTCTCTTTTATCTCTCTCTCTTTTTATCTCTCTCTTTATCTCTCTCTTTTTATCTCTGCTCTCTCTCTCTTTATCTCTCTCTCTCTTTATCTCTGCTCTCTCTCTCTCTCTTTATCTCTTTCTCTGTGTTAGAGCTTTGGGCCAGTAACCGAAAGGTCACTGGTTTGAATTCCGGAGCCGACAAGATGAAAAATCTGTTGCTGTGCCCTTGAGAAAGGCACTTAACCCTAATCACTCCAGGGGCGCTGGACAACGGTGACCCTGGCCGTGACCCCACTCCCTGGGGGTCTATCGGGGGGCATTGGGATATGCACACAACAGACAGCAACAGATTTTTCATCTTGTCGGCTCCGGGATTCAAACCAGTGACCTTTCGGTATTTAAGTGTGTAAGAGAACAAATATTAGCGCCCCCTAAATTATTCTCACTCACAATCATCACCGAGTCTTGTTTTGAATGTCTTCAGATGGCAGAGAACGCAGAGGAAGCAGGGAAGATGGTCGTGAGGAAACTGGTTCACAACTTCCTCCTGAATCTATGCTGCTCCCGGAAACATGGCATCAGTTTCTACGACCCCAGCTTTGGAACGGCCGGCAGGTCAGTCATGAATCTGATGCATCCCATCTCTCCTCTATCACTCTGTTCTCTCTCCTCTTTATCTCCCCTCGCTCTGTTCTCTCTCTATCACTCTGTTCTCTCTCTATCACTATGTTCTCTCTCTATCACTCTGTTCTCTCTCTATCACTGTTCTCTCTCCTCTCTCTATCACTCTGTTCTCTCTCTATCACTCTGTTCTCTCTCTATCACTCTGTTCTCTCTCTATCACTCTGTTCTCTCTCCTCTCTATCTGTTCTCTCTCTATCACTCTGTTCTCTCCTCTTTATCTCCCCTCGCTCTCCTCTCTGTTCTCTCTCTATCACTCTGTTCTCTCTCTATCACTCTGTTCTCTCTCCTCTCTCTCTATATCTCTTCTCTCTCTCTATCACTCTGTTCTCTCCTCTATCACTCTGTTCTCTCTCTATCACTCTGTTCTCTCTCTATCACTCTGTTCTCTCTCTGTCACTCTGTTCTCTCTCCTCTTTATCTCCCCTCGCTCTCCTCTCTGTTTCTCTCTATCACTCTGTTCTCTCTCTATCACTCTGTTCTCTCTCCTCTCTCTATCACTCTGTTCTCTCTCCTCTCTCTCTGTTCTCTCTCTATCACTCTGTTCTCTCTCCTCTTTATCTCCCCTCGCTCTCCTCTCTGTTCTCTCTCTATCTCTCTGTTCTCTCTCTCCTCTCTGTTCTCTCTCCTCTATGTTCTCTCTTCTCTATCTCTCTCCCATCTCTTCTCTGTTCTCTCTCCTCTATCTCTTTCCCATCTCTGCTTCTCTCTCTCCTCTCTGTTCTCTCTCCTCTCCGTTCTCTCTCATCTATCTCTCTCCTCTATCTCTCTCCCTTCTCTCCTTCTCTATTCTCTCTCCTCTATCGCTCCTTCTCTCTGTTCTCTCTCCACTATCTCTCTCCCATCTCTCCTTCTCTCGGTTCTCTCTGTACTCGCTCCTCTCTGTTCTCTCTCCTCTATCTCTCCTTCTCTCTCTCCTCTCTCCCCTCTCTCTCCCCTCTCTCTTCTCTCCCCTCTCTCTCCCCTCTCTCCATCACCCTCCTGAAGTGTTTGTTGTGTGTCTGTCCAGTAGACACAGACCTGAAGGTGTTGTGTGTCTGTCCTCTGTCCAGGGCTGGTAACATTGTGCTACTGCAGTTTGTGGTGGGGCTGAAGCAGGCTACAGAGGACGACCTGGTGTCTGATCTGATGGTCAATATACTACGGGTCAGTCCTGACATCTTGCCCAGGTTCTTCAAGGAGACACAGTACTCCTTCATCCCTCGCCTCAAATCTGCCTGGACGGACAACATCACTCTGCTCAAGAAGGTTTTTTAGTAAACTCTTTGTTTCCTTGTATTATTGGTTTTTTCTAAAGTTATTTTGTTTACGTTTCAAACCTCGGGGACAGTTCTGTCTGTAACGTTGACACCAACAACAACATAGAGGATTGTCAGCTGTATTCTATTGTATGAATGTATAGAGATCAGACGTCACCGTGCACAGTGGCGCGGCGAACAGAAAACAACTAAACAAAATGTCAATCTTACAACACCGTCACAATTCTTATTTTTTATTTTTTTTACCTTTATTTAACGAGGCAAGTCAGTTAAAGAACACATTCTTATTTTCAATGACGGCCTAGGAACAGTGGGTTAACTGCCTTGTTCAGGGGCAGAATGACAGATTTGTACCTTGTCAGCTCGGGGGTTTGAACATGCAACCTTCTGGTTACTAGTCCAACGCTCTAACCACTAGGCTACCCTGCCTCCTCTACACTCTAACCACTAGGCTACGCTCTACACTCTAACCACTAGGCTACCTGCCGCCTCTACACTCTAACCACTAGGCTACCCTGCCTCCTCTACACTCTAACCACTAGGCTACCCTGCCTCCTCTACACTCTAACCACTAGGCTACGCTGCCGCCTCTACACTCTAACCACTAGGCTACCCTGCCTCCTCTACACTCTAACCACTAGGCTACCCTACCTCCTCTACACTCTAACCACTAGGCTACCTGCCTCCTCTACACTCTAACCACTAGGCTACGCTGCCGCCTCTACACTCTAACCACTCGGCTACCCTGCCGCCTCTACACTCTAACCACTAGGCTACACTGCCGCCTCTACACTCTAACCACTAGGCTACGCTGCCGCCTCTACACTTTAACCACTAGGCTACGCTGCCGCCTCTACACTCTAACCACTAGGCTACCCTGCCGCCTCTACACTCTAACCACTAGGCTACCCTGTCGCCTCTACATTCTAACCACTAGGCTACCTGCCGCCTCTACACTCTAACCACTAGGCTACCTGCCGCCTCTACACTCTAACCACTAGGCTACCCTGTCGCCTCTACACTCTAACCACTAGGCTACCCTGCCGCCTCTACACTCTAACCACTAGGCTACCCTACCTCCTCCACACTCTAACCACTAGGCTACCTGCCTCCTCTACACTCTAACCACTAGGCTACCTGCCTCCTCTACACTCTAACCACTAGGCTACCCTGCCTCCTCTACACTCTAACCACTAGGCTACCTACCTCCTCTACACTCTAACCACTAGGCTACCCTGCTGCATCTACACTCTAACCACTAGGCTACCCTACCTCCTCTACACTCTAACCACTAGGCTACCTGCCTCCTCTACACTCTAACCACTAGGCTACGCTGCCGCCTCTACACTCTAACCACTCGGCTACCCTGCAGCCTCTACACTCTAACCACTAGGCTACGCTGCCGCCTCTACACTCTAACCACTCGGCTACGCTGCCGCCTCTACACTCTAACCACTAGGCTACCTGCCTCCTCTACACTCTAACCACCAGGCTACCTGCCTCCTCTACACTCTAACCACTAGGCTATATCCTGTCTTCTCAGATCTACGAGTCTCAGCCAGAGGTGTCCAAGGCCTTCCAGACCAGAGAGGTTGTTCCTCTGCCCCGCCTCCTGTCCATGGTGCTGGTGACATCACTTCCTCCCGTCTGTAACAAGGCCTTCTTCACGCAGGGCATCAACGTGAGTTGACACCGTTTGTTCTAGAATAATGGCTATTTAATAGACTTGTCACTTTTGGTGATGAAAAATGTGCTGGACTGTTTACCCATCTTTCCTCTCGTGTGCCTGTCCCAGTTTGCCAACGCGGTGGTGCAGCACACGACCCTGTCCCTCATGTCGTTCCTTCTGAAGAGAGCTCAGAGGAACATAGAGTTGTGTCTGGACCGCTCTGTGTGGCTCGTCTCCGATCTCTACACACCAGCCACCATGCAGGACTTCACACAGCAGTACCGGGAGGCACTCGGCAAGGTAACACACAGGACCTCACACAGCAGTACCGGGAGGTAACACACAGGACCTCACACAGCAGTACCGGGAGGTAACACACAGGACCTCACACAGCAGTACAGGGAGGTAACACACAGGACCTCACACAGCAGTACAGGGAGGTAACACACAGGACCTCACACAGCAGTACAGGGAGGTAACACACAGGACCTCACACAGCAGTACCGGGAGGTAACACACAGGACCTCACACAGCAGTACAGGGAGGTAACACACAGGACCTCACACAGCAGTACAGGGAGGTAACACACAGGACCTCACACAGCAGTACAGTACAGGGAGGTAACACACAGGACCTCACACAGCAGTACAGGGAGGTAACACACAGGACCTCACACAGCAGTACAGGGAGGTAACACACAGGACCTCACACAGCAGTACAGGAGGTAACACACAGGACCTCACACAGCAGTACAGGGAGGTAACACACAGGACCTCACACAGCAGTACAGGAGGTAACACACAGGACCTCACACAGCAGTACAGGGAGGTAACACACAGGACCTCACACAGCAGTACAGGGAGGTAACACACAGGACCTCACACAGCAGTACAGGGAGGTAACACACAGGACCTCACACAGCAGTACAGGGAGGTAACACACAGGACCTCACACAGCAGTACAGGGAGGTAACACACAGGACCTCACACAGCAGTACAGGGAGGTAACACACAGGACCTCACACAGCAGTACCGGGAGGTAACACACAGGACCTCACACAGCAGTACAGGGAGGTAACACACAGGACCTCACACAGCAGTACAGGGAGGTAACTGTAGGACCTCACACAGCAGTACAGGGAGGTAACACACAGGACCTCACACAGCAGTACAGGGAGGTAACACACAGGACCTCACACAGCAGTACAGGGAGGTAACTGTAGGACCTCACACAGCAGTACAGGGAGGTAACACACAGGACCTCACACAGCAGTACAGGGAGGTAACTGTAGGACTGTGGACCTACTGTAGGACTGTGGACCTACTGTAGGACTGTGGACCTACTGTAGTATTGTGGACCTACTGTAGTACTGTGGACCTACTGTAGGACTGTGGACCTACTGTAGGACTGTGGACCTACTGTAGGACTGTATGCCTACTGTGGACCTACTGTAGGACTGTGGACCTACTGTAGGACTGTGGACCTACTGTAGGACTGTGGACCTACTGTAGTACTGTGGACCTACTGTAGGACTGTGGACCTACTGTAGGACTGTGGACCTACTGTAGGACTGTGGACCTACTGTAGGACTGTGGACCTACTGTAGTACTGTGGACCTACTGTAGGACTGTGGACCTACTGTAGTACTGTGGACCTACTGTAGGACTGTATACCTACTGTAGTACTGTGGACCTACTGTAGTACTGTATGCCTACTGTGGACCTACTGTAGTACTGTGGACCTACTGTGGACCTACTGTAGGACTGTGGACCTACTGTAGGACTGTGGACCTACTGTAGTACTGTGGACCTACTGTAGGACTGTGGACCTACTGTAGTACTGTGGACCTACTGTAGTACTGTGGACCTACTGTAGTACTGTAGTACTGTATGCCTACGGTAGTACTGTATGCCTATTGTAGTACTGTATGCCTACTGTAGTATTGTGGACCTACTGTAGGACTGTGGACCTACTGTAGGGCTGTGGACCTACTGTAGGGCTGTGGACCTACTGTAGGACTGTGGACCTACTGTAGGACTGTGGACCTACTGTAGGACTGTGGACCTACTGTAGTACTGTGGACCTACTGTAGGACTGTGGACCTACTGTAGGACTGTATACCTACTGGGTTAGACAACATACAGTCGACCTCCTAGCTACTAAACTAAATGCAGTGTTGCCCATGTAGATCCGATGATGACCACTCTGACTGAATGACCACTCTGACTGAATGACCACTCTGACTGAATGACCACTCTGACTGGATGACCACTCTGACTGAATGACCACTCTGACTGAATGACCACTCTGACTGGATGACCACTCTGACTGAATGACCAAGCTGCATCAGCAAATAGGTTCGCTCACTCTGACTGAATGACCACTCTGACTGAATGACCAAGCTGCATCAGCAAATAGGTTCGCTCACTCTGACTGAATGACCACTCTGACTGAATGACCACTCTGACTGAATGACCACTCTGACTGAATGACCACTCTGACTGGATGACCACTCTGACTGAATGACCACTCTGACTGAATGACCACTCTGACTGAATGACCACTCTGACTGACTGAATGACCACTCTGACTGAATGACCACTCTGACTGACTGAATGACCACTCTGACTGACTGAATGACCACTCTGACTGACTGAATGACCACTCTGACTGAATGACCAAGCTGCATCAGCAAATAGGTTCGCTCACTCTGACTGAATGACCACTCTGACTGAATGACCAAGCTGCATCAGCAAATAGGTTCGCTCACTCTGACTGAATGACCACTCTGACTGAATGACCACTCTGACTGAATGACCACTCTGACTGGATGACCACTCTGACTGGAATTACCACTCTGACTGAATGACCACTCTGACTGAATGACCACTCTGACTGGATGACCACTCTGACTGGATGACCACTCTGACTGAATGACCACTCTGACTGAATGACCACTCTGACTGAATGACCACTCTGACTGACTGAATGACCACTCTGACTGACTGAATGACCACTCTGACTGCTGCGCAACGTGAATAGATTGGAGGAGGTCAACTGAACTCGGTGGGGGGGGGGCGTCCATGTTCTCTCTGTAGGTTCTACCAGACATGACGAGCATCGTGTCCAAATGGCAGTCACTGACCAAGAAGGAGACAGGAAGGAATGAAGGGAAGAAGGAAGGAGGAGATGTCAAAGAGGACGCGACTAAAGTTGAACAACCCGGTAGATGTCTCACATTACTAATATATTTACAGTCAGTGGAATGTTCTCTTCTTTAGATTATAATTATAACTCTCTCTTTTATACATCGTTGAAATAGTCCATAACCAATATGGTATTTTTCCTCGTTTCTACATTGTCCCGACTATAACTCTCTTTAGTTGAACATGGGGTGATTAACCGACTCTCTCCTGTCTGTCTCTTCCCGTGCGTCTGTCTGTCTCTCTTCTGTCTGTGTCTCCTGTCTGTGTTTCCCATCTGTCTGTCTCTCCCATCTTTCTGTCTCCTATCTGTCTGTCTCTCCTGTCTCTCTCTTCCCGTGCGTCTGTCTCTCCTGTGCGTCTGTCTGTCTCTCTTCTGTCTCTCCCATCTATCTGTATGTGTCTCCTGTCTGTGTTTCCCATCTGTCTGTCTCTCCTGTCTGTCTCTCTTCCCGTGCGTCTCTGTCTCCCATCTGTCTGTCTCTCCCGTCTGTCTGTCTCTCCTGTCTCTCCCATCTGTCTAAATCTCCCGTCTGTCTCCTCCAGCCCCGTCAGGCCCCGAGTCTCCAGAGGTCATCCTCCTGAAAGCCCTCATCCTTCAGGTCATGTGTCTCTACCAGAAGGTAGTGCCTCATCTGGTTAGCCAGAGCAAGTTTGACTTCAGCAAGCTGCTCAAAGGTACTGCTCTATAAACTCTATGGATGGACGATCGATCGATCGATTGATTGATCGATTGATTGATTCATTGATTGATTCATTGGTTGATTCATTGGTTGATTCATTGGTTGATTCATTGAATGATTGATTGATTGATTCATTGATTTGATTGTTGATTCATTGATTCATTCATTGATTCATGATTGATTCATTGATTGATTCATTGAATGATTGATTGATTGATTCATTGAATGATTGATTGATTGATTCATTGAATGATTGATTGATTGCTCTGTTGCTCTTTATTAGTCCTGTTAAAAAATATGGAAGTTATCTTCTTGATGTGCTAACAGAGTGTTAAAATCTATGAATTTGCCTTACATTGTGTTACCACACTTAGAAACAACTTCCACGTTATCATTCTGAGGATCTGTACGGCTGTCCAAAAGGCCTGTGGAATCATCCACTGATTGTGTCTATCTGGAGAGGATCGTTTTAACCTGTTGCTTCTACCCGGGACGCTTGCGTCCCAACTAGAGCTCTGGAAATGCAAATGCGCTACGCTAAATGCTAATAGTATTAGTTAAAACTCAAAAGTTCATTAAAATACACATGCAGGGTATCGAATTAAAGCTACACTCGTTGTGAATCCAGGCAACAAGTCAGATTTTTAAAATGCTTTTCGGCGAAAGCATGAGAAGCTATTATCTGATAGCATGCAACACCCCAAAAGACCCACAGGGGACGTAAACAAAATAATTAGCATTTCGGCATTACACAAACCGCACAATAAAATAGAAAACATTCATTACCTTTCACCATCTTCTTTGTTGGCACTCCTAGATGTCCCATAAACACTATTTGGGTCTTTATTTCGATTAAATCGGTCCATATAAAGCCTAGATATCGTTATATGTAGACTGTGTGATAAACGAAAAAAACATAGTTTCAAAGCGTAACGTCATTTTTTAAAATTCAAAAAGTCGACGATAAACTTTCACAAAACACTTCGAAATACGTTTGTAATGCAACTTTAGGTATTAGTAAACGTTAATAAGCGATAAAATTCATCAGGAGGCGATGTAAAGATCATTAGCTGTCCGTCTGGAAAAATGTCCGGCTAGAAACTCAACGAAAATATCCGGTCCTAGACCGGATTAGATACGGTGTCCTGCATGTGTTTGACCAAGAAAAAACTCGAAGGGAAATGACAAGACTCTAGACACCGTGTGGAAGCTGTAGGTACTGCAACCTCAGTCAATTAATTGTGGTTCACCTTTATCAATGGGTTCAAGTAGCGCATGGATATATTTTCCCATTTTCAGTGATCAGTTTTTCCTGTGCTTTTCGATGTAAATGCCGTTCTGGTAAAGCCACAGCAGTGATTTAACCAGTTTTTTAAACGTCTGAGTGTTTTCTATCCACACAGACTAAGCAAATGCATATACTATATTCCTGGCATGAGTAGCAGGTCGCTGAAATGTTGCGCGATTTTTAACAGAATGTTCAAAAAAGTAGAGGGTCGACTGAAGAGGTTAACGGTATTGTATTTGGTCTCTCTCTTCAGGTATCGTGTCAGAGAAAGGTATGAGAGAGGAGGTCCATCCAGTCCTTCAACACCAGATATTACAACTGGCCCTGGACCTGCCAGCCAGCAAGTTCTCTTGGTTCAGAGTTCAGGTGAGATGATTATAGACCGGGTGTGTTTGATGTTATCACCTGGTTCAGGGGAGCTTCTAGACCAGTAAGATGTCCTGGTTCAGGGGAGCTTCTAGACCAGTAAGATGTCCTGGTTCAGGGGAGCTTCTAGACCAGCAAGTTGTCCTGGTTCAGGGGAGCTTCTAGACCAGCAAGATGTCCTGGTTCAGGGGAGCTTATAGACCAGCAAGTTGTCCTGGTTCAGGGGAGCTTCTAGACCAGCAAGTTGTCCTGGTTCAGGGGAGCTTCTAGACCAGCAAGTTGTCCTGGTTCAGGGGAGCTTCTAGACCAGCAAGTTGTCCTGGTTCAGGGGAGCTTCTAGACCAGTAAGATGTCCTGGTTCAGGGGAGCTTCTAGACCAGCAAGTTGTCCTGGTTCAGGGGATCTTCTAGACCAGCAAGATGTCCTGGTTCAGGGGAGCTTCTAGACCAGTACGATGTCCTGGTTCAGGGGAGCTTCTAGACCAGTAAGATGTCCTGGTTCAGGGGAGCTTCTAGACCAGCAAGATGTCCTGGTTCAGGGGAGCTTCTAGACCAGTAAGATGTCCTAGTTCAGGGGAGCTTCTAGACCAGTAAGATGTCCTGGTTCAGGGGAGCTTCTAGACCAGTAAGATGTCCTGGTTCAGGGGAGCTTCTAGACCAGCAAGATGTCCTAGTTCAGGGGAGCTTCTAGACCAGTAAGATGTCCTGGTTCAGGGGAGCTTCTAGACCAGTAAGTTGTCCTGGTTCAGGGGAGCTTCTAGACCAGCAAGATGTCCTGGTTCAGGGGAGCTTCTAGACCAGCAAGATGTCCTGGTTCAGGGGAGCTTCTAGACCAGCAAGTTGTCCTGGTTCAGAGGAGCTTCTAGACCAGCAAGTTGTCCTGGTTCAGGGGAGCTTCTAGACCAGCAAGTTGTCCTGGTTCAGGGGAGCTTCTAGACCAGCAAGTTGTCCTGGTTCAGGGGAGCTTCTAGACCAGCAAGTTGTCCTGGTTCAGAGTTCAGGTGAGATGGTTATAGACCGGGTTCAGGGTTCAGGTTAGAATGGAGCAGACTGTTAGTGGTATGTTTAATATCCCCTATAAGGAGCCTGGAACAGACCAGGGGTTGTATCTCCTAGAGTGGCTTCAATGGAAATGTGAGACTATGGAAACAGTAAATGGCTGTTATTTGCAGGGGCCCAACTTTGGTTTTTAGAAGTGGTAGGGACATAAACTTGGTTTTTAGAAGTGGTAGGGACATAAACTTGGTTTTTAGAAGTGGTAGGGACATACACTTGGTTTTTAGAAGTGGTAGGGACATACACTTGGTTTTTAGAAGTGGTAGGGACATAAACTTGGTTTTTAGAAGTGGTAGGGACATAAACTTGGTTTTTAGAAGTGGTAGGGACATAAACTTGGTTTTTAGAAGTGGTAGGGACATAAACTTGGTTTTTAGAAGTGGTAGGGACATAAACTTGGTTTTTAGAAGTGGTAGGGACATAAACTTGTGGGGGTGCTCCCTCGGATAATTTGCTAACCTCCCCTGTTATTGTTATGGGGGGGGGGCACTGACGCCAGAGGGCTGTGACGCCAGAGGGCACCGGGCACTGACGCCAGAGGGCTGTAAACGCCAGAGGGCACCGGGCTGTGACGCCAGAGGGCTGTAAACGCCAGAGGGCACCGGGCTGTGACGCCAGAGGGCTGTGACGCCAGAGGGCACCGGGCTGTGACGCCAGAGGGCACCGGGCTCGGAGGGCTGTGACGCCAGAGGGCACCGGGCTGTGACGCCAGAGGGCACCGGGCTCGGAGGGCTGTGACGCCAGAGGGCACCGGGCTGTGACGCCAGAGGGCTGTAAACGCCAGAGGGCACCGGGCTCGGAGGGCTGTGACGCCAGAGGGCACCGGGCTGTGACGCCAGAGGGCACCGGGCTGTGACGCCAGAGGGCACCGGGCTGTGACGCCAGAGGGCACCGGGCTGTAAACGCCAGAGGGCACCGGGCTCGGAGGGCTGTGACGATAGAGGGCTGTGACGCCAGAGGGCTGTGACGCCAGAGGGCACCGGGCTGTAACGCCAGAGGGCTGTAACGCCAGAGGGCACCGGGCTGTAACGCCAGAGGGCACCGGGCTGTGACGCCAGAGGGCACCGGGCTGTGACGCCAGAGGGCTGTAGCGCCAGAGGGCTGTAACGCCAGAGGGCACCGGGCTGTAACGCCAGAGGGCACCGGGCTGTAACGCCAGAGGGCTGTAACGCCAGAGGGCACCGGGCTGTAACGCCAGAGGGCACCGGGCTGTAACGCCAGAGGGCACCGGGCTGTAACGCCAGAGGGCTGTAGCGCCAGAGGGCTGTAACGCCAGTTTTGCCCCTGGTTATTTGTGAAGTCTCCTTTTATAACCTTGGAGTCATTTCATTTTGCTCCTTCCGTTGTCTCCGTCAGGATCACGTGGAGACGGGCTCTGGGGAGAAGTCTGTGTTCTTCCTACTCCTCAAGATGTTTGTGAGCAGCAACAACAGCCACCTGAAAATGTCCACCAGGAAACTGGTAGTGAAGGTGAGACCGACTGCCTCGGTTCCAGCCGGGTTTGAATCACACACGGGCTTTGTCCTGAATGGTACTCCATTCCCTGACATAGTGCACTACTTTTGACCAATGGTGTAAAGTACTTAAGTAAAAAAACAAAACAAAAACTTTAAAGTACTACTTAAGTAGTTATTTTGGGGGTATCTGTACTTTACTTTTCTATTTATATATATATATATAGTTTTTTAAAAACTATTTATAACTTTTACTTCACGTACATTCCTAATGAAAATAATGTCCGTACATTTTCCCCGACACCCAAAAGTACTCGTTCCATTTTGAAGCTTTTACTTTTGATATTTTAAAACCAAATACTTTTAGACTTTTACTCAAGTAGTATTTTACTGGGTGACTTTTACTCAAGTAGTATTTTACTGGGTGACTTTTACTCAAGTAGTATTTTACTGGGTGACTTTTACTCAAGTAGTATTTTACTGGGTGACTTTCACTTTTACTTGAATCATTTTCTGTTTTTAGGCATCTTCACTTTTACTCAAGTAAGACCATTGAGTACTTTTACCCATAGTGGTTTCAAAAGTAGTGCCCTAAAATATATATACAGAATTTAGTATGCCCACTGACTCTTCAATGTGCCCAGCGTAGTAAAAACGAATTGTAGTGTACTTATTAAAAACATCTACTGTGAGTTCCTGTCAACTCCTTGGTCTCCGTTGTTTGGATTTAGGTGCTGAAGGACAGTGGAGTGTTTGAGTACACCTGGTCTGAGCTGGAGCTGTGGCTGAAACACCTGGACAGACTACAGACAGACCAGCAGGACACGGTCATACACTTCCTGGAGAGGGTCAGTCACCTGATACATCAATCAATCATAGATACCCTCAATCGATCAATCTATCGTTATGCTACGATCGTCGTCATAAGTAGCATACAATAAATACATCTATCGACACCTTCATACCCTTAGGGCCTTCCGCGCTTAGGGATTGATTGATTAGTTGATTAGTTGATTGCGTTATGCTATTTATGATACAGGATATGTGTGTGTGTGTGTGTCTCTTCTCTGTGTGTGTGTGTGTGTGTCTCTTCTCTGTGATGTGTGTGTGTGTGTCTCTACTCTGTGATGTTTCTCTTCTCTGTGATGTGTGTGTGTGTCTACTCTGTGATGTGTGTGTGTGTGTGTGTGTCTCTACTCTGTGATGTGTGTGTGTCTCTACTCTGTGATGTGTGTGTGTGTGTCTCTTCTGTGTGTGTGTGTGTCTCTACTCTCTGTGTGTGTGTGTGTGTCTCTACTCTGTGATGTGTGTGTGTGTCTCTACTCTCTGTGTGTGTGTGTGTGTCTCTACTCTGTGATGTGTGTGTGTGTCTCTACTCTGTGATGTGTGTGTGTGTGTCTCTACTCTGTGATGTGTGTGTGTCTCTTCTCTGTGATGTGTGTGTGTGTCTCTACTCTGTGATGTGTGTGTGTCTCTACTCTGTGATGTGTGTGTGTGTCTCTACTCTGTGATGTGTGTGTGTGTCTCTACTCTGTGTGTGTGTGTGTGTCTCTACTCTGTGTGTGTGTGTGTGTGTGTCTCTACTCTGTGATGTGTGTGTGTCTCTACTCTGTGATGTGTGTGTGTCTCTACTCTGTGATGTGTGTGTCTCTACTCTGTGTGTGTGTGTGTGTCTCTACTCTGTGTGTGTGTGTGTGTCTCTACTCTGTGATGTGTGTGTGTCTCTACTCTGTGATGTGTGTGTGTGTCTCTACTCTGTGATGTGTGTGTGTGTCTCTCTCTGTGATGTGTGTGTGTGTCTCTACTCTGTGTGTGTGTGTGTGTCTCTACTCTGTGTGTGTGTGTGTGTCTCTACTCTGTGATGTGTGTGTGTGTCTCTACTCTGTGATGTGTGTGTGTCTCTACTCTGTGATGTGTGTGTGTGTGTGTGTCTCTTCTCTGTGATGTGTGTGTGTGTCTCTACTCTGTGATGTGTGTGTGTGTGTGTGTCTCTTCTCTGTGATGTGTGTGTGTGTCTCTTCTCTGTGATGTGTGTGTGTGTCTCTACTCTGTGATGTGTGTGTGTGTCTCTACTCTGTGATGTGTGTGTGTGTCTCTACTCTGTGATGTGTGTGTGTGTGTGTCTTCTCTGTGATGTGTGTGTGTGTCTCTACTCTGTGATGTGTGTGTGTGTCTCTACTCTGTGATGTGTGTGTGTGTGTCTCTTCTCTGTGATGTGTGTGTGTGTCTCTACTCTGTGATGTGTGTGTGTGTCTCTACTCTGTGATGTGTGTGTGTGTCTCTACTCTGTGATGTGTGTGTGTCTCTACTCTGTGATGTGTGTGTGTGTGTCTCTACTCTGTGATGTGTGTGTGTGTGTCTCTACTCTGTGATGTGTGTGTGTGTCTCTACTCTGTGATGTGTGTGTGTGTCTCTACTCTGTGATGTGTGTCTGTCTCCTCTCTGTGATGTGTGTGTGTGTCTCTACTCTGTGATGTGTGTGTGTGTGTCTCTACTCTGTGATGTGTGTGTGTCTGTCTCTTCTCTGTGATGTGTGTGTGTCTCTACTCTGTGATGTGTGTGTGTGTCTCTACTCTGTGATGTGTGTGTGTGTCTCTACTCTGTGATGTGTGTGTGTCTGTCTCCTCTCTGTGATGTGTGTGTGTCTCTACTCTGTGATGTGTGTGTGTGTCTCTACTCTGTGATGTGTGTGTGTGTCTCTACTCTGTGATGTGTGTCTGTCTCTTCTCTGTGATGTGTGTGTGTGTCTCTACTCTGTGATGTGTGTGTGTCTCTACTCTGTGATGTGTGTGTCTGTCTCCTCTCTGTGATGTGTGTGTGTCTGTCTCTTCTCTGTGATGTGTGTGTGTCTCTACTCTGTGTGTGTGTGTGTCTGTCTCCTCTCTGTGATGTGTGTGTGTGTGTCTCTACTCTGTGATGTGTGTGTGTCTCTTCTCTGTGATGTGTGTCTCTTCTCTGTGTGTGTGTGTGTCTCTTCTCTGTGTGTGTGTGTGTGTCTCTTCTCTGTGTGTGTGTGTGTCTCTTCTCTGTGATGTGTGTGTGTGTGTGTGTGTGTGTGTTCCCAGGTGATGGTATGTAACCCTGTAATGTGTGTGTATGTCCCCCCCAGGTGCTCATGTGTCTGGTGTGTAACCCCTACACCTACACAGACAAGGTGGCCAGTCTTGTCCAGGAGGCAGCCTACCTACAGGCCAATCTTAGCGGACAGGACGGAGACACCGCCAGCATCCCCATCTCACACATAGACGGTTGGTGACTCCTACATCATCCCCATCTCACACATAGACAGTTGGTGACTCCTACCTCATCCCCATCTCACACACAGACGGTTGGTGACTCCTACATCATCCCCATCTCACACATAGACGGTTGGTGACTCCTACATCATCCCCATGTCACATAGACGGTTGGTGCCTCCTACATCATCCCCATGTCACATAGACAGTTGGTGACTCCTACATCATCCCCATGTCACATAGACAGTTGGTGACTCCTACATCATCCCCATGTCACATAGACAGTTGGTGACTCCTACATCATCCCCATGTCACATAGACAGTTGGTGACTCCTACATCATCCCCATGTCACATAGACAGTTGGTGACTCCTACATCATCCCCATGTCACATAGACAGTTGGTGACTCCTACATCATCCCCATGTCACACATAGACGGTTGGTGACTCCTACATCATCCCCATGTCACATAGACAGTTGGTGACTCCTACATCATCCCCATGTCACATAGACAGTTGGTGACTCCTACATCATCCCCATGTCACATAGACAGTTGGTGACTCCTACATCATCCCCATGTCACATAGACGGTTGGTGACTCCTACATCATCCCCATGTCACATAGACAGTTGGTGACTCCTACATCATCCCCATGTCACATAGACAGTTGGTGACTCCTACATCATCCCCATGTCACATAGACAGTTGGTGACTCCTACATCATCCCCATGTCACATAGACAGTTGGTGACTCCTACATCATCCCCATGTCACATAGACAGTTGGTGACTCCTACATCATCCCCATGTCACACATAGACGGTTGGTGACTCCTACATCATCCCCATGTCACATAGACAGTTGGTGACTCCTACATCATCCCCATGTCACATAGACAGTTGGTGACTCCTACATCATCCCCATGTCACATAGACGGTTGGTGACTCCTACATCATCCCCATGTCACATAGACAGTTGGTGACTCCTACATCATCCCCATGTCACATAGACAGTTGGTGACTCCTACATCATCCCCATGTCACATAGACAGTTGGTGACTCCTACATCATCCCCATGTCACATAGACGGTTGGTGACTCCTACATCATCCCCATGTCACATAGACGGTTGGTGACTCCTACATCATCCCCATGTCACACAGACGGTTGGTGACTCCTACATCATCCCCATCTCACACACAGACGGTTGGTGACTCCTACATCATCCCCATCTCACACACAGACGGTTGGTGACTCCTACCTCATCCCCATCTCACACATAGACGGTTGGTGACTCTACCTCATCCCCATCTCACACATAGACGGTTGGTGCCTCCTACATCATCCCCATGTCACATAGACGGTTGGTGCCTCCTACATCATCCCCATGTCACATAGACAGTTGGTGACTCCTACATCATCCCCATGTCACATAGACAGTTGGTGACTCCTACATCATCCCCATGTCACATAGACGGTTGGTGCCTCCTACATCATCCCCATGTCACATAGACAGTTGGTGACTCCTACATCATCCCCATGTCACATAGACAGTTGGTGACTCCTACATCATCCCCATGTCACATAGACATAGACAGTTGGTGACTCCTACATCATCCCCATGTCACATAGACAGTTGGTGACTCCTACATCATCCCCATGTCACATAGACAGTTGGTGACTCCTACATCATCCCCATGTCACATAGACAGTTGGTGACTCCTACATCATCCCCATGTCACATAGACAGTTGGTGACTCCTACATCATCCCCATGTCACACATAGACGGTTGGTGACTCCTACATCATCCCCATGTCACATAGACAGTTGGTGACTCCTACATCATCCCCATGTCACATAGACAGTTGGTGACTCCTACATCATCCCCATGTCACATAGACGGTTGGTGACTCCTACATCATCCCCATGTCACATAGACAGTTGGTGACTCCTACATCATCCCCATGTCACATAGACAGTTGGTGACTCCTACATCATCCCCATGTCACATAGACAGTTGGTGACTCCTACATCATCCCCATGTCACATAGACAGTTGGTGACTCCTACATCATCCCCATGTCACATAGACAGTTGGTGACTCCTACATCATCCCCATGTCACATAGACAGTTGGTGACTCCTACATCATCCCCATGTCACATAGACGGTTGGTGACTCCTACATCATCCCCATGTCACATAGACGGTTGGTGACTCCTACCTCATCCCCATGTCACATAGACAGTTGGTGACTCCTACATCATCCCCATGTCACACAGACGGTTGGTGACTCCTACATCATCCCCATGTCACATAGACAGTTGGTGACTCCTACATCATCCCCATGTCACATAGACAGTTGGTGACTCCTACATCATCCCCATGTCACATAGACGTTGACTCCTACATCATCCCCATGTCACATAGACGGTTGGTGACTCCTACATCATCCCCATGTCACATAGACGGTTGGTGACTCCTACATCATCCCCATGTCACATAGACGGTTGGTGACTCCTACATCATCCCCATGTCACACAGACGGTTGGTGACTCCTACATCATCCCCATCTCACATCATCCCCATCTCACACACAGACGGTTGGTGACTCCTACCTCATCCCCATCTCACACACAGACGGTTGGTGACTCTACCTCATCCCCATCTCACACATAGACGGTTGGTGCCTCCTACATCATCCCCATGTCACATAGACGGTTGGTGACTCCTACATCATCCCCATGTCACATAGACGGTTGGTGACTCCTACATCATCCCCATGTCACATAGACGGTTGGTGACTCCTACATCATCCCCATGTCACATAGACAGTTGGTGACTCCTACATCATCCCCATGTCACATAGACAGTTGGTGACTCCTACATCATCCCCATCTCACACACAGACGGTTGGTGACTCCTACATCATCCCCATGTCACATAGACGGTTGGTGACTCCTACCTCATCCCCATGTCACATAGACAGTTGGTGACTCCTACATCATCCCCATGTCACATAGACAGTTGGTGACTCCTACATCATCCCCATGTCACATAGACAGTTGGTGACTCCTACCTCATCCCCATGTCACATAGACAGTTGGTGACTCCTACATCATCCCCATGTCACATAGACAGTTGGTGACTCCTACATCATCCCCATGTCACATAGACAGTTGGTGACTCCTACATCATCCCCATGTCACATAGACAGTTGGTGACTCCTACATCATCCCCATGTCACATAGACAGTTGGTGACTCCTACATCATCCCCATGTCACATAGACAGTTGGTGACTCCTACATCATCCCCATGTCACATAGACAGTTGGTGACTCCTACATCATCCCCATGTCACACAGACAGTTGGTGACTCCTACATCATCCCCATGTCACATAGACGGTTGGTGACTCCTACATCATCCCCATGTCACATAGACAGTTGGTGACTCCTACATCATCCCCATGTCACATAGACAGTTGGTGACTCCTACATCATCCCCATGTCACATAGACAGTTGGTGACTCCTACATCATCCCCATGTCACATAGACAGTTGGTGACTCCTACATCATCCCCATCTCACACACAGACGGTTGGTGACTCCTACATCATCCCCATGTCACATAGACGGTTGGTGACTCCTACCTCATCCCCATGTCACATAGACAGTTGGTGACTCCTACATCATCCCCATGTCACATAGACGGTTGGTGACTCCTACATCATCCCCATGTCACATAGACAGTTGGTGACTCCTACATCATCCCCATGTCACATAGACAGTTGGTGACTCCTACATCATCCCCATGTCACACATAGACGGTTGGTGACTCCTACATCATCCCCATGTCACACATAGACGGTTGGTGACTCCTACATCATCCCCATGTCACATAGACGGTTGGTGACTCCTACATCATCCCCATGTCACATAGACAGTTGGTGACTCCTACATCATCCCCATCTCACACACAGACGGTTGGTGACTCCTACATCATCCCCACGTCACATAGACGGTTGGTGACTCCTACCTCATCCCCATGTCACATAGACAGTTGGTGACTCCTACATCATCCCCATGTCACATAGACAGTTGGTGACTCCTACCTCATCCCCATGTCACATAGACAGTTGGTGACTCCTACATCATCCCCATGTCACATAGACAGTTGGTGACTCCTACATCATCCCCATGTCACATAGACAGTTGGTGACTCCTACATCATCCCCATGTCACATAGACAGTTGGTGACTCCTACATCATCCCCATGTCACATAGACAGTTGGTGACTCCTACATCATCCCCATGTCACATAGACAGTTGGTGACTCCTACATCATCCCCATGTCACATAGACAGTTGGTGACTCCTACATCATCCCCATGTCACACAGACAGTTGGTGACTCCTACATCATCCCCATGTCACATAGACGGTTGGTGACTCCTACATCATCCCCATGTCACATAGACAGTTGGTGACTCCTACATCATCCCCATGTCACATAGACAGTTGGTGACTCCTACATCATCCCCATGTCACACAGACAGTACTGTGAAAAGGTTATTGTATATTGTTGATACTAAATATTATCAGATCTTCAACCAACACCTAATATTAGATTAAGGGAACCTGAGTTTACAAATAAGAAGAAAATAATAATATTTATATATTTATTTAACAAAGTTATGCAACACCCAATTCCCCTGTGTGAAAAAGGAATTGCCCCCTTACACTCAATGACTGGTTGTACCACCTTTTGGCTATTTTGACTCATCTGTCCATAGAACATTCTCCCAAGAGTATTGATGATGATCCTGGTGCTTGTTTTGGATGACATGTGTCCCATTTTATGTCTGGCCAGAACCAAACACTGCATTCCACAGTAAGAACCTTATTCCAAAGGTCAAACATGCTGGTGGTTGTGTGATGGTCTGGGGGATGCTTTGCTGCCTCAGGACCTGGACGACTTGCCTTGATACCATAGCAACCATGGAATCCCGATCAGTATCGGTGAATTCTACAGGAGAATGTCAGGCCGTCGGTCTGTGAGCTGAAGTGTAGCTGAGTCATTGCCTTGATACCATAGCAACCATGGAATCCCGATCAGTATCGGTGAATTCTACAGGAGAATGTCAGGCCGTCGGTCTGTGAGCTGAAGTGTAGCGG
Organism: Oncorhynchus nerka; assembly: GCF_034236695.1. Lineage (NCBI taxonomy): Eukaryota > Metazoa > Chordata > Actinopteri > Salmoniformes > Salmonidae > Oncorhynchus > Oncorhynchus nerka. The sequence continues at coordinate 97,863,563 of NC_088409.1, forward strand.
AGTCATTGCCTTGATACCATAGCAACCATGGAATCCTGATCAGTATCGGTGAATTCTAATCCCGGAGAATGTGTCAGGCCGTCGGTCTGTGAGCTGAAGTGTAGCTGAGTCATTGCCTTGATACCATAGCAACCATGGAATCCTGATCAGTATCGGTGAATTCTACAGGAGAATGTCAGGCCGTCGGTGTGTGAGCTGAAGTGTAGCTGAGTCATTGCCTTGATACCATAGCAACCATGGAATCCCGAAGTATCCTACAGGAGAATGTCAGGCCGTCGGTCTGTGAGCTGAATTCTGAGTCATTGCCTTGAGAATGGAATCAGGTCGTGTCAGGTCTCTGTGAGCTGAAGTGTAGCTGAGTCACGCAGCAAGACAATAATCCAAAAACACACAATCAAGTCTATATGAAAATGGTTAAAAAGCAACAAATTTGAAGTTTTGGAATGGCCTAGTCAAAGTCCAGACCTAAACCCAATTGAGAAACAGAAATGCCTGATTTACATAAGTATTCAGACCCTTTGCTATGAGACTCGAATTTGAGCTCAAGTTTATCCTGTGTCCATTGATCATCCTTGAGATGTTTCTACAATTTGATTAAATTGATTGGACATGATTTGGAAAGGCACACACCTGTCTATTTAAGGTCCCACAGTTGACAGTGAATGTCAAGCCATGAGGTTGAAGGAATTGTGTCGAGGCACAGATCTGGGGAAGGGCACCAAAATATTTCTGCAGCATTGAAGGTCCCCAAGAACACAGTGGCCTCCATCATTCTTAAATGGAAGTTTGGAACCATCAAGACTCTTCCTAGAGCTGGCCGCCCGGCCAAACTGAGCAATTGGTGGAGAAAGATCTTGGTGACCAAGAACCCGATGGTCACTCTGATAGATCTCCAGAGTTAATCTGTGGAGTTGGTTGTCCTTCTGGAAGGTTCTCCCATCTCTGCAGCACCACAATCAGGTCTTTATGGTAGAGTGGCCAGATGGAAACCACTCATCAGGCACCTAAAGGACTCTGACCATGAGAAACAAGATTCTCTGGTCTGATGAATCCAAGATTGAAGTCTTTGGCCTCAATGCCAAGCGTCACGTCTGGTGGAAACCTGGCCCCATCCCTATGGTGAAGTATGGTGGTGGCAGCATGCTGTGTTTCAGTGACAGGGACTGGGAGACTAGTCAGGATCGAGGGAAAGATGAACGGAGCAAAGTGCAGAGAGATCCTTGATGAAAACCTGCTCCAGAGCGCTCAGGACCTCAGACTGGGGTGAAGGTTCACCTTCTAACAGGACAACGACCCTAAGCACACAGCCAAGACAACACAGGAGTGGCTTCGGGACACGTCCTTGATTGGCCCAGCCAGAGCCCGGACTTGAACCTGATCGAACATCTCTGGATAGACCTGAAAATTGCTGCACAGCAACGCTCCCCATCCAACCTGACAGATCTTGAGAGGATCTGCAGAGAAGAATGGGAGAAACTCCCCAAATACAGGTGTGCCAAGCTTATAGCGTCAAACCCAAGAAGACTTGAGGCTGTAATCGCTGCCAAAGGTGCTTCAACAAAGTACTGAGTAAAGGGTCTGAATACTTACGTAAATGTCATATTTCCATATTTTTTTATATTTTTTATTGTGATGTCATTATGGGGCATTGTGATGTCATTACGGGGCATTGTGATGTCATTACGGGGCATTGTGATGTCATTACGGGGTATTGTGATGTCATTACGGGGCATTGTGATGTCATTACGGGGCATTGTGATGTCATTATGGGGTATTGTGATGTCATTATGGTGTATTGTGATGTCATTTTAGGGTATTGTGATGTCATTTTAGGGTATTGTGATGTCATTATGGGGTTCTTGTGTGTAGATTGATGAGGGGGGAAAAACCTATTTGAATTAATTTCAGAATAAGGCGAGAACAAAATGTGTGAAAGTCAGGGGTCTGAATACTTTCTGAATGCTCTGTAACTTTATCAATTAAATGAAGTATACATGTTTCTTATTCGTTAACTCAGGTTCCATTTGTCTAACATTCAGTATCAAAAATATCAAAACATTTAGAAAATCGTCAAGGGGCAAATAGTTTTTCATGTTGGTGATTACTACATACATACTACAGTACATCTCCATTTCATGCCTGTTATCTTCCACGGTTCTTTCCATTCTCCTTCGACCTCTCATCAACGAGTTGGTTTCCACCCACAGGACTGCCGCTGACTGGATGTTTGTTTGTTTATCCCACCGTTCTCTGTAAACCCTAGACGTTGTTGTGTGTGTGAAAAGCCCAGGAGGCCGTTTCTGAGCTACTGGAACCTGGCACCGACAATGCCACGCTCAAATTCGCTTAGGTCACTCATTTAGCCCGTTTCAACGTTCAATGGAACAGTAACTGAATGTCTTGATGCCTGTCTGCCTGCTTTATATAGGAAGCCACGACCACGTGACTCACTGTCTGTAGGAGCGAACCATTTTGGTGACAGGGTGGTGTACCTAATATACTGGCCACCGAGTGTGTGTGCGTGCGTGCTCTATCCATGCCGGCTTTCGCACGCTACCTGAGACATGAAACAGATGGGTGGGACATACAACCTGGCGCCAATTTATTCATGCTCATTTTGCCTAAATGGATCATGGAAACATTTTATTCAACACCTAGGTTTTAAAAAAAGAAAGAAAGAAAATAATTGACACGACAGTTAATTCGAAACGCACCATAGCAGGCAATTATTATCGTATGTATTTTCTATGTGAACTTCCTAAAATGTCGACCCCCAAAAAAAATCACTGTATAAGTTAATGGAAACATAGCTAGTGAAGACAAAGCCTTGGCCTGGTGGGAAACATTGTGCTGCTTGTATCTCTAGACGTTCTGGACATGGTTGATGTGATCATGGAGGGCAGCGAGGGGGAGACGGAGGAGCTGGGCCCGGCGCTTAGTGATGACCTCATCCTCCAGACCTTCCCTTTCAGTGCCGTGGTACCTGCTGTCCTGGAGGCCAGGAACAAACTACCTGCTACCTACAGAACGGAGAAAGGTAAACTACTAAAAGTCTGGCTGGCGGGCTGTCTGGCTGGCGGGCTGTCTGTCTGGCGGGCTTTCTGGTGGGCTTTCTGGCTGGCAGACTGTCTGGCTGGCGGACTGTCTGGCTGGCGGACTGTCTGTGGCTCGTTCAAACACTCAAAGCCTTGTTTGTGTGTATTCATAGATGTGTATAATGTAATGTTGTGTATTTGACCCTAGGGGAGGGTGTATAATGTTTTGTATTTGACCCTAGGGGAGGGTATGTAATGTTGTGTATTTGACCCTAGGGGAGGGTGTATAATGTTTTGTATTTGACCCTAGGGGAGGGTGTATAATGTTTTGTATTTGACCCTAGGGGAGGGTGTGTAATGTTGTGTATTTGACCCTAGGGGAGGGTGTGTAATGTTGTGTATTTGACCCTAGGGGAGGGTATGTAATGTTGTGTATTTGACCCTAGGGGAGGGTATGTAATGTTTTGTATTTGACCCTAGGGGAGGGTATGTAATGTTGTGTATTTGACCCTAGGGGAGGGTATGTAATGTTTTGTATTTGACCCTAGGGAGGGTATGTAATGTTGTGTATTTGACCCTAGGGGAGGGTATGTAATGTTTTGTATTTGACCCTAGGGGAGGGTATGTAATGTTGTGTATTTGACCCTAGGGGAGGGTGTATAATGTTTTGTATTTGACCCTAGGGGAGGGTATGTAATGTTGTGTATTTGACCCTAGGGGAGGGTGTATAATGTTGTGTATTCATAGATGTGTATAATATAATGTTGTGTATTTGACCCTAGGGGAGGGTATGTAATGTTGTGTATTTGACCCTAGGGGAGGGTGTATAATGTTTTGTATTTGACCCTAGGGGAGGGTATGTAATGTTGTGTATTTGACCCTAGGGGAGGGTATGTAATGTTGTGTATTTGACCCTAGGGGAGGGTGTATAATGTTGTGTATTTGACCCTAGGGGAGGGTATGTAATGTTTTGTATTTGACCCTAGGGGAGGGTGTATAATGTTTTGTATTTGACCCTAGGGGAGGGTGTATAATGTTTTGTATTTGACCCTAGGGGAGGGTATGTAATGTTGTGTATTTGACCCTAGGGGAGGGTATGTAATGTTGTGTATTTGACCCTAGGGGAGGGTATGTAATGTTGTGTATTTGACCCTAGGGGAGGGTATGTTTTGTTGTGTATTTGACTCTAGGGGAGGGTATGTAATGTTGTGTATTTGACCCTAGGGGAGGGTGTATAATGTTGTGTATTTGACCCTAGGGGAGGGTGTATAATGTTTTGTATTTGACCCTAGGGGAGGGTGTATAATGTTTTGTATTTGACCCTAGGGGAGGGTGTATAATGTTTTGTATTTGACCCTAGGGGAGGGTATGTAATGTTGTGTATTTGACCCTAGGGGAGGGTGTATAATGTTGTGTATTTGACCCTAGGGGAGGGTGTATAATGTTTTGTATTTGACCCTAGGGGAGGGTGTGTAATGTTTTGTTGTGTATTTGACCCTAGGGGAGGGTGTATAATGTTTTGTATTTGACCCTAGGGGAGGGTGTGTAATGTTTTGTTGTGTATTTGACCCTAGGGGAGGGTGTATAATGTTGTGTATTTGACCCTAGGGGAGGGTGTATAATGTTTTGTATTTGACCCTAGGGGAGGGTGTGTAATGTTTTGTTGTGTATTTGACCCTTGGGGAGGGTATGTAATGTTTTGTATTTGACCCTAGGGGAGGGTGTGTAATGTTTTGTTGTGTATTTGACCCTAGGGGAGGGTATGTAATGTTTTGTATTTGACCCTAGGGGAGGGTGTGTAATGTTTTGTTGTGTATTTGACCCTAGGGGAGGGTGTGTAATGTTTTGTTGTGTATTTGACCCTAGGGGAGGGTATGTAATGTTGTGTATTTGACCCTAGGGGAGGGTATGTAATGTTTTGTATTTGACCCTAGGGGAGGGTATGTAATGTTGTGTATTTGACCCTAGGGGAGGGTATGTAATGTTTTGTATTTGACCCTAGGGGAGGGTATGTAATGTTGTGTATTTGACCCTAGGGGAGGGTGTATAATGTTTTGTATTTGACCCTAGGGGAGGGTATGTAATGTTTTGTATTTGACCCTAGGGGAGGGTATGTAATGTTGTGTATTTGACCCTAGGGGAGGGTGTATAATGTTTTGTTGTGTATTTGACCCTAGGGGAGGGTGTATAATGTTGTGTATTTGACCCTAGGGGAGGGTGTATAATGTTTTGTATTTGACCCTAGGGGAGGGTATGTAATGTTGTCTATTTGACCCTAGGGGAGGGTGTATAATGTTTTGTATTTGACCCTAGGGGAGGGTGTGTAATGTTTTGTTGTGTATTTGACCCTAGGGGAGGGTATGTAATGTTGTGTATTTGACCCTAGGGGAGGGTATGTAATGTTGTGTATTTGACCCTAGGGGAGGGTGTATAATGTTGTGTATTTGACCCTAGGGGAGGGTGTATAATGTTTTGTATTTGATCCTAGGGGAGGGTGTATAATGTTTTGTATTTGACCCTAGGGGAGGGTGTATAATGTTTTGTATTTGACCCTAGGGGAGGGTATGTAATGTTTTGTATTTGACCCTAGGGGAGGGTATGTAATGTTGTGTATTTGACCCTAGGGGAGGGTGTATAATGTTTTGTATTTGACCCTAGGGGAGGGTGTGTAATGTTGTGTATTTGACCCTAGGGGAGGGTGTATAATGTTTTGTTGTGTATTTGACCCTAGGGGAGGGTGTATAATGTTTTGTTGTGTATTTGACCCTAGGGGAGGGTGTATAATGTTTTGTATTTGACCCTAGGGGAGGGTGTGTAATGTTGTGTATTTGACCCTAGGGGAGGGTGTGTAATGTTGTGTATTTGACCCTAGGGGAGGGTGTGTAATGTTGTGTATTTGACCCTAGGGGAGGGTGTATAATGTTGTGTATTTGACCCTAGGGGAGGGTGTGTAATGTTTTGTTGTGTATTTGACCCTAGGGGAGGGTATGTAATGTTTTGTATTTGACCCTAGGGGAGGGTGTATAATGTTTTGTATTTGACCCTAGGGGAGGGTGTATAATGTTGTGTATTTGACCCTAGGGGAGGGTGTATAATGTTGTGTATTTGACCCTAGGGGAGGGTATGTAATGTTTTGTTGTGTATTTGACCCTAGGGGAGGGTATGTAATGTTTTGTTGTGTATTTGACCCTAGGGGAGGGTGTGTAATGTTTTGTTGTGTATTTGACCCTAGGGGAGGGTGTAATGTTTTGTTGTGTATTTGACCTAGGGGAGGGTGTATAATGTTTTGTATTTGACCCTAGGGGAGGGTGTGTAATGTTTTGTTGTGTATTTGACCCTAGGGGAGGGTGTGTAATGTTTTGTTGTGTATTTGACCCTAGGGGAGGGTGTGTAATGTTGTGTATTTGACCCTAGGGGAGGGTGTATAATGTTGTGTATTTGACCCTAGGGGAGGGTGTGTAATGTTTTGTTGTGTATTTGACCCTAGGGGAGGGTATGTAATGTTGTGTATTTGACCCTAGGGGAGGGTGTATAATGTTGTGTATTTGACCCTAGGGGAGGGTATGTAATGTTTTGTATTTGACCCTAGGGGAGGGTGTATAATGTTGTGTATTTGACCCTAGGGGAGGTTGTGTTGTGTATTTGACCCTAGGGGAGGGTATGTAATGTTGTGTATTTGACCCTAGGGGAGGGTGTGTAATGTTTTGTTGTGTATTTGACCCTAGGGGAGGGTGTATAATGTTGTGTATTTGACCCTAGGGGAGGGTGTGTAATGTTTTGTTGTGTATTTGACCCTAGGGGAGGGTGTGTAATGTTTTGTTGTGTATTTGACCCTAGGGGAGGGTATGTAATGTTGTGTATTTGACCCTAGGGGAGGGTGTATAATGTTTTGTTGTGTATTTGACCCTAGGGGAGGGTGTGTAATGTTTTGTTGTGTATTTGACCCTAGGGGAGGGTGTATAATGTTTTGTATTTGACCCTAGGGGAGGGTGTGTAATGTTTTGTTGTGTATTTGACCCTAGGGGAGGGTGTATAATGTTTTGTTGTGTATTTGACCCTAGGGGAGGGTGTATAATGTTTTGTATTTGACCCTAGGGGAGGGTGTATAATGTTTTGTTGTGTATTTGACCCTAGGGGAGGGTGTATAATGTTGTGTATTTGACCCTAGGGGAGGGTGTATAATGTTGTGTATTTGACCCTAGGGGAGGGTGTATAATGTTGTGTATTTGACCCTAGGGGAGGGTATGTAATGTTTTGTTGTGTATTTGACCCTAGGGGAGGGTGTATAATGTTGTGTATTTGACCCTAGGGGAGGGTGTATAATGTTGTGTATTTGACCCTAGGGGAGGGTGTATAATGTTGTGTATTTGACCCTAGGGGAGGGTGTATAATGTTGTGTATTTGACCCTAGGGGAGGGTATGTAATGTTGTGTATTTGACCCTAGGGGAGGGTGTATAATGTTGTGTATTTGACCCTAGGGGAGGGTATGTAATGTTGTGTATTTGACCCTAGGGGAGGGTATGTAATGTTGTGTATTTGACCCTAGGGGAGGGTATGTAATGTTGTGTATTTGACCCTAGGGGAGGGTGTGTAATGTTGTGTATTTGACCCTAGGGGAGGGTATGTAATGTTTTGTATTTGACCCTAGGGGAGGGTATGTAATGTTGTGTATTTGACCCTAGGGGAGGGTATGTAATGTTGTGTATTTGACCCTAGGGGAGGGTATGTAATGTTGTGTATTTGACCCTAGGGGAGGGTATGTAATGTTGTGTATTTGACCCTAGGGGAGGGTATGTAATGTTTTGTATTTGACCCTAGGGGAGGGTGTATAATGTTTTGTTGTGTATTTGACCCTAGGGGAGGGTGTATAATGTTTTGTTGTGTATTTGACCCTAGGGGAGGGTGTATAATGTTTTGTATTTGACCCTAGGGGAGGGTGTGTAATGTTGTGTATTTGACCCTAGGGGAGGGTGTGTAATGTTGTGTATTTGACCCTAGGGGAGGGTGTGTAATGTTGTGTATTTGACCCTAGGGGAGGGTGTATAATGTTGTGTATTTGACCCTAGGGGAGGGTGTGTAATGTTTTGTTGTGTATTTGACCCTAGGGGAGGGTATGTAATGTTTTGTATTTGACCCTAGGGGAGGGTGTATAATGTTTTGTATTTGACCCTAGGGGAGGGTGTATAATGTTGTGTATTTGACCCTAGGGGAGGGTGTATAATGTTGTGTATTTGACCCTAGGGGAGGGTATGTAATGTTTTGTTGTGTATTTGACCCTAGGGGAGGGTGTGTAATGTTTTGTTGTGTATTTGACCCTAGGGGAGGGTGTGTAATGTTTTGTTGTGTATTTGACCCTAGGGGAGGGTGTATAATGTTTTGTATTTGACCCTAGGGGAGGGTGTGTAATGTTTTGTTGTGTATTTGACCCTAGGGGAGGGTGTGTAATGTTTTGTTGTGTATTTGACCCTAGGGGAGGGTGTGTAATGTTGTGTATTTGACCCTAGGGGAGGGTGTATAATGTTGTGTATTTGACCCTAGGGGAGGGTGTGTAATGTTTTGTTGTGTATTTGACCCTAGGGGAGGGTATGTAATGTTGTGTATTTGACCCTAGGGGAGGGTGTATAATGTTGTGTATTTGACCCTAGGGGAGGGTATGTAATGTTGTGTATTTGACCCTAGGGGAGGGTGTATAATGTTGTGTATTTGACCCTAGGGGAGGGTATGTAATGTTGTGTATTTGACCCTAGGGGAGGGTATGTAATGTTGTGTATTTGACCCTAGGGGAGGGTGTGTAATGTTTTGTTGTGTATTTGACCCTAGGGGAGGGTGTATAATGTTGTGTATTTGACCCTAGGGGAGGGTGTGTAATGTTTTGTTGTGTATTTGACCCTAGGGGAGGGTGTGTAATGTTTTGTTGTGTATTTGACCCTAGGGGAGGGTATGTAATGTTGTGTATTTGACCCTAGGGGAGGGTGTGTAATGTTTTGTTGTGTATTTGACCCTAGGGGAGGGTGTGTAATGTTTTGTTGTGTATTTGACCCTAGGGGAGGGTGTATAATGTTTTGTATTTGACCCTAGGGGAGGGTGTATAATGTTTTGTTGTGTATTTGACCCTAGGGGAGGGTGTATAATGTTTTGTTGTGTATTTGACCCTAGGGGAGGGTGTATAATGTTTTGTATTTGACCCTAGGGGAGGGTGTATAATGTTTTGTTGTGTATTTGACCCTAGGGGAGGGTGTATAATGTTGTGTATTTGACCCTAGGGGAGGGTGTATAATGTTGTGTATTTGACCCTAGGGGAGGGTGTATAATGTTGTGTATTTGACCCTAGGGGAGGGTATGTAATGTTTTGTTGTGTATTTGACCCTAGGGAGGGTGTATAATGTTGTGTATTTGACCCTAGGGGAGGTGTGTATATGTTGTGTATTTGACCCTAGGGGAGGGTGTATAATGTTGTGTATTTGACCCTAGGGGAGGGTGTATAATGTTGTGTATTTGACCCTAGGGGAGGGTATGTAATGTTGTGTATTTGACCCTAGGGAGGTGTATAATGTTGTGTATTTGACCCTAGGGGAGGGTATGTAATGTTGTGTATTTGACCCTAGGGAGGGTATGTAATGTTGTGTATTTGACCCTAGGGGAGGGTATGTAATGTTGTGTATTTGACCCTAGGGGAGGGTGTGTAATGTTGTGTATTTGACCCTAGGGGAGGGTATGTAATGTTTTGTATTTGACCCTAGGGGAGGGTATGTAATGTTGTGTATTTGACCCTAGGGGAGGGTATGTAATGTTGTGTATTTGACCCTAGGGGAGGGTATGTAATGTTGTGTATTTGACCCTAGGGGAGGGTATGTAATGTTGTGTATTTGACCCTAGGGGAGGGTATGTAATGTTGTGTATTTGACCCTAGGGGAGGGTATGTAATGTTGTGTATTTGACCCTAGGGGAGGGTATGTAATGTTGTGTATTTGACCCTAGGGGAGGGTATGTAATGTTGTGTATTTGACCCTAGGGGAGGGTGTATAATGTTGTGTATTTGACCCTAGGGGAGGGTGTGTAATGTTGTGTATTTGACCCTAGGGGAGGGTATGTAATGTTGTGTATTTGACCCTAGGGGAGGGTGTATAATGTTGTGTATTTGACCCTAGGGGAGGGTGTGTAATGTTGTGTATTTGACCCTAGGGGAGGGTGTGTAATGTTGTGTATTTGACCCTAGGGGAGGGTATGTAATGTTGTGTATTTGACCCTAGGGGAGGGTGTGTAATGTTGTGTATTTGACCCTAGGGGAGGGTGTATAATGTTGTGTATTTGACCCTAGGGGAGGGTGTATAATGTTTTGTATTTGACCCTAGGGGAGGGTGTATAATGTTGTGTATTTGACCCTAGGGGAGGGTATGTAATGTTGTGTATTTGACCCTAGGGGAGGGTGTATAATGTTGTGTATTTGACCCTAGGGGAGGGTGTATAATGTTGTGTATTTGACCCTAGGGGAGGGTATGTAATGTTGTGTATTTGACCCTAGGGGAGGGTGTATAATGTTTTGTTGTGTATTTGACCCTAGGGGAGGGTGTATAATGTTGTGTATTTGACCCTAGGGGAGGGTATGTAATGTTGTGTATTTGACCCTAGGGGAGGGTGTGTAATGTTGTGTATTTGACCCTAGGGGAGGGTGTGTAATGTTGTGTATTTGACCCTAGGGGAGGGTATGTAATGTTGTGTATTTGACCCTAGGGGAGGGTGTGTAATGTTGTGTATTTGACCCTAGGGGAGGGTGTATAATGTTGTGTATTTGACCCTAGGGGAGGGTGTATAATGTTTTGTATTTGACCCTAGGGGAGGGTGTGTAATGTTGTGTATTTGACCCTAGGGGAGGGTGTATAATGTTGTGTATTTGACCCTAGGGGAGGGTGTATAATGTTGTGTATTTGACCCTAGGGGAGGGTATGTAATGTTTTGTTGTGTATTTGACCCTAGGGGAGGGTGTATAATGTTGTGTATTTGACCCTAGGGGAGGGTGTATAATGTTGTGTATTTGACCCTAGGGGAGGGTGTATAATGTTGTGTATTTGACCCTAGGGGAGGGTGTATAATGTTGTGTATTTGACCCTAGGGGAGGGTATGTAATGTTGTGTATTTGACCCTAGGGGAGGGTGTATAATGTTGTGTATTTGACCCTAGGGGAGGGTATGTAATGTTGTGTATTTGACCCTAGGGGAGGGTATGTAATGTTGTGTATTTGACCCTAGGGGAGGGTATGTAATGTTGTGTATTTGACCCTAGGGGAGGGTGTGTAATGTTGTGTATTTGACCCTAGGGGAGGGTATGTAATGTTTTGTATTTGACCCTAGGGGAGGGTGTATAATGTTGTGTATTTGACCCTAGGGGAGGGTGTATAATGTTTTGTATTTGACCCTAGGGGAGGGTGTATAATGTTGTGTATTTGACCCTAGGGGAGGGTATGTAATGTTGTGTATTTGACCCTAGGGGAGGGTGTATAATGTTGTGTATTTGACCCTAGGGGAGGGTGTATAATGTTGTGTATTTGACCCTAGGGGAGGGTATGTAATGTTGTGTATTTGACCCTAGGGGAGGGTGTATAATGTTTTGTTGTGTATTTGACCCTAGGGGAGGGTGTATAATGTTGTGTATTTGACCCTAGGGGAGGGTATGTAATGTTGTGTATTTGACCCTAGGGGAGGGTGTGTAATGTTGTGTATTTGACCCTAGGGGAGGGTGTGTAATGTTGTGTATTTGACCCTAGGGGAGGGTATGTAATGTTGTGTATTTGACCCTAGGGGAGGGTGTGTAATGTTGTGTATTTGACCCTAGGGGAGGGTGTATAATGTTGTGTATTTGACCCTAGGGGAGGGTGTATAATGTTTTGTATTTGACCCTAGGGGAGGGTATGTAATGTTGTGTATTTGACCCTAGGGGAGGGTGTATAATGTTGTGTATTTGACCCTAGGGGAGGGTGTATAATGTTGTGTATTTGACCCTAGGGAGGGTATGTAATGTTTTGTTGTGTATTTGACCCTAGGGGAGGGTGTATAATGTTGTGTATTTGACCCTAGGGGAGGGTGTATAATGTTGTGTATTTGACCCTAGGGGAGGGTGTATAATGTTGTGTATTTGACCCTAGGGGAGGGTGTATAATGTTGTGTATTTGACCCTAGGGGAGGGTATGTAATGTTGTGTATTTGACCCTAGGGGAGGGTGTATAATGTTGTGTATTTGACCCTAGGGGAGGGTATGTAATGTTGTGTATTTGACCCTAGGGGAGGGTATGTAATGTTGTGTATTTGACCCTAGGGGAGGGTATGTAATGTTGTGTATTTGACCCTAGGGGAGGGTGTGTAATGTTGTGTATTTGACCCTAGGGGAGGGTATGTAATGTTTTGTATTTGACCCTAGGGGAGGGTATGTAATGTTGTGTATTTGACCCTAGGGAGGGTATGTAATGTTGTGTATTTGACCCTAGGGGAGGGTATGTAATGTTGTGTATTTGACCCTAGGGAGGGTATGTAATGTTGTGTATTTGACCCTAGGGAGGGTGTGTAATGTTGTGTATTTGACCCTAGGGGAGGGTATGTAATGTTGTGTATTTGACCCTAGGGAGGGTATGTAATGTTGTGTATTTGACCCTAGGGGAGGGTATGTAATGTTGTGTATTTGACCCTAGGGAGGGTGTATAATGTTGTGTATTTGACCCTAGGGGAGGGTGTGTAATGTTGTGTATTTGACCCTAGGGGAGGGTATGTAATGTTGTGTATTTGACCCTAGGGGAGGGTGTATAATGTTGTGTATTTGACCCTAGGGGAGGGTGTGTAATGTTGTGTATTTGACCCTAGGGGAGGGTGTGTAATGTTGTGTATTTGACCCTAGGGGAGGGTATGTAATGTTGTGTATTTGACCCTAGGGGAGGGTGTGTAATGTTGTGTATTTGACCCTAGGGGAGGGTGTATAATGTTGTGTATTTGACCCTAGGGGAGGGTGTATAATGTTTTGTATTTGACCCTAGGGGAGGGTGTATAATGTTGTGTATTTGACCCTAGGGGAGGGTATGTAATGTTGTGTATTTGACCCTAGGGGAGGGTGTATAATGTTTTGTTGTGTATTTGACCCTAGGGGAGGGTGTGTAATGTTGTGTATTTGACCCTAGGGGAGGGTGTATAATGTTGTGTATTTGACCCTAGGGGAGGGTGTATAATGTTGTGTATTTGACCCTAGGGGAGGGTATGTAATGTTGTGTATTTGACCCTAGGGGAGGGTGTATAATGTTTTGTTGTGTATTTGACCCTAGGGGAGGGTGTATAATGTTGTGTATTTGACCCTAGGGGAGGGTATGTAATGTTGTGTATTTGACCCTAGGGGAGGGTGTGTAATGTTGTGTATTTGACCCTAGGGGAGGGTGTGTAATGTTGTGTATTTGACCCTAGGGGAGGGTATGTAATGTTGTGTATTTGACCCTAGGGGAGGGTGTGTAATGTTGTGTATTTGACCCTAGGGGAGGGTGTATAATGTTGTGTATTTGACCCTAGGGAGGGTGTATAATGTTTTGTATTTGACCCTAGGGGAGGGTGTATAATGTTGTGTATTTGACCCTAGGGAGGGTATGTAATGTTGTGTATTTGACCCTAGGGGAGGGTGTATAATGTTTTGTTGTGTATTTGACCCTAGGGGAGGGTGTGTAATGTTGTGTATTTGACCCTAGGGGAGGGTGTATAATGTTGTGTATTTGACCCTAGGGGAGGGTGTATAATGTTGTGTATTTGACCCTAGGGGAGGGTATGTAATGTTGTGTATTTGACCCTAGGGGAGGGTGTATAATGTTTTGTTGTGTATTTGACCCTAGGGGAGGGTGTGTAATGTTGTGTATTTGACCCTAGGGGAGGGTGTATAATGTTTTGTATTTGACCCTAGGGGAGGGTGTATAATGTTGTGTATTTGACCCTAGGGGAGGGTATGTAATGTTGTGTATTTGACCCTAGGGGAGGGTGTATAATGTTGTGTATTTGACCCTAGGGGAGGGTATGTAATGTTGTGTATTTGACCCTAGGGGAGGGTGTATAATGTTGTGTATTTGACCCTAGGGGAGGGTGTATAATGTTGTGTATTTGACCCTAGGGGAGGGTGTATAATGTTGTGTATTTGACCCTAGGGGAGGGTGTATAATGTTGTGTATTTGACCCTAGGGGAGGGTGTATAATGTTGTGTATTTGACCCTAGGGGAGGGTAAGTAATGTTGTGTATTTGACCCTAGGGGAGGGTATGTTTTGTTGTGTATTTGACCCTAGGGGAGGGTATGTAATGTTGTGTATTTGACCCTAGGGGAGGGTGTATAATGTTGTGTATTTGACCCTAGGGGAGGGTGTGTAATGTTGTGTATTTGACCCTAGGGGAGGGTGTATAATGTTGTGTATTTGACCCTAGGGGAGGGTGTGTAATGTTGTGTATTTGACCCTAGGGGAGGGTATGTAATGTTGTGTATTTGACCCTAGGGGAGGGTGTATAATGTTGTGTATTTGACCCTAGGGGAGGGTGTGTAATGTTGTGTATTTGACCCTAGGGGAGGGTATGTAATGTTGTGTATTTGACCCTAGGGGAGGGTATGTAATGTTGTGTATTTGACCCTAGGGGAGGGTGTATAATGTTGTGTATTTGACCCTAGGGGAGGGTATGTAATGTTGTGTTGTGTATTTGAGGTGTAATATACGACTACATGGCAACAGTCCTGTGTGACGTGCTCCACTGCCAGAGAGACCCTCTGCCCCTCAGCCTGGCTCTTCTACAGTACGACAAAGAGCTGAACTCCTCTGAAGATCCTGGGCCCCCCCATCACTCCATCGTTCACCTACATCACTACTACACAACATGGCTGCCCCAACAGGCCCGGGAACCTCTGGTCAGAACACTTCCCTCTCATCTCGATCATACAGATATAACTGTTATTTATCATGTTCATAATAAGGTTATCGGTAAAGTGTTGTTATTATTTAATGGTGCTAATTACAACGACGATATTATTATGTGTCCACAACCAACCTCCTGTTCGATCGTCTCCCTCTGTCCGATAGTTCCAGTCCTGTGAAAGCCCTTTCCATGTCTCTCCTAGTCCTGTGACCTTCACTGGTCTACTGAAGACGGCCTACACCCAGGGGGCCTCTGCCCTGCTAGAAGACTCCTTTCGACGGAGACTGGAGAAGAGTCTGGTCACTATGGAGATGGCAGAGTATCCCGTTGCAGCCAGGCAGATCCTACTGTACATCAGAACCACTGTGGACAACTTCAGCATGGTACGGAGAAACACTCACCTAACCTGTATGAGCGCTGCTTTATCGAGCCGCATCTACCATGACTATCTCCTAACACGTTGTCTCCTGTCTCCTCTCTCTCCTAACACGATGTCTCCTCTCCTAACACGATGTCTCCTGTCTCTCCACCTCTCCTAACACGATGTCTCCTGTCTCTCCACCTCTCCTAACACGATGTCTCCTGTCTCTCCACCTCTCCTAACACGATGTCTCCTGTCTCCTGTCTCTCCACCTCTCCTAACACGTTGTCTCCTGTCTCTCCACCTCTCCTAACACGATGTCTCCTGTCTCTCCACCTCTCCTAACACGATGTCTCCTGTCTCTCCACCTCTCCTAACACGTTGTCTCCTGTCTCTCCACCTCTCCTAACACGTTGTCTCCTGTCTCTCCACCTCTCCTAACACGTTGTCTCCTGTCTCTCCACCTCTCCTAACACGATGGCTCCTGTCTCTCCACCTCTCCTAACACGATGTCTCCTGTCTCTTCACCTCTCCTAACACGTTGTCTCCGGTCTCTCCACCTCTCCTAACACGTTGTCTCCTGTCTCTCCACCTGTCCTAACACGTTGTCTCCGGTCTCTCCACCTCTCCTAACACGTTGTCTCCGGTCTCTCCACCTCTCCTAACACGATGTCTCCTGTCTCTCCACCTGTCCTAACACGTTGTCTCCGGTCTCTCCACCTCTCCTAACACGTTGTCTCCTGTCTCTCCACCTCTCCTAACACGATGTCTCCTGTCTCTCCACCTCTCCTAACACGTTGTCTCCGGTCTCTCCACCTCTCCTAACACGTTGTCTCCGGTCTCTCCACCTCTCCTAACACGATGTCTCCTGTCTCTCCACCTGTCCTAACACGTTGTCTCCGGTCTCTCCACCTCTCCTAACACGTTGTCTCCTGTCTCTCCACCTCTCCTAACACGTTGTCTCCTCTCTCTCCACAGTTGTCTATAGACACAGGGCTGCTGGAGCTCAATGTCCTAATGGGAGTTCTCCAGGGGCTGGTGTTGAGGCTTCAGAGCCCACAGGAACCAACTGAGGAAACGGAGGCAGAGCCCATGGTCGAAGGAGAGACTGAGCCCATGGTCGAAGGAGAGACTGAGCCCATGGTCGAAGGAGAGACTGAGCCCATGGTCGAAGGAGAGACTGAGCCCATGGTCGCTGATCAGAAGGCAGCGGAGACGGCAGAAACCATGGCTGTGGATCCCAAGGTGGCGGCGGAGACGGAGCCTATAGCTATGGACCAGGACACAGCCACTGTAGTAGATCCAGCCAAGGCAGCAGAACCCAAAGCTGTGGACCTCCTGAATGGATCAGAGCTCTTCCTGGAGGTCAACCCGTCTTCTGAAGCAGAGGACGACCACAGCCTGGTAGGTCCCAGTAGCCCTTTTACCCGAGGTAGTATACCAGATATATAGTAGTCAGAATTCCAACGGAGGACCAAGGAGGACAAAGACTCCGCGTCCTTCGTCAGGGAGTCTTCGTACCATATCAAAAAGAAAGGAGGACTAAGACTCCGTGGCCTTCGTCAGGAAGTCTTCGTACCAATATCAAAAAGAAAGGAGGACTAAGACTCCGTGGCCTTCGTCAGGAAGTCTTCGTACCATATCAAAAAGAAAGGAGGACAAAGACTCCGTGGCCTTCGTCAGGGAGTCTTCGTACCAATATCAAAAAGAAAGGAGGACTAAGACTCCGTGGCCTTCGTCAGGGAGTCTTCGTACCAATATCAAAAAGAAAGGAGGACTAAGACTCCGTGGCCTTCGTCAGGGAGTCTTCGTACCAATATCAAAAAGAAAGGAGGACTAAGACTCCGTGGCCTTCGTCAGGAAGTCTTCGTGACAAATAGAGTTGTAGCCTTGTTCCTCTTTGTTTACTGTAGCTCGATAACTTATCCCTGGTGGATTTGGGATATTTCTCCTTGACTTTTTGTTCTGGTGATATACTGTATCCTTTTCCCTGACCTGTGTGTGTGTGTGTGTGTGTGTGTGTGTGTGTAGGTGGTGTTGTCAGTGCTGAGTTCCATCCTGAAGCACCCGTGTATCGAGCAGTGGTTCCTGTCTCTGGAGTTGTCCTCTGTCCCTCCTACCTCCCTCAACCCCGTCAGGCTGAAGCGGCTGTGTGCTCAACTGTCTGACTGCATCCTGGGTCTATTACAGTCCTCTGCCTCCGTCCTTCGACCCCTGAACTCCCTCCATCTCCTCTCCCCTTACCTAGAGGCTGTATCAAGGGCTCTGCTCAGAGAACTGGGGGAGACTGGGGAGAGGAGGGAGACCGACAAGGAGTCCCGGCCTGTGAGAGCCTTCATGGCCTTGCATGCCTACATGGAACCCTCTCTCCTCCAGGAGCTGGTCTCTTCCCTTCTCCTCCTCCCCAAGGAGACCCTCATCACCCTGGGGGAGGGTGACTGGGAGGGAGAGGAGGACAGAGAGAAGAGCCCCAGAGCAGCAGAGCTCAGTGTCTACGGACGCACGGCTCTACAGGTCCTCACTGAGACCACCTCCTCCTCCGACGCCTCTTCATCCGGCTCCCCTATCCTCCTCCTCTCCCAGGCCCACCTCCAAGGCCTGGCCACCCTGCTCCTCTCCTGCTCCAGCCCATCTCTGGAGACCTTCCTCCTGCAGGCCCTGAGGACCCAGCCAGGCAACGCTAAACTCCTCCACACTGACATCCTGCTCCACTGTCTCCAGGGGCCTCTTACTGCAGCCACCCAGGCCCTCGGGGTAGCTCTGCTGCAGAACTGCTCTGCTCACAGGCTCTGCTTCGAGGTGTGGTGCCTGCAGCCGCAGCACCTGGAGACACTGGCAGACCGGACGGAGACATTCCTACCGCTGGTCAACAGTTACCTGCAGACTGCAGCCAGAGAGGACCCCGCCAGGCCTAAAGACGGTAGGTGGTCGTGGTCTCGTCTGCTGTGTCAAACTCATTGTTACCGTATTTATGTTAGACTGGCAGCTGTCGGGGGTCTGTCGGGTCTGTCAGGGGGTCTGTCAGGTCTGTCTGTCAGGGGGGGGGGGGGGGGTCTTTCAGGGGGTCTGTCAGGGGGTCTTTCAGGGGGGTCTTTCAGGGGGTCTTTCAGTCTGTCAGGGGGTCTGTCGGGTCTGTCAGTGGGGGTCTGTCAGGGGGGTCTGAATCCTAACTTCCACTTAGTTAGTCTCTCATTGACATTTAATGCTTGACTTAAGAAGTGAAAGTGCATGTTTGGTTCTTAACTATCACAGTCACCATGTTGTCCCACAGTTCAGACAGCGGTGCTGAAGGCCCTGAAGAAGGCCCTGTTCCCCAGGCTGAGCCTCTCTGTGCTGGGCCAGGAGACAGGGGAGGCCCTGGGGGCTGTGGAGGCTGTGGAGGCTCTGTCTAGTCTGGTTAGACTGACAGCTAAGGTCAAGGACATCAGAGAGCTCATCGCCTCCCTGCCTGCTGCCCTGCAGAAACTAGACGGCTTTGAGAGGTAATATGTCTGTACAAGTATTACCTCAGTAAAACACAGCCGAATTCAACAGGTGTAGTAGACCTTACTTTGAAATGTTTACTTACAAGACCAACAATACAAAAATATTTACGAATTAACCAAAGTAAAAAATGTAAGAGAAAAATAAAATGACAATAGCGAGGCTATATACAGGGGGTACCGGTACAGAGTCAGTGTGCAGGGGTACAGGTTAGTAATGAGACTATATACAGGGGTACAGGTTAGTAATGAGACTATATACAGGGGGTACAGGTTAGTAATGAGACTATATACAGGGGTACAGGTTAGTAATGAGACTATATACAGGGGGTACCGGTACCGAGTCAGTGTGCAGGGGTACAGGTTAGTAATGAGACTATACACAGGGGTACAGGTTAGTAATGAGACTATATACAGGGGGTACAGGTTAGTAATGAGACTATACACAGGGGTACAGGTTAGTAATGAGACTATATACAGGGGTACAGGTTAGTAATGAGACTATATACAGGGGGTACAGGTTAGTAATGAGACTATATACAGGGGGTATAGGTTAGTAATGAGACTATATACAGGGGCTACAGGTTAGTAATGAGACTATATACAGGGGGTACAGGTTAGTAATGAGACTATATACAGGGGTACAGGTTAGTAATGAGACTACATACAGGGGGTACAGGTTAGTAATGAGATTATATACAGGGGGTACAGGTTAGTAATGAGACTATATACAGGGGTACAGGTTATTAATGAGACTATATACAGGGGGTACAGGTTAGTAATGAGACTATATACAGGGGGTACAGGTTAGTAATGAGACTATATACAGGGGTACAGGTTAGTAATGAGACTACATACAGGGGGTACAGGTTAGTAATGAGGCTATATACAGGGGTACAGGTTAGTAATGAGACTATATACAAGGGGTACAGGTTAGTAATGAGACTATATACAGGGGGTACAGGTTAGTAATGAGACTATATACGGGGTACAGGTCAGTAATTAGACTATATACATGGGTACAGGTCAGTAATGAGACTATATACAGGGGGTACAGGTTAGTAATGAGGCTATATACAGGGGTACAGGTCAGTAATTAGACTATATACATTACATTTACATTTAAGTCATTTAGCAGACGCTCTTATCCAGAGCGACTTACAAGGGGTACAGTTTAGTAATGAGACTATATACAGGGGGTACCGGTACCGAGTCAATTTGCAGGGGTACAGGTTAGTAATGAGACTATATACAGGGGTACAGGTTAGTAATGAGACTATATACAGGGGTGCAGGTTAGTAATGAGACTATATACAGGGGTACAGGTCAGTAATGAGACTATATACAGGGGGTACAGGTTAGTAATGAGACTACATACAGGGGTACAGGTTAGTAATGAGGCTATATACAGGTTAGTAATGAGACTATATACAGGGGTACAGGTTAGTAATGAGACTACATACAGGGGGTACAGGTTAGTAATGAGACTATATACAGGGGGCACCGGTTAGTAATGAGGCTATATACAGGGGTACAGGTTCGTAATGAGACTATATACAGGGGTACAGGTTAGTAATGATGCTACATACAGGGGGTACAGGTTAGTAATGAGGCTATATACAGGGGGTACAGGTTAGTAATGAGACTATATACAGGGGGTACAGGTTAGTAATGAGACTATATACAGGTTAGTAATGAGACTATATACAGGTTAGTAATGAGACTATATACAGGGGTACAGGTTAGTAATGAGACTATATACAGGGGGTACAGGTTAATAATGAGACTATAGTCAGGGGGTACAGGTTAGTAATGAGACTATATACAGGGGGTACCGGTTAGTAATGAGGCTATATACAGGGGGTACCGGTTAGTAATGAGGCTATATACAGGGGGTACAGGTTAGTAATGAGACTATACACAGGGGTACAGGTTAGTAATGAGACTATACACAGGGGTACAGGTTAGTAATGAGGCTATATACAGGGGGTACATGTTAGTAATGAGACTACATACAGGGGGTACAGGTTAGTAATGAGACTATATACATTTACATTTTACATTTAAGTCATTTAGCAGACGCTCTTATCCAGAGCGACTTACAAATTGGTGCTTTCACCTTATGACATCCAGTGGAACAGCCACTTTACAATAGTGCATCTAGGTCTTTTAAGGGGGGAGAAGGATTACTTTATCCTATCCTAGGTATTCCTTAAAGAGGTGGGGTTTCAGGTGTCTCCGGAAGGTGGTGATTGACTCCGCTGTCCTGGCGTCGTGAGGGAGTTTGTTCCACCATTGGGGGCCAGAGCAGCGAACAGTTTTGACTGGGCTGAGCGGGAACTGTACTTCCTCAGTGGTAGGGAGGCGAGCAGGCCAGAGGTGGATGAACGAGTGCCCTTGTTTGGGTGTAGGGCCTGATCAGAGCCTGGAGGTAGTGAGGTGCCGTTCCCCTCACAGCTCCGTAGGCAAGCACCATGGTCTTGTAGCGGATGCGAGTTCAACTGGAAGCCAGTGGAGAGAGCGGAGGAGCGTTGACGTGAGAGAACTTGGGAAGGTTGAACACCAGACGGGCTGCGGCGTTCTGGATGAGTTGTAGGGGTTTAATGGCACAGGCAGGGAGCCCAGCCAACAGCGAGTTGCAGTAATCCAGACGGGAGATGACAAGTGCCTGGATTAGGACCTGCGCCGCTTCCTGTGTGAGGCAGGGTCGTACTCTGCGGATGTTGTAGAGCATGAACCTACAGGAACGGGCCACCGCCTTGATGTTATTTGAGAACGACAGGGTGTTGTCCAGGATCACGCCAAGGTTCTTAGCGCTCTGGGACGAGGACACAATGGAGTTGTCAACCGTGATGGCGAGATCATGGAACGGGCAGTCCTTCCCGGGAGGAAGAGAAGCTCCGTCTTGCCGAGGTTCAGCTTAGGTGATGATCCGTCATCCACACTGATATGTCTGCCAGACATGCAGAGATGCGGTTAGCCACCTGGTCTATCAGAAGGGGAAAGGAGAAGATTAATTGTGTGTACAGTCTGCATAGCAATGATAGGAGAGACCATGTGAGGTTATGACAGAGCCAAGTGACTTGGTGTATAGCGAGAATAGAGAGGGCCTAGAACAGAGCCCTGGGGGACACCAGTGGTGAGAGCACGTGGTGAGGAGACGGATTCTCGCCACGCCACCTGGTAGGAGCGACCTGTCAGGTAGGACGCAATCAAGCGTGGGCCGCGCCGGAGATGCCCAACTCGGAGAGGGTGGAGAGGAGGATCTGATGGTTCACAGTATCGAAGGCAGCCGATAGGTCTAGAAGGATGAGAGCAGAGGAGAGAGAGTTAGCTTTAGCAGTGCGGAGCGCCTCCGTGATACAGAGAAGAGCAGTCTCAGTTGAATGACTAGTCTTGAAACCTGACTGATTTGGATCAAGAAGGTCATTCTGAGAGAGATAGCGGGAGAGCTGGCCAAGGACGGCACGTTCAAGGGTTTTGGAGAGAAAAGAAAGAAGGGATACTGGTCTGTAGTTGTTGACATCGGAGGGATCGAGTGTAGGTTTTTTCAGAAGGGGTGCAACTCTCGCTCTCTTGAAGACGGGAGGGACGTAGCCAGCGGTCAGGGATGAGTTGATGAGCGAGGTGAGGTAAGGGAGAAGGTCACCGGAGATGGTCTGGAGAAGAGAGGAGGGGATAGGGTCAAGCGGGCAGGTTGTTGGGCGGCCGGCCGTCACAAGACGCAGAGATGTCATCTGGAGAGAGAGGGGGTAAAGAGGTCAGAGCACAGGGTAGGGCAGTGTGAGCAGAACCAGCGGTGTCGTTTGACTTAGCAAACGAGGATCGGATGTCGTCGACCTTCTTTTCAAAATGGTCGGTTAGAAGTCATCTGCAGAGAGGGAGGAGGGGGGGAGGAGGATTCAAGAGGGAGGAGAAGGTGGCAAAGAGCTTCCTAGGGTTAGAGGCAGATGCTTGGAATTTAGAGTGGTAGAAAGTGGCTTTAGCAGCAGAGACAGAGGAGGAAAATGTAGAGAGGAGGGAGTGAAAGGATGCCAGGTCTGCAGGGAGGCGAGTTTTCCTCCATTTCCGCTCGGCTGCCCGGAGCCCTGTTCTGTGAGCTCGCAATGAGTCGTCGAGCCACGGAGCGGGAGGGGAGGACCGAGCCGGCCTGGAGGATAGGGGACATAGAGAGTCAAAGGATGCAGAAAGGGAGGAGAGGAGGTTGAGGAGGCAGAATCAGGAGATAGGTTGGAGAAGGTTTGAGCAGAGGGAAGAGATGATAGGATGGAAGAGGAGAGTAGCGGGGGAGAGAGCGAAGGTTGGGACGGGCGATACCATCCGAGTAGGGGCAGTGTGGGAAGTGTTGGATGAGAGCGAGAGGGAAAAGGATACAAGGTAGTGGTCGGAGACTTGGAGGGGAGTTGCAATGAGGTTAGTGGAGGAACAGCATCTAGTATACAGGGGGTATAGGTTAGTAATGAGACTATATACAGGGGGTACAGGTTAGTAATGAGGCTATATACAGGGGTACAGGTTAGTAATGAGACTATATACAGGGGTACCGGTTAGTAATGAGACTATATACAGGGGTACAGGTTAGTAATGAGACTATATACAGGGGTACAGGTTAGTAATGAGACTATATACAGGGTACAGGTTAGTAATGAGGCTATATACAGGGGGTACAGGTTAGTAATGAGACTATATACAGGGGTACAGGTTAGTAATGAGACTATATACAGGGGGTACCGGTTAGTAATGAGGCTATATACAGGGGGTACAGGTTAGTAATGAGACTATATACAGGGGTACAGGTTAGTAATGAGACTATATACAGGGGTACAGGTTAGTAATGAGACTATATACAGGGGTACAGGTTAGTAATGAGACTATATACAGGGGGTACAGGTTAGTAATGAGACTATATACAGGGGGCACAGGTTAGTAATGAGACTATATACAGGGGGTACAGGTTAGTAATGAGACTATATACAGGTTAGTAATGAGACTATATACAGGGGTACAGGTTAGTAATGATGCTACATACAGGGGGTACAGGTTAGTAATGAGACTATATACAGGGGGCACCAGTTAGTAATGAGGCTATATACAGGGGTACAGGTTCGTAATGAGACTATATACAGGGGGTACAGGTTAGTAATGATGCTACATACAGGGGTACAGGTTAGTAATGATGCTACATACAGGGGGTACAGGTTAGTAATGAGACTATATACAGGGGGTACAGGTTAGTAATGAGACTATATACAGGTTAGTAATGAGACTATATACAGGTTAGTAATGAGACTATATACAGGGGTACAGGTTAGTAATGAGACTATATACAGGGGGTACAGGTTAATAATGAGACTATAGTCAGGGGGTACAGGTTAGTAATGAGACTATATACAGGGGGTGCCGGTTAGTAATGAGGCTATATACAGGGGTACAGGTTAGTAATGAGACTATATACAGGGGTACAGGTTAGTAATGAGACTATATACAGGGGGTACAGGTTAGTAATGAGACTATATACAGGGGTACCGGTTAGTAATGAGGCTATATACAGGGGGTACCGGTTAGTAATGAGGCTATATACAGGGGGTACAGGTTAGTAATGAGACTATACACAGGGGTACAGGTTAGTAATGAGACTATATACAGGGGTACAGGTTAGTAATGAGGCTATATACAGGGGGTACATGTTAGTAATGAGACTATATACAGGGGGTACAGGTTAGTAATGAGACTATATACAGGTGGTATAGGTTAGTAATGAGACTATATACAGGTGGTATAGGTTAGTAATGAGACTATATACAGGGGTACAGGTTAGGAATGAGACTATATACAGGGGTACAGGTTAGTAATGAGACTATATACAGGGGGTACAGGTTAGTAATGAGACTATATACAGGGGTACCGGTTAGTAATGAGACTATATACAGGGGGTACAGGTTAGTAATGAGACTATATACAGGGGGTACAGGTTAGTAATGAGACTATATACAGGGGTACAGGTTAGTAATGAGGCTATATACAGGGGGTACAGGTTAGTAATGAGACTATATACAGGGGATACAGGTTAGTAATGAGACTATATACAGGGGTACAGGTTAGTAATGAGACTATATACAGGGGTACAGGTTAGTAATGAGACTATATACAGGGGTACAGGTTAGTAATGAGACTATATACAGGGGTACAGGTTAGTAATGAGACTATATACAGGGGGTACCGGTTAGTAATGAGGCTATATACAGGGGGTACAGGTTAGTAATGAGACTATATACAGGGGGCACAGGTTAGTAATGAGACTATATACAGGGGGTACAGGTTAGTCCAGGTAATTTAGGTAATATGTTCATGTAGGGAGGGGTAAAGTGAGTAGCAGCAGTGTAAAAACGAAGGGGAATGTAAATAGTCCGGGTGTCCATTTGATGAACTGTTCAGGAGTCTTATGGCTTGGAGTTAGAAGCTGTTAAGGAGCCTTTTGGACCTAGACTTGGAGCTCTGGTACCGCTTGCCATGCGGTAGCAGAGAGAACAGTCTATGACTAGGGTTGCTGGAGTCTTTGACCATTTTTTTGGCCTTCCTCTGACACCGCCTGGTATAGAGGTCCTGGATGACAGGAAGCTTGGCCCTGGTGATGTACTGGGCCTTCCTCTGACACCGCCTGGTATAGAGGTCCTGGATGACAGGAAGCTTGGCCCTGGTGATGTACTGGGCCTTCCTCTGACACCGCCTGGTATAGAGGTCCTGGATGACAGGAAGCTTGGCCCTGGTGATGTACTGGGCCTTCCTCTGACACTGCCTGGTATAGAGGTCCTGGATGACAGGAAGCTTGGCTCCAGTGATGTACTGGGCCTTCCTCTGACACTGCCTGGTATAGAGGTCCTGGATGACAGGAAGCTTGGCTCCAGTGATGTACTGGGCTGTTCGCACTACCCTATGTTGCGCTTTGCGGTCGGATGCAGAGCAGTTGCCATACCAAGTGGGGATGAGGATCTGGGACCCATGCCAAATCTTTTCAGTCTCCTGAGGGGGAATAGGTGTTCTCGTGCCCTCTTCACAACTGTCTTGGTGTGTTTGAACCATTCTAGTTTGTTGGTGATGAGGACACCAGGAACTTGAAACTCTCGACCCGCTCCACTATAGCCCTGTTGATTTTAATGGGGGCCTTTTCGGGCCCACCTTTTCCTGTAGTTCATGATCAGCTAATTTGTCTTGTTCACGTTGAGGGAGAGGTTGTTGTCCTGGCACCACCTGACCAGGTCTCTCACCTCCTCCCTATAGGCTGTCTCATCGTTGTCGGTGCTCAGGCCTACCACTGTTGTGTCGTCAGAAAACGTAATGATGGTGTTGGAGTCGTGTTTGGCCACGCAGCCATGGGTGAACAGGGAGTACAGGAGGGGACTGAGCACCCACCCCTGAGGGGCACCATCCCTCGGATCAGCGTGGCAGATGTGTTGCTGCCTACCCTCACCACCTGGGGGCGACCCGTCGTGAAGTCCAGGATCCAGTTGCAGAGAGAGTGGTTTAGTCCCAGGGTCCTTAGCTTAGTGATGAGCTTTGAGGGCACTATGGTGTTGAACGCTGAGCTGTAGTCGATGAATAGCATTCTCGCGTAGGTGTTCCTTTTTGTCCAGGTGTGGAAGGGCAGTGTGGAGTACGATTGAGATTGCGTCGTCTGTGGATCTGTTGGGGCGGTATATGCAAATCGAAGTGGGTCTTCGGTTTCCGGGATTATGGTGTTGTGGGCCATGACCAGCCTTTCAAAGCTCTTCATGGCTACCGACATGAGTGTGCTACAAGGCGGTAGTTATTTAGGCAGGTTACCTTCTCTTTCCTTGGGCTCGGGGAAGTTATTTAGGCAGGTTTCCTTGGGCTCGGGGAAGTTATTTAGGCAGGTTTCCTTGGGCTCGGGGAAGTTATTTAGGCAGGTTACCTTCTCTTTCCTTGGGCTCGGGGACTATGGTGGTCTGTTTGAAACATGGATTTATTACAGACTCGGTCAGGGAGAGGTTGAAAATGTCATCTTCGTTCGAGGTGAGGAGCTCTTTTTGGTCATAAGAGACACGGTAGCAGCAACATTTATGTATAAAATAAGTCATCCCCTCCGGTGCCATTTATTAGGAAGTCAGCCTATTTCAGTTAAACTCTACTAAGGTTACAGGGGGCCATGTATCAACAAGGTGTATTTCCTTTCTCTCTGTCCCTCCCTTCAGATGGCAGCTGGTGGACCCCATAAGTGCTGTGCTGTCTGTCTGTCCCGAGGAGCTGGAGTTGTGGAGGACTTCGGTGCTCTCTGCTGCCCTCCGGTGGCTGAGCTCTTCCTACGGTCACAACAGAGACCAGAACACGGCACCACTCACACAGGAGGACAGCATACTGAATAGACTGACTGTACTGCTGGTGGGTCCACAGTCTATCACCTGTTGTCCACATCGCAAATGACTCTCTATTCCTGATATAAATGCGCTACTGTTGACCAGAGGTCATGAGATGTTTTCAGTTGATATGTCAACTTAAATTACGTTGGTTTTGTTGTACATTGACATTTGAGTCATTTAGCAGACACTCTTATCCAGAGCGACTTACAGCAGGGAGTGCATGTGTTTTTCGTACTGGTCCCCTTGTGGGAATTGAACCCACAACCTTTCGCGTTACAAGTGCCATGCTCTACCAACTGAGCCACGCGGGACTACATTGGTAACTCAGAAACAAACTTTTATATTCCCCCCCCCCCCCCCCCTCAGACTTTTCCAGAAGACATCACAGCAGCAGAATGGAACAGCTTTGTCAAGGCTGGACTGAAGTAAGATCCTTTATTCAGACACAACTCTTCTGTTGAATATAAATGTATATCATGTCTGTCGGGGGGTCTGTCGGGTCTGGCGGGGGGTCTGGGGGGTCTGTCGGGGGGGGGGTGGGGTCTGTCGGGGGTCTGTCGGGTCTGTCGGGGCGGGGGGGTCTGTCAGGGGGTCTGTCGGGTCTGTCAGGGGTCTGACGGGTCTGGGGGGGGGGGGGGTCTGTCGGGGGGCGGGGGTGGTCTGTCAGGTCTGTCGGGGGGTCTGTCTGGTCTGTCGGGGGTCTGTCTGGGGGCGGGGGGTCTGTCAGGGGGGCAGGGGGTCTGTCGGGGTGGTCTGTCAGGGGGTCTGGGGTCGGGGGGGGCGGGGGGTCTGTCGGGGTGGTCTGTCAGGGGGTCTGTCGGGTCTGTCGGGGGTCTGACGGGTCTGTGCGGGGGGACTGTCGGGTCTGTCGGGGGTCTGACGGGTCTGTGCGGGGGGACTGTCGGGTCTGTCGGGGGGTCTGTCGTGGGGGGGTCTGTCAGGTCGGGTTTGTCAGGGGGTCTGTCGGGGGGTCTGTCAGGTCTGTCGGGGGGTCTGTCGGGTCCCTCAGGGGTCATGTGATTTATCTAACCTTTTATTTCACCAGGTTAGTCTGAGATGTATTTTCCACTTGACATATTCATGTCTAGTGTTTATGGAGAATATTTTCCTTCCCAGGTGTCGCTACAGAGACCCTAACTTCCTGAGCACCCTAAACAGGATGTTGGATCTGATGTATGGAGGTAGTGAAGGACCTAAAGACCTGGTTCCTCTACCTACCATCCACATGATGGCCTCCAGCCACTCCCTGTTTCTACCCATCATGCTGGGAGACGAGGAGGACCTTAGTGGGAACACACAGGTTAAAGGTACAGAACAGGACCTTAGTTGGGGGGGGTTGCCCATCACCATCTACCTAGGGGGATGGGGGGTTGCCCATCACCGGTTATCTTTGGTGGGGCGTTGCCCAGCACCATCCACCTAGGGGGATGGGGGGTTGCCCATCACCGGTTATCTTTGGTGGGGCGTTGCCCAGCACCATCTACCTAGGGGGAGGGGGGTTGCCCATCACCGGTTATCTTTGGGGGTGTTGCCCAGCACCATCTACCTAGGGGAGGGGGTTGCCCATCACCGGTTATCTTTGGGGGACGTTGCCCAGCACCATCTAGCTAGGGGGGGGGGGGGGGGGGTTTGCCCATCACCGGTTATCTTTGGGGGAGCGTTGCCCAGCACCGGTTATCTTTGGGGGGGGGGGCATATAACCCCCCCCCGTTTTCTCCGTTCACTTCCAGATCCATACCGATACAACTATAATGGTCCGGTATATGTAACACACTGAACACTGTATGTAACACCCTGTATGTAACACACTGTATGTAACACACTGTACACTGTATGTAACACACTATGTAACACACTGTACACTGTATGTAACACCCTGTATGTAACACACTGAACACTATGTAACACCCTGTATGTAACACACTGAACACTGTATGTAACACACTGTACACTGTATGTAACACACTGTATGTAACACACTGTACACTGTATGTAACACACTGTACACTGTATGTAACACACTGTATGTAACACACTGTATGTAACACACTGTATGTAACACACTGTATATAACACACTGTATGTAACACACTGTATGTAACACCCTGTATGTAACACACTGAACACTGTATGTAACACCCTGTATGTAACACACTGAACACTGTATGTAACACACTGAACACTGTATGTAACACACTGTATGTAACACACTGTATGTAACACACTGTACACTGTATGTAACACACTGTATGTAACACACTGTATGTAACACACTGTATATAACACACTGTATATAACACACTGTATGTAACACACTGTATGTAACACACTGTATGTAACACACTGAACACTGTATGTAGCACACTGTACACTGTATGTAACACACTGAACACTGTATGTAACACACTGTATGTAACACACTGTACACTGTATGTAACACACTGAACACTATGTAACACACTGAACACTATGTAACACACTGTATGTAACACACTGAACACTATGTAACAAACTGAACACTGTTTCACACTGAATACTGTATGCAACACACTGTATGTAACACACTGTACACTGTATGTAACACACTGTATGTAACACACTGTACACTGTATGTAACACACTGTATGTAACACACTGTACACTGTATGTAACACACTGTATTTAACACACTGAACACTGTATGTAACACACTGTATGTAACACACTGTACACTGTATGTAACACACTGTACACTGTATGTAACACACTGTATGTAACACACTGTATGTAACACACTGTATGTAACACACTGAACACTGTATGTAACACACTGAACACTGTATGTAACACACTGAACACTGTATGTAACACACTGAACACTGTATGTAACACACTGTATGTAACACACTGTACACTGTATGTAACACACTGTACACTGTATGTAACACACTGTATGTAACACACTGTAACACACTGTATGTAACACACTGTATGTAACACACTGTATGTAACACTGTATGTAACACACTGAACACTATGTAACACACTGTATGTAACACACTGTATGTAACACACTGAACACTATGTAACACACTGTATGTAACACACTGAACACTATGTAACACACTGTATGTAACACACTGAACACTATGTAACAAACTGAACACTGTTTCACACTGAACACTGTATGTAACACACTGTATGTAACACACTGTATGTAACACACTGTACACTGTATGTAACACACTGTATGTAACACACTGTATGTAACACACTGTACACTGTATGTAACACACTGTATGTAACACACTGTATGTAACACACTGTACACTGTATGTAACACACTGTATGTAACACACTGTATGTAACACACTGTACACTGTATGTAACACACTGTACACTGTATGTAACACACTGTATGTAACACACTGTATGTAACACACTGTACACTGTATGTAACACACTGTACACTGTATGTTACACACTGTACACTGTATGTAACACACTGTACACTGTATGTAACACACTGTATGTAACACACTGAACACTGTATGTAACACACTGTACACTGTATGTAACACACTGTAACACACTGAACACTATGTAACACACTGTATGTAACACACTGTATATAACACACAGTATGTAACACACTGAATACTGTATGTAACACACTGTACACTGTATGTAACACACTGTATGTAACACACTGTATGTAACACACTGTACACTGTATGTAACACACTGTACACTGTATGTAACACACTGTATGTAACACACTGTACACTGTATGTAACACACTGTATGTAACACACTGTATGTAACACACTGTACACTGTATGTAACACACTGTATGTAACACACTGTATATAACACACAGTATGTAACACACTGAATACTGTATGTAACACACTGTACACTGTATGTAACACACTGTATGTAACACACTGTATGTAACACACTGTACACTGTATGTAACACACTGACCACTGTATGTACCACACTGTACACTGTATGTAACACACTGTAACACACTGAACACTGTATGTAACACACTGTATGTAACACACTGTAACACACTGAACACTGTATGTAACACACTGTATGTAACACACACTGTACACTGTATGTAACACACTGTACACTGTATGTAACACACTGTATGTTACACACTGTATGTAACACACTGAACACTGTATGTAACACACTGTATGTAACACACTGTACACTGTATGTAACACACTGTATGTAACACACTGAACACTGTATGTAACACACTGTACACTGTATGTAACACACTGTACACTGTATGTAACACACTGTATGTAACACACTGTATGTAACACACTGTACACTGTATGTAACACACTGAACACTGTAACACACTGAACACTGTATGTAACACACTGTATGTAACACACTGTATGTAACACACTGTATGTAACACACTGAATACTGTATGTAACACACTGTACACTGTATGTAACACACTGTATGTTACACACTGTATGTAACACACTGAACACTGTATGTAACACACTGTATGTAACACACTGTACACTGTATGTAACACACTGTATGTAACACACTGAACACTGTATGTAACACACTATGTAACACACTGAACACTGTATGTAACACACTGTACACTGTATGTAACACACTGTACACTGTATGTAACACACTGTATGTAACACACTGTACACTGTATGTAACACACTGTATGTAACACACTGTACACTGTATGTAACACACTGTACACTGTATGTAACACACTGAACACTGTATGTACCACACTGTACACTGTATGTAACACACTGTGACACACTGAACACTGTATGTAACACACTGTATGTAACACACTGTAACACACTGAACACTGTATGTAACACACTGTATGTAACACACTGTATGTAACACACTGAATACTGTATGTAACACACTGTACACTGTATGTAACACACTGTACACTGTATGTAACACACTGAACACTGTATGTAACACACTACACTATGTAACACACTGTACACTATGTAACACACTGTACACTGTATGTAACACACTGTATGTAACACACTGAACACTGTATGTAACACACTGTATGTAACACACTGTACACTGTATGTAACACACTGTATGTAACACACTGAACACTGTATGTAACACACTGTACACTGTATGTAACACACTGTACACTGTATGTAACACACTGTACACTGTATGTAACACACTGTACACTGTATGTAACACACTATGTAACACACTGTACACTGTATGTAACACACTGAACACTGTATGTAACACACTGAACACTGTATGTAGCACACTGTACACTGTATGTAACACACTGAACACTGTATGTAACACACTGTATGTAACACACTGTACACTGTATGTAACACACTGAACACTGTATGTAACACACTGTATGTAACACACTGAACACTGTATGTAACACACTGTATGTAACACACTGAACACCATGTAACACACTGAACACTGTATGTAACACACTGTATGTAACACACTGTATGTAACACACTGAACACTATGTAACACACTGAACACTGTATGTAACACACTATGTAACACACTGAACACTGTATGTAACACACTATGTAACACACTGAACACTGTATGTAACACACTGTACACTGTATGTAACACACTGTACACTGTATGTAACACACTGTATGTAACACACTGTATGTAACACACTGTACACTGTATGTAACACAGTGTATGTAACACACTGTACACTGTATGTAACACACTGTACACTGTATGTAACACACTGTACACTGTATGTAACACACTGAACACTGTATGTACCACACTGTACACTGTATGTAACACACTGTGACACACTGAACACTGTATGTAACACACTGTATGTAACACACTGTAACACACTGAACACTGTATGTAACACACTGTATGTAACACACTGTATGTAACACACTGTATGTAACACACTGAATACTGTATGTAACACACTGTACACTGTATGTAACACACTGTATGTAACACACTGTACACTGTATGTAACACACTGAACACTGTATGTAACACACTACACTATGTAACACACTGTACACTATGTAACACACTGTACACTGTATGTAACACACTGTATGTAACACACTGAACACTGTATGTAACACACTGTATGTAACACACTGTACACTGTATGTAACACACTGTATGTAACACACTGAACACTGTATGTAACACACTGTACACTGTATGTAACACACTGTATGTAACACACTGTATGTAACACACTGTATGTAACACACTGTACACTGTATGTAACACACTGTATGTAACACTGTATGTAACACACTGTACACTGTATGTAACACACTATGTAACACACTGAACACTGTATGTAACACACTGAATACTGTAACACACTGTACACTGTATGTAACACACTGTACACTGTATGTAACACACTGAACACTGTATGTAACACACTGAACACTGTATGTAGCACACTGTACACTGTATGTAACACACTGTATGTAACACACTGTACACTGTATGTAACACACTGAACACTGTATGTAACACACTGTATGTAACACACTGAACACTGTATGTAACACACTGTATGTAACACACTGAACACCATGTAACACACTGAACACTGTATGTAACACACTAAACACTGTATGTAACCACTGTACACTGTATGTAACACACTGTATGTAACACACTGAACACTGTATGTAACACACTAAACACACTGTACACTGTATGTAACATACTGTATGTAACACACTGTACGTAACACACTGAACACTATGTAACACACTGAACACTGTATGTAACACACTAAACACTATGTAACACACTGTACACTGTATGTAACATACTCTATGTAACACACTGTATGTAACACACTGTACACTATGTAACACACTGTACACTATGTAACACACTAAACACTATGTAACACACTAAACACTATGTAACACACTAAACACTATGTAACACACTGAAAACTGTATGTAACACACTGAACACTGTATGTAACACACTGTACACTGTATGTAACACACTGTATAACACACTGTACACTATGTAACACACTGAACACTATGTAACACACTGTACACTATGTAACACACTGAACACTGTATAACACACTGTACACTATGTAACACACTGTATGTAACACACTAAACACTATAACATACGGTACACTATGTAACACACTGTATGTAACACACTGTACACTATGTAACACTGTACACTATGTAACACTAAACACTATAACATACTGTACACTATGTAACACACTGAACACTAGTTAACACACAGTTCTCTGTCTGCTCTCTCTTCCAGAGGCCCTGGTCTCTCTCCTGCTCAGCCTAGTGAAGAGAAGTCCTGCTGTCTGTAGCAGCAGCCACTTCGTAGTCCTACTGGGAGGGTACGGCGCTACTCTCAGTACTACAGGTAACAGAGCTGTTCCTCCTGTGTGCTTTTTAAATGTCTTCTGTTCTACAGTCGTCTGACACGTCTTTTCTGTGCAGATCAGAATCTGTTACTGCTGCTGCAGGAGTACGAACGAAACGGCATCAGTCTGGTAGACTTTCAGTAAGTTTATTCATTTTTTATTTATCTTTCATCTCATCAGTGTGTGTGTGTGTGTGTGTGTGTGTGTGTGTGTTTGCTCGTCCGTGCTATTACACTGATGTGTGTGTGTGTGTGTGTGTGTGTGTGTGTGTGTTTGATGTGTGTGTGTGTGTGTGTGTGTGTTTGCTCGTCCGTGCTATTACACTGATGTGTGTGTGTGTGTGTGTGTGTGTGTGTGTTTGCTTGCCGTGCTATTACACTGATGTGTGTGTGTGTGTGTGTGTGTGTGTGTGTGTGTGTGTGTGTGTGTGTGTGTTTGCTCGTATTACACTGATGTGTGTGTGTGTGTGTGTGTGTTTTGCTCGTCCGTGCTATTACACTGATGTGTGTGTGTGTGTGTGTGTGTGTTTGCTCGTCCGTGCTATTACACTGATGTGTGTGTGTGTGTGTGTGTTGTGTTTGCTCGTCCGTGCTATTACACTGATGTGTGTGTGTGTGTGTGTGTTTGCTCGTCCGTGCTATTACACTGATGTGTGTGTGTGTGTGTGTGTGTGTTTGCTCGTCCGTGCTATTACACTGATGTGTGTGTGTGTGTGTGTGTGTGTGTGTGTGTGTTTGCTCGTCCGTGCTATTACACTGATGTGTGTGTGTGTGTGATGTGTGTGTGTGTGTGTGTGTGTGTGTGTGTGTGTTTTGCTCGTCCGTGCTATTACACTGATGTGTGTGTGTGTGTGTGTGTTTGTGTGTGCTGATGTGTGTGTGTGTGTGTGTGTTTGCTCGTCCGTGCTATTACACTGATGTGTGTGTGTGTGTGTGTTTGCTCGTCCGTGCTATTACACTGATGTGTGTGTGTGTGTGTGTGTGTGTGTGTGTGTGTGTGTGTTTGCTCGTCCGTGCTATTACACTGATGTGTGTGTGTGTGTGTGTGTGTGTGTGTGTGTTTGCTCGTCCGTGCTATTACACTGATGTGTGTGTGTGTGTGTGTGTGTGTGTTTGCTCGTCCGTGCTATTACACTGATGTGTGTGTGTGTGTGTGTGTGTTTGCTCGTCCGTGCTATTACACTGATGTGTGTGTGTGTGTGTGTGTTGTGTTTTTGCTCGTCCGTGCTATTACACTGATGTGTGTGTGTTTGCTCGATGATGTGTGTGTGTGTGTGTGTGTGTGTGTGTGTGTGTGCTCGTCCGTGCTATTACACTGATGTGTGTGTGTGTGTGTGTGTTTGCTCGTCCGTGCTATTACACTGATGTGTGTGTGTGTGTGTGTGTGTGTGTGTGTGTTTGCTCGTCCGTGCTATTACACTGATGTGTGTGTGTGTGTGTGTGTGTGTGTGTGTGTGTGTTTGCTCGTCCGTGCTATTACACTGATGTGTGTGTGTGTGTGTGTGTGTTTGCTCGTCCGTGCTATTACACTGATGTGTGTGTGTGTGTGTGTGTGTTTGCTCGTCCGTGCTATTACACTGATGTGTGTGTGTGTGTGTGTTTTGCTCGTCCGTGCTATTACACTGATGTGTGTGTGTGTGTGTGTGTTTGCTCGTCCGTGCTATTACACTGATGTGTGTGTGTGTGTGTGTTTGCTCGTCCGTGCTATTACACTGATGTGTGTGTGTGTGTGTTTGCTCGTCCGTGCTATTACACTGATGTGTGTGTGTTTGCTCGTCCGTGCTATTACACTGATGTGTGTGTGTGTGTGTGTGTGTGTGTGTGTGTGTGTTTGCTCGTCCGTGCTATTACACTGATGTGTGTGTGTGTGTGTGTGTTTGCTCGTCCGTGCTATTACACTGATGTGTGTGTGTTTGCTCGTCCGTGCTATTACACTGATGTGTGTGTGTGTGTGTGTGTGTGTCACCTGCAGGTGCATGCTTTGGGGCCCAGCGGCGGTGGAGCACCATAAGGCCCGGAGAAGCCTGGGAGTTTCCTTGTGGCAGCAACCCAGCTCTGAGGACCTGCTGGCTCTGTTCAGCCCTGACACCATGATCAACACCATCACTCACTTCCCCCTGCAACGCAGGATCATCCTACAGGTAACACACACACACACACACACACACACACACACACACACACACACACACATCATGTTTAGATACTGGAGTATTTCCTGAATGTGTGACCTGACAAAGAAAGGACTCTGGACCTTTTTTAATTAGACTATAACTAGACTAACTAGTCCCCAGATTGCTTCCTGTTTGATGTATTCTGGGAAAACTTTTGGCCCTGTTCAGATGTCTATGCGATATGACACTCCACTCATCTTTCCTTCAACAGGAGGGTAAAGAGATGATTTTCAAAGATGAGGAAGTGAAGGATCTTGGGAGTGTGTACGACCCTTGTTTCCTCCTGCCTCTCTTCAGCGCCATGCTTCAGCCAGGTGACTACTACCAATGAACAAACACCTGAACATCCAAGCGTTTTAAACACCCAAGCATTTTAATTAAATAACACACTTTTCTGAGACATTTGACACAGTCATATGGTGAGACTTAAAAGTATTTATCAAATTCTTATTTTCAATGACGGCCTAGGAACAGTGGGTTAACTGCCTGTTCAGGGGCAGAATGACAGATTTGTACCTTGTCAGCTCGGGGGTTTGAACTTGCAACCTTCCGGTTATTAGTCCAACACTCTAACCACTAGGCTACCCTGCCACCCCTCCACTCTAACCACTAGGCTACCTGCTGGTTACTAGTCCAACGCTCTAACCACTAGGCTACCTGCTGGTTACTAGTCCAACGCTCTAACCACTAGTCTACCTGCTGGTTACTGGCCCAACGCTCTAACCACTAGGCTACCTGCTGGTTACTAGTCCAACGCTCTAACCACTAGGCTACCTGCTGGTTACTAGTCCAACGCTCTAACCACTAGGCTACCTGCTGGTTACTAGTCCAACGCTCTAACCACTAGTCTACCTGCTGGTTACTAGTCCAACGCTCTAACCACTAGGCTACCTGCTGGTTACTAGTCCAACACTCTAACCACTAGTCTACCTGCTGGTTACTGGTCCAACGCTCTAACCACTAGTCTGCCAGTAGGCTACCTGCTGGTTACTAGTCCAACACTCTAACCACTAGGCTACCTGCTGGTTACTAGTCCAACACTCTAACCACTAGGCTACCCTGCCACCCCTCCACTCTAACCACTAGACTACCTGCTGGTTACTAGTCCAACGCTCTAACCACTAGTCTGCCAGTAGGCTACCTGCTGGTTACTAGTCCAACACTCTAACCACTAGGCTACCTGCTGGTTACTAGTCCAACACTCTAACCACTAGGCTACCTGCTGGTTACTAGTCAAACACTCTAACCACTAGGCTACCTGCTGGTTACTAGTCCAACACTCTAACCACTAGGCTACCTGCTGGTTACTAGTCCAACACTCTAACCACTAGGCTACCTGCTGGTTACTAGTCCAACACTCTAACCACTAGGCTACCTGCTGGTTACTAGTCCAACGCTCTAACCACTAGGCTACCTGCTGGTTAACCACTAGGCTACCTGCCGCCTCTACGCTCTAACCAGTAGGCTACCTGCCACCTGGCTTAACCACTAGGCTCCCTGCCGCGCACTCTAACCACTAGGCTACCCTGCTGCCTCTACACTAACCACTAGGCTACCCTGCCACCTCTACACTCTAACCACCAGGCTACCCTGCCACCTCTACACTCTAACCACCAGGCTACCCTGCCACCTCTACACTCTAACCACCAGGCTACCCTGCCACCTCTACACTCTAACCACTAGGCTACCCTGCCGCCTCTACACTCTAACCACTAGGCTACCCTGCCGCCTCTACACTCTAACCACTAGGCTACCCTGCCACCTCTACACTCTAACCACCAGGCTACCCTGCCACCTCTACACTCTAACCACCAGGCTACCCTGCCACCTCTACACTCTAACCACCAGGCTACCCTGCCACCTCTACACTCTAACCACTAGGCTACCTGCCTCCTCTAACCACTAGGCTACCTGCCTCTACACTCTAACCACTAGGCTACCCTGCCACCTCTACACTCTAACCACTAGGCTACCCTGCCACCTCTACACTCTAACCACTAGGCTACCTGCCGCCTCTACACTCTAACCACTAGGCTACCTGCCGCCTCTACACTCTAACCACTAGGCTACCTGCCACCTCTACACTCTAACCACTAGGCTACCTGCCACCTCTACACTCTAACCACTAGGCTACCTGCCACCTCTACACTCTAACCACTAGGCTACCTGCCTCCTCTACACTCTAACCACTAGGCTACCTGCCGTCCCTACACTCTAACCACTAGGCTACCTACCGCCTCTACACTCTAACCACTAGGCTACCCTACCGCCTCTACACTCTAACCACTAGGCTACCTGCCACCTCTACACTCTAACCACTAGGCTACCCTGCCACCTCTACACTCTAACCACCAGGCTACCCTGCCGCCTCTACACTCTAACCACTAG
Source organism: Oncorhynchus nerka (assembly GCF_034236695.1). NCBI lineage: Eukaryota > Metazoa > Chordata > Actinopteri > Salmoniformes > Salmonidae > Oncorhynchus > Oncorhynchus nerka. The sequence goes on from NC_088409.1 coordinate 97,902,732, forward strand.
GCTACCTGCCGTCCCTACACTCTAACCACTAGGCTACCCTGCCTCCTCTACACTCTAACCACTAGGCTACCCTGCAGCCTCTACACTCTAACCACTAGGCTACCCTGCCTCCTCTACACTCTAACCACTAGGCTACCTGCCACCTCTACACTCTAACCACTAGGCTACCTACCGCCTCTACACTCTAACCACTAGGCTACCTGCCGTCCCTACACTCTAACCACTAGGCTACCCTGCCGTCCCTACACTCTAACCACTAGGCTACCCTGCCTCCTCTACACTCTAACCACTAGGCTACCTGCCTCCTCTACACTCTAACCACTAGGCTACCTGCCTCCTCTAACCACCAGGCTACCCTGCCACCTCTACACTCTAACCACTAGGCTACCCTGCCGCCTCTACACTCTAACCACTAGGCTACCTACCTCCTCTACACTCTAACCACTAGGCTACCTGCCTCCTCTACACTCTAACCACTAGTAGGCCAGACTAAAAACGTGTTCCTCGCTTATTTAGCGCCAATATTGTTTGTGAAACCACGTGTATTTTTTATTAATCAATAAATCCCTGATTATGGGACCTCTAAATACACGCTGTGACGTTGAACCAATGGCGTTGTTCCTGCACAGCCTTCTTGCTAAACCAAACTTCCTGTCCTTCCTGTCCTGTGTCCAGAGTCTGTGATCGACTGTCTGAAGTTTGTGTCGAGTCACGGCCTTGGTGTGACGATGGTGTCCCTGAGTAGTTACGACCCCAAGTTGAGGGCAGCGGCCTATCAGGTCCTGGCTTCATACCACCATCATCTGGAGGCTGCTCGCTTCAGAGAGAAGAGACAGGTACTGCCACAAACATACCTACTTGTTAACAAAATTAAGGAAGTTTCCTTTAAAATTATTCATAAATATTATCCTGCCAACCACTATATGAAGAAGTTTAAGGAAAACATCAACTCAAATTGTTCCTTTTGTAATGACCACCCAGAAACAGTTGTGCATCTTTTTTGGCATTGTATTGCATGTAAGAAAACTGTGGCAAGACATCAGTAGGTTTATAATTGAACACATTTATGAAGATTTTACACTATTGTGGAGAGATGTACTGTTTGGATTCTTTACATACAATAGAAATAAGCGGAATCATTTTCATGTAATTCATTTCATTATTCTTTTGGCCAAATTTCATATACACAAATGCAAATTAACAAACAGAAAACCACATTTTCGTACCCTACAAAAAGAAATTGAACTGTATTTTAAGACGGTTAAATGCTCTACTAACAAAAAAGCTGTTAGAATTGTAAGTTATATGCATGTCCCTTAAGGTCCTTGTGTAATTGTAATGTGATATTGTACCCCCTAGCCCCGCCCCTAGCCCCGCCCCCAGCCCCGCCATGTGATATTGTACCCCCTAGCCCAGCCCCGCCCCCAGCCCCGCCCCTAGCTCGATTGTCCATTGTGTGTAATCTATGTATGCTTGTGTTCCCTCATGCGCTTTATGTATTGATTTGTTGTTAATAAAAAAACATTTTTAAAAAATTTAAAAAAAAAGAGAAGAGACAGGTACATACACACACAATCAGGCTCACACACACACACACACACACACACACACAATCAGGCTCACACACACACTCACACACACACACACACACACACACACACACACACAATCAGGCTCACATACACACACACACACACACACACACACACACACACACACACACACTGGTCTCTCATGAACTGCAGTTCATCTCATGTGAGAGCGATGGTGAGATGCACTGAGTGTACAAAACATTAGGAACACCTTCCTGATATTGAGTTGCATTCCCTCCCTTTTTGCCCTCAGAACAGTCAGGGTCATGAACTCTACATGTTATCTAAAGCGTTCCACAGGGATGCTGGCCCCATGTTGACTCTACAAGGTGTCTAAAGCGTTCCACAGGGATGCTGGCCCATGTTGACTCTACAAGGTGTCTAAAGCGTTCCACAGGGATGCTGGCCCCATGTTGACTCTACGAGGTGTCTAAAGCGTTCCACAGGGATGCTGGCCCATGTTGACTCTACAAGGTGTCTAAAGCGTTCCACAGGGACGCTGGCCCCATGTTGACTCTACGAGGTGTCTAAAGCGTTCCACAGGGATGCTGGCCCATGTTGACTCTACAAGGTGTCTAAAGCGTTCCACAGGGATGCTGGCCCCATGTTGACTCTACAAGGTGTTGAAAGCGTTCCACAGGGATGCTGGCCCATGTTGACTCTACAAGGTGTCTAAAGCGTTCCACAGGGATGCTGGCCCATGTTGACTCTACGAGGTGTCTAAAGCGTTCCACAGGGATGCTGGCCCATGTTGACTCTACAAGGTGTTGAAAGCGTTCCACAGGGATGCTGGCCCATGTTGACTCTACAAGGTGTCTAAAGCGTTCCACAGGGATGCTGGCCCATGTTGACTCTACAAGGTGTTGAAAGCGTTCCACAGGGATGCTGGCCCATGTTGACTCTACAAGGTGTTGAAAGCGTTCCACAGGGATGCTGGCCCATGTTGACTCTACAAGGTGTTGAAAGCGTTCCACAGGGATGCTGGCCCCATGTTGACTCTACAAGGTGTCTAAAGCGTTCCACAGGGATGCTGGCCCATGTTGACTCTACAAGGTGTTGAAAGCGTTCCACAGGGATGCTGGCCCATGTTGACTCTACAAGGTGTTGAAAGCGTTCCACAGGGATGCTGGCCCATGTTGACTCTACAAGGTGTCTAAAGCGTTCCACAGGGATGCTGGCCCCATGTTGACTCTACAAGGTGTCTAAAGCGTTCCACAGGGATGCTGGCCCATGTTGACTCTACAAGGTGTCTAAAGCGTTCCACAGGGATGCTGGCCCCATGTTGACTCTACAAGGTGTCTAAAGCGTTCCACAGGGATGCTGGCCCATGTTGACTCTACAAGGTGTCTAAAGCGTTCCACAGGGATGCTGGCTCATGTTGACTCCAATGCTTCCCACAGTTGTGTCAAGTTGGCTGGATGTCCTTCGGGTGGTGGACCGTTCTTGATACAACACGAGAAACTGTTGAGTGTGAAAAAACCCAGCAGCGTTGCAGTTCTTGACACAAACCGGTGCACCTGGCACCTACTACCATACCCCGTTCAAAGGAACTTAAATATTTTGTCTTGGCCCATTCACCCTCAAAGGCACACATACACAATCCATGTCTCAATTGTCTCAAGGCTTAAAAATCCTTATTTAACCCTGTCTCCTCCTCTTCATTTACACTGATTGAAGTGAATTTAACAAGTGTCATCAATAAGGGGATCATATCTTTCACCTGGGTTCACCTGGTCAGTCTTTGTCATGGAAAGAGCAGGTGTTCCTAATGTTTTGTACACTCAGTGTATATAGGGAAAAGACAGTCATTTCAGACACAGACATGGCCTTGTACATGAGTGGTAATGTTACGTTTTAACCAGATCTCTCTGTGTGTGTGTGTGTGTGTGTGTGTGTGTCCAGCTGCTGTACCTACTGGACATGGTAAAGAATGGGATCCGACAGCAGAACCTCAGGATGCCCTTCGTACTGACCACGTACATCGCTAAGGTGGCCCGGCAGATGCTGAAACCAGAGGAGCACATGTACGTGGTGGTGAACCGGTTCCTGCTCTCCCATCAGTGTCTGGACTTCAGAAGGGTTCCAGAGTTCTTCAAACTGTTCTACAGCTGTGACATGGAGGTAAAGTATTACAGTAGTATAGTATTACAGTAGTATAGTAGTACAGTAGTATAGTATTACAGTATTATAGTAGTACAGTATTACAGTAGTATATAATTACAGTAGTATAGTATTACAGTAGTACAGTAGTATAGTATTATAGTATTATAGTAGTACAGTAGTATAGTATTACAGTATTATAGTATTACAGTAGTATAGTAGTACAGTAGTATAGTATTACAGTAGTATAGTATTACAGTAGTATAGAATTACAGTAGTACAGTAGTATAGTATTACAGTAGTGTAGAATTACAGTAGTACAGTAGTATAGTATTACAGTAGTACAGTATTATAGTAGTACAGTATTATAGTAGTATAGTATTATAGTAGTACAGTATTATAGTAGTACAGTATTATAGTAGTATAGTATTACAGTAGTATAGTATTACAGTATTACAGTAGTATGGTAGTACAGTAGTATAGTATAGTATTATAATATTACAGTAGTATAGTGTTACAGTAGTATAGTGTCAGTATTTCAGTAGTATAGTGTCAGTATTATAGTAGTATAGTAGTACAGTAGTATAGTGTCAGTATTACAGTGGTATAGCATTACAGTAGTACACTGTCAGTATTACAGTAGTATAGTATTCCAGTAGTATAGTATTACAGTGGTATAGAATTACAGTAGTACAGTATTACAGTAGTATAGTATTATAGTAGTACAGTAGTACAGTATTATAATATTACAGTAGTACAGTATTACAGTAGTATAGTATTATAGTATTACAGTAGTACAGTAGTATAGTATTATAGTATTATAGTATTACAGTAGTACAGTATTATAATATTACAGTAGTACAGTATTATAATATTACAGTAGTATAGTATTACAGCAGTATAGTATTACAGTAGTATAGTGTTACAGTAGTATAGTGTCAGTATTACAGTCGTATAGTATTACAGTAGTATAGTGTCAGTATTACAGTGGTATAATATTACAGTGGTATAGAATTACAGTAGTACAGTATTACAGTAGTACAGTAGTATAGTATTATAGTATTATAGTATTACAGTAGTACAGTATTATAATATTACAGTAGTACAGTATTATAATATTACAGTAGTATAGTATTACAGCAGTATAGTATTATAGTAGTATAGTGTTACAGTAGTATAGTGTCAGTATTACAGTGGTATAGTATTACAGTAGTATAGTGTCAGTGTTACAGTAGTGTAGTGTTAGTCTTACAGTAGTATAGTGTCAGTATTACAGTAGTATAGTGTCAGTATTACAGTAGTATAGTGTCAGTATTACAGTAGTATAGTGCCAGTATTACAGTAGTATAGTGCCAGTATTACAGTAGTATAGTGTCAGTATTACAGTAGTATAGTGTCAGTATTACAGTAGTATAGTGCCAGTATTACAGTAGTATAGTGTCAGTATTACAGTAGTATAGTGTCAGTATTACAGTAGTATAGTGTTAGTCTTACTTGAGGTATTACTTTAGTCCTATGTAACTGACAGTATTCTAATAGGTTGTCCTTTAGTCCTATGTAACTGCCAGTATTCTAATAGGTTGTCCTTTAGTCCTATGTAACTGCCAGTATTCTAATAGGTTGTCCTTTAGTCCTATGTAACTGACAGTATTCTAATAGGTTGTCCTTTAGTCCTATGTAACTGACAGTATTCTAATAGGTTGTCCTTTAGTCCTATGTAACTGACAGTATTCTAATAGGTTGTCCTTTAGTCCTATGTAACTGACAGTATTCTAATAGGTTGTCCTTTAGTCCTATGTAACTGACAGTATTCTAATAGGTTGTCCTTTAGTCCTATGTAACTGACAGTATTCTAATAGGTTGTCCTTTAGTCCTATGTAACTGACAGTATTCTAATAGGTTGTCCTTTAGTCCTATGTAACTGACAGTATTCTAATAGGTTGTCCTGAATGAAATAGTTGTCTGAGAAACTACTCTGTCAAATTGGATTGGTGTTTGTCCCGTTATTGAACTTGGATGCTGTGTGTTTAGCCCAGTGGATGTTATCAGTATGGAGGTGACTCGTCCCGTGATATAATGTTGTTGTCTCCTCTCAGCACAAAATGGAGAGGGAGTGGATTCTGTCTGTCCTAGAGGAGGGCCTGAAAGACAGACAGTGTTATGATCTGCTGGACCAACAGGGGATCTTTCAGACGCTGCTAGGATTCTGTTGCAGCCCACTCTGTGATCAACACACTCAGGTACCAACACAACCACACACACACACACACACACAACCACACACACACACACACACACACAACCACACACACACACACACACACGGGTCAGGTTGCAGCCCACTCTGTGACCAACACACTCAGGTACCAACACAATCACACACACACACACACACACACACACACACACACACACACACACACGCGCCAGGTTGCAGCCCACTCTGTGACCAACACACTCAGGTACCAACACAACCACACACACACACACACACACACACACACACACACACACACACACACACACACACACACACGGGCCAGGTTGCAGCCCACTCTGTGACCAACACACTCAGGCACCAACACAACCACACACACACACACACACACACGGGCCAGGTTGCAGCCCACTCTGTGACCAACACACTCAGGTACCAACACAATCACACACACACACACACACACACGCGCCAGGTTGCAGCCCACTCTGTGACCAACACACTCAGGCACCAACACAACCACACACACACACACACACACGGGCCAGGTTGCAGCCCACTCTGTGACCAACACACTCAGGTACCAACACAACCACACACACACACACACACACACACACACGGGCCAGGTTGCAGCCCACTCTGTGACCAACACACTCAGGTACCAACACAACCACACACACACACACACACACACACACACACACACGCGCCAGGTTGCAGCCCACTCTGTGACCAACACACTCAGGCACCAACACAACCACACACACACACACACACACACACGCACCAGGCTGCAGCCCACTCTGTGACCAACACACTCAGGTACCAACACAACCACACACACACACACACACACACGCACCAGGCTGCAGCCCACTCTGTGACCAACACACTCAGGTACCAACACAACCACACACACACACACACACACACACACACACACACACACACACGCGCCAGGCTACAGTCCACTCTGTGACCAACACACTCAGGTACCAACACAACCACACACACACACACACACGCGCCAGGCTGCAGCCCACTCTGTGATTAACACACTCAGGTACCAACACAACCACACACACACACACACACACGCGCCAGGCTGCAGCCCACTCTGTGACCAACACACTCAGGTACCAACACAACCACACACACACACAACAGGTTGCAGCCCACTCTGTGATCAACACACTCAGGTACCAACACAACCACACACACACACACACACACACACACACGCGCGCGCCAGGCTGCAGCCCACTCTGTGACCAACACACTCAGGTACCAACACAACCACACACACACACACGCGCCAGGCTGCAGCCCACTCTGTGACCAACACACTCAGGTACCAACACAACCACACACACGCGCGCCAGGGTTTTCCATTATGAAAATGTGGAGTCATACACAGTTGACCAGCAGCATTTTATTTTACGGGACATTTTTAATAAATGTACCTGATGTTTTTCCCAACATGCATTGGGTGTGTAACCTGATTAGGGGCTCAGAATGACAGAAATCACCTTTTCACATTGTGGTAATTCATCTTACGCAGAACATGTATAATAGACCAATGAGAAGGAGAGACACTGTCATGTTGTCTGTATAATAGACCAATGAGAAGGAGAGACACTGTCATGTTGTCTGTATAATAGACCAATGAGAAGGAGAGACACTGTCATGTTGTCTGTATAATAGACCAATGAGAAGGAGAGACACTGTCATGTTGTCTGTATAATAGACCAATGAGAAGGAGAGACACTGATGTTGTCTGTATAATAGACCAATGAGAAGGAGAGACACTGTCATGTTGTCTGTATAATAGACCAATGAGAAGGAGAGACACTGTCATGTTGTCTGTATAATAGACCAATGAGAAGGAGAGGCACTGATGTTGTCTGTATAATAGACCAATGAGAAGGAGAAACACTGATGTTGTCTGTATAATAGACCAATGAGAAGGAGAGACACTGATGTTGTCTGTATAATAGACCAATGAGAAGGAGAAACACTGATGTTGTCCATATAATAGACCAATGAGGAGGAGAGACACTGTCATGTTGTCTGTATAATAGACCAATGAGAAGGAGAAACACTGATGTTGTCTGTATAATAGACCAATGAGAAGGAGAGACACTGTCATGTTGTCTGTATAATAGACCAATGAGAAGGAGAGACACTGTCATGTTGTCTGTATAATAGACCAATGAGAAGGAGAGACACTGTCATAAGGTCCCTCAGTCGAACAGTGAATTTCAAACACAGATTCAACCACAAAGACCAGGGAGGTTTTTCCAATGTCTCGTTAAGAAGGGCACCTACACTTTGGATGGTGTATCAATACACCCAGTCACTACAAAGATACAGACGTCCTTCTTAACTCAGTTGCCGGAGAGGAAGGAAACCGCTCAGGGATTTCAACATGAGGCAAATGTCGACTTTAAAACAGTTACGGAGTTTGATGACTGTGATAGGAGAAGACTGAGGATTGATCATCAACATTGTAGTTACTCCATAATGCTAACCTAAATGACACAATGAAAAAGGAATCCCGTACAGAATAAATATATACCAAGAAGGAATTAAAGTAATACTGCAAAACATGTGGCAGAGCAATTCACTTTTTGTCCTGAATACAAATGTTATGTTTAGGGGCAAATTCAATACATTACTGAGTACCACTCTCCATGTTTACATGCATAGTGGTGGCTGCATCATGTTATGGGTATGCTTGTAATCGTTAAGGACTGGTGAGTTTTTCAGGATAAAAAATAAACCGAATGGAGCTAAGGACAGGCAACATCCTAGAGGGGAAACCTGGTTCAGTCTGCTTTTCCACCAGACACTGGGAGATGAATTCACCTTTCAAAAGGACAATAACCTGGTTCAGTCTGCTTTCCACCAGACACTGGGAGATTAATTCACCTTTCAAAAGGACAATAACCTGGTTCAGTCTGCTTTCCACCAGACACTGGGAGATGAAATCACCTTTCAGAAGGACAATAACCTAGAACACAAGGCCACATCTACACTGGGAGATGAATTCACCTTTCAGAAGGACAATAACCTTAAAACACAAGGCCAAATCTACACTGGAGTTGCTTACCAAGAAGTCAGGGAAAGTTCCTGAGTGGCCGAGTTACAGTTTTGACTTAAATCTACTTGAAAATCTATGGCAAAACCAATTTGAAGAATTTTTTAAAAGAATAATGTGCATATGTCCCACAATCCAGGTGTGGAAAGCTCTTAGAGATTTACCCAGAAACACTCACAGCTCTTAGAGATTTACCCAGAAACACTCACAGCTCTCAGAGATTTACCCAGAAACACTCACAGCTCTCAGAGATTTACCCAGAAACACTCACAGCTCTCAGAGATTTACCCAGAAACACTCACAGCTCTCAGAGATTTACCCAGAAACACTCACAGCTCTCAGAGATTTACCCAGAAACACTCACAGCTCTTAGAGATTGACCCAGAAACACTCACAGCTCTTAGAGATTTACCCAGAAACACTCACAGCTCTTAGAGATTTACCCAGAAACACTCACAGCTCTTAGAGATTTACCCAGAAACACTCACAGCTCTTAGAGATTTACCCAGAAACACTCACAGCTCTTAGAGATTTACCCAGAAACACACAGCTGGCCAAAGGTGCTCAGAACGTTTAGCTTAAAATGCTAATGAACTATTTCTTAACATTATTAGCACAGCAATGTGTACAAATCAAGTCGGCTACCAGACAATGAAAGAAAGTTAAAAACTGGAGAAATGTGACCACTCTCAAATTTATAGACCGAGCTTTGGATGCAAAGGACTGACCCTCCCTGATATAAAAATGATAGTTTCAACCATGTTATGAGACTATGTTTACATTTACTTTGTTTACAAACATCGGAGTAAAACAAGCCGATATTTTGGGTTCTGATTGGTAGGACAGTTGAACTAAACTCACGAGACATTTACAAGTTAGCGTCTTCTGAATCAATGGGCACATTATTCATTTACGTTATATATTATTATTATATATATATTATATATATACTTTATGTTTTGGACATATACTGATTACCCCCTTGTTTAAATACACAGTATTTCAATAAAGTATATGTTGATGTTCATGACTGTTGTCTCTCCTCCTGTGTGTGACGTTCTCTACCAGACTCTGATAGTGAGAGTCCTGCACCAGGCTGGTCGTGTGACCAAAGCAGCCTACAACCTGACCAAGGGCCACGGGCTCCTCACCTGGATTCTGCAGCTGCTGGAGAGGAGGTGAGATGTACTGTCTGGATTCCGTCTTTACTATTTAAATCATCTAGCCAGACATTCTGGTTCTGGATTTTAAACAACAATAACAAAACAGTTACCTTCACCAGGAAGCACAGTGACCGGGGTGGGGGGGGGGGTAGTCAGTGTGCTCTGGGGGGGGGTAGTCAGTGTGCTCTGAGGGGGGTAGTCAGTGTGCTCTGAGGGGGGGGGGGGTCAGTATGCTCTGAGGGGGGGGTAGTCAGTGTGCTCTGAGGGGGGGGGGTCAGTGTGCTCTGGGGGGTAGTCAGTGTGCTCTGAGGGGGTGGTGGTCAGTGTGCTCTGGGGGGTGGTCAGTGTGCTCTGAGGGGGGGTGGTCAGTGTGCTCTGGGGGGGTGGTCAGTGTGCTCTGAGGGGGTGGGGGTAGTCAGTGTGCTCTGAGGGGGTGGTGGTCAGTGTGCTGAGGGGGAGGGTGGTGGTCAGTGTGCTCTGGGGGAGGGTGGTGGTCAGTGTGCTGAGGGGGGGGGGGGGGTGGTCAGTGTTCTGAGGGGGAGGGTGGTACCAGGACTGCTGTAGAATCAAACCCCTCTTCTCTCCTCCAGACATGTAGACCAGGGTCTACTGAGTGTTGTGGTGGAGCTGCTTCATGTGCTGTGGTTCACCAACCTGGGCCAGAAGGAGACCCGTGGTGAGGGAGCCTCCTCTTCCTCATCCTCTTCCTCCACGGCCAAGGAGGACAAACCCCAGGGACACAGCACTCCAAAGGTTCTCCCTCTACCCCTCATCAGCCAGTTCCTGTGTGTGGCCACCACCATCATCAGACATCTGAGGTAGAGGACCCCTTAACTACATTATGATGGTCTGCTTAGTAAAGCAAAATGTAGTTAAAAGACACCGTTGTGAGTAGGGTGGAAAGTCAACAGCTGCCAAATGGGGGTATTTTTTGGCATTGCCGGGTAAGGATGTCTATTTCACCTGCCACACAGAATTTGGGAACACTTTTTACCCCCAATCGAAAAGCCCAAATGTAGAAGTTGGTCGACTTGACCTGAAAGGCTACCAAAGTGTGACTTTTTGTCTTGTTGTTTCTTGGCTAGTTACATTGTTTTGTTCACATACCTAGTTGTTTTTTCAATATACGTTTGCGTTTGCTGCAACTGTCTACTGGTAGCGCAGACATGGAGATGATCTCTGACAGACACTGAGTGTCTTTACCACGGTAATGGCCCGCCCCTTAAAGGGGCAGCAGAACATTTTTACCACGGTAATGGCCCGCCCCTTAAAGGGACAGCGGAACATTTTTACCACGGTAATGACCCGCCCCTTAATGGGGCAGCAGAACATTTTTACCACGGTAATGGCCCGCCCCTTAATGGGGCAGCAGAACATTTTTACCACGGTAATGGCCCGCCCCTTAAAGGGACAGCGGAACATTTTTACCACGGTAATGGCCCGCCCGGGACCCATTTTTACCACGTTAAAGGGACAGCGGAACATTTTTACCACGGTAATGGCCCGCCCCTTAAAGGGACAGCGGAACATTTTTACCACGGTAATGGCCCGCCCCTTAAAGGGACAGCGGAACATTTCTACCACGGTAATGGCCCGCCCCTTAAAGGGACAGCGGAACATTTTTACCACGGTAATGGCCCGCCCCTTAAAGGGACAGCGGAAAATTTTTACCACGGGAATGGCCCGCCCCTTAAAGGGGCAGCGGAACATTTTTGTCTCACCTCATGACTAAACTATTTTGGGGTAAATTGTGTTTGATTGAACATGGAACAGTTCGAAAACTTTTCATTCATCAACTTTGAGTTATTTCTTATCCTTAAAACACTCAAATAATTCCATTGTGCTCCTACATTATAACAATGGATGTACTCCTTGTAACACAATTATGCGTCAGAGCCCTGAACAAAAAATAATAATAATAATAATAAATAATCCGTATGACTCTGTTTATCTGTTTTTACTTTTTACTATTGTATCTAAATTATTTATTTGAACATACATTGGTTAAAAGACTTGGGTCACAAAAAAGGAAATTGAATTGAGCGATATACCACATGACTTCTTAATTGTAATACATTCCTTGTTTTAGAAACATTACTAAGCTCATCTGTTATTTGTGATTTTTATTGTAAAAATGGCGGGAAAAATATTTTGTCTGGTAAAACATCTGAGCGGCTGGTAGATTTGGATTTTTAAAATGTATTTACCTGCCACGTGGCTGGTGGACCAACAAGTTCATTTCCCCCCACCCTGGTTGTGAGATAATGGTAACACCTCTATGAATGGTATAAATGGGTCCAGGAGTAGTACCACTTGAACTGACCAAGAAAAATGCTGGTCTCAAGTCACATGGCCAGAAAAACTCTGGATATAATTTGATATACAGAGCCTTCAGAAATGATTCACAACCTTTGACTTCTACCTCATGTTGTTGTGTTACAGCCTGAATTTAAAATGGATTAAATGTCTGACTGGCCACTGGTTACTGGCCTACACACAATACCCCATAATGTCAAAGTGGAATAATGTTTTTTTTTTTTACTAATTAGTTAAAAATGAAAAGCTGAAATGTCTTTAGTCAATAAGTATTTAATCCTTTTTGTTATGGCAAGCCTAAATATGTTCAGGAGTGTAAATGTGCTTATCAATTCACAATAAGTTTCATGGTCTCACTGTGTGACATAAGTGTTTAACATTATTTTTTTTATGTCTACCTGATCGCTGTACCCCACACATACAATTATCTGCAAGTCCCCTCCAATCGAACAGTGAATTTCAAACACAGATTCAACCAGATTCAACCTCCTGAAGGGAAAAGAGGTGTTGTCGTGCTCTCTTCACGACTGTGTTGGTGTGTGTGGATCATGATGGCTCCTTAGTGATGTCGACACTGAGGAGCTCTCGACCCGCTCCAATACAGTCCTGTCGATGTGAATGGGGGTTTGCGTGGCCTTGCGTTTCCTTCAGTCCACAATCAGCTCTTCTGTCTTGCTGACCTCCTCCCTACAGGCTGTCTCGTCGTCGGTGATCAGGCATACCACCATTGTGTCGTCAGCAAACTTAATGATGGTGTTGGAGTCCTATGTGGCAACGCAGTCATGGGTGAACAAGGAGTACAGGAGGGGACTAAGCATGCACCCCTGAGGGGCCCCTTTGTTGAGGGTCAGCATGGCGGCCGTGTTGTTGCCTACCCTCACCACCTCGGGGCGGCCTGTCAGGAAGTTCAGGATCCAGTTGCAGAGGGAGGTGTCTAGTCCCATGGTCCTTAGCTTAGTGATGTCTATGGCGTTGAATTCGGAGCTGTCGTCAATGAAAAGCATCCTCACGTAGGTGTTCCTCTTGTCCAGGTGGGAAAGGGCAGTGTGGAGTTCAATAGAGATGGCATCATTAGTGGATCTGTTGGGGAGGTATGCCAATTGGACTGGGTCCAGGGTGTCTGGGATGATGGCTACAGATGTGAGTGCTACAGGGCGATAGTCATTTAGACAGGTTACCTTGCCATTCATGGGTACAGGGACATATTGGTCGTCTTGAAACACGTTGATATTACAGAGTTGAAAATGTCAGTGAAGACACTTGCCAGCTGGTCAGCGCATGCTCTGAGTGACGTCCTGGTAATCTGTTTGGCCTTGAGACCTTGTGAATGTTAACCTGTTTTAAAAGGCCTTTCTCCATATTAGCTATGGAGAGCTTCATCACACAGTCGTCTGGAACAGCTGGTGTTCTCATGCATGGTTCGAGGCGAGCATAAAAGGCATTTAGCTCAACTGCTAGGTTTGTCTCACTTTCCCTTTATAATCCGTGATAGTTTATGCGCCCTGCCACATCCGACAAGCGTCATAGCCAGCGTTGTCGGATTAGAATCTTAGTCCTGTATTGACGCTTTACCTGTTTGATGGCTCGTTGGAGGACGTAGCGCGATTTCTTATAAGAGTCCAGATTAGTGTTCCGCTCTCCTTCTTTATTGAGCTGCTATTTCCTGTTTGAGTTTGTACTGGTAAGAAGGAATCAGGAGGATAGAGTGATGGTCAGATTTGCCGAATGGAGGGCGAGCGAGCTTTACACGTGTTTCTATGTGTGGAGTAAAGGTGAGTTTTGTCGCCTCTAGTTGCACAGGTGACGTGCTGGTAGAAATGAGGTAAATCGGATTTCAGTTTCCCTGCATTACAAACACCGGCCACTAGGGGCGCCACTTCTGGATGAGCATTTTCTTGTTTGCTTATGACCTTATACAGCTGGTTGAGTCTGGTCTTAGTGCCAACATCAGTTTATGGTGGTCAATAGACCGCTACAAGAATATAGATGATAAACTCTCTTGGTAAATAGTGGTCTACATTTAAGATGAGTAAAACAAAACACACAGAAGAGCACATAAAACGATAGCTATCCATTCCAGCGCCATTCCTATACTGCTCTCCAGAGTCTCTAGCGCTGAGCTCCTGACTGCAGCATCGTGGGACAGCTCTGTTACCTCTCCCCTCTCCTCCTCTCATACCCGTCTTCTCCAGACTGGTGAAGGCAGGTCAGCTGAGTCTCTAGCGCTGAGCTTCTGACTGCAGCATCGTGGGACAGCTCTGTTACCTCTCCTCTCTCCTCCTCTCATACCCGTCTTCTCCAGACTGGTGAAGGCAGGTCAGCTGAGTCTCTAGCGCTGAGCTTCTGACTGCAGCATCGTGGGACAGCTCTGTTACCTCTCCTCTCTCCTCCTCTCATACCCCTCTTCTCTTCTCCAGACTGGTGAAGGCAGGTCAGCTGAGCCTGTATCTCCAGACTCTGAGCTCCATCCTGCAACATTGTGGAACAGCTCTGAGGGTCCACGGGGAGGCTGGCTGGCTGACCTTACGACCCCAGGCTCTTTCCTCCCAAGACGCCCTCGCCCTCCTCCACCGCTGGAGCACGCTGACCCACAATGCACCGCTCCTCAGCCAGCTGCAGACTGTGGCGGAGAAACACAAAGTCAAGGAGCTGCTGGGTGAGCGATTACTGGATATGTCATGCTACTGCTAGAATCTCTGCTGCCTCATGATGTGGCTTCTCTCTCTGAATTACCTGCTTTGACAAAATGTTTAGGAGCTCTAGTTTATTAAAAACAACCCCTGGTTGTGGCTTCTCTCTCTGGGGAGATCTAATGGGTGGTCAACCATCCTCCAGGAGAGATCTAATGGGTGGTCAACCATCCTCCAGGAGAGATCTAATGGGTGGTTAACCATCCTCCAGGAGAGATCTAATGGGTGGTCAACCATCCTCCAGGAGAGATCTAATGGGTGGTTAACCATCCTCCAGGAGAGATCTAATGGGTGGTTAACCATCCTCCAGGAGAGATCTAATGGGTGGTTAACCATCCTCCAGGAGAGATCTAATGGGTGGTTAACCATCCTCAAGGAGAGATCTAATGGGTGGTCAACCATCCTCCAGGAGAGATCTAATGGGTGGTCAACCATCCTCAAGGAGAGATCTAATGGGTGGTTAACCATCCTCCAGGAGAGATCTAATGGGTGGTTAACCATCCTCCAGGAGAGATCTAATGGGTGGTTAACCATCCTCCAGGAGAGATCTAATGGGTGGTCAACCATCCTCCAGGAGATATCATGGGTGGTCAACCATCCTCCGGGAGAGATCATGGGTGGTCAACCATCCTCCGGGAGAGCTCATGGGTGGTCAACCATCCTCAAGGAGAGCTCTAATGGGTGGTCAACCATCCTCCAGGAGAGATCTAATGGGTGGTCAACCATCCTCCGGGAGAGCTCATGGGTGGTCAACCATCCTCCAGGAGAGATCTAATGGGTGGTCAACCATCCTCCGGGAGAGCTCATGGGTGGTCAACCATCCTCCGGGAGATATCATGGGTGGTCAACCATCCTCCGGGAGATATCATGGGTGGTCAACCATCCTCCAGGAGAGATCTAATGGGTGGTCAACCATCCTCCAGGAGAGCTCATGGGTGGTCAACCATCCTCCACGAGAGCTCATGGGTGGTCAAGTTGAATTTTTATTCCCCCTCTAACAAACCACAACCAGACCTTGATAAACTGCCTCCGTTTGAGCAAGTCTGGATCGAATGCCTGCACACCCAGCAGCTCTCCAGCCTGAGGGCTGACCGTGTGTGTTTTATACAGTAGTCTAACAGGTATTAGCAGCTCTGCAGCCTGAGGGCTGACCATGTGTGTTTTATACAGTAGTCTAACAGGTATTAGCAGCTCTGCAGCCTGAGGGCTGACCATGTGTGTTTTATACAGTAGTCTAACAGGTATTAGCAGCTCTCCAGCCTGAGGGCTGACCATGTGTTTTATACAGTAGTCTAACAGCTATTAGCAGCTCTCTAGGCTGAGGGCTGACCATGTGTTTTATACAGTAGTCTAACAGCTATTAGCAGCTCTCTAGGCTGAGGGCTGACCATGTGTTTTATACAGTAGTCTAACAGGTATTCTACTATGTGGGGGTTTAGTGCCTTGCTCAATGACATGGGATTAGAGAGCAGCCTCCCTGTGTTGATACCACATTACACTGACTTTTCTATACAGTGCCCCCCCCGTAATTATTGGGACAGTGACCCATTTTCTGTTGTTTTGGCTCTGTACTCCAGCACTTTGGACTTGAAATTATAAAATGAGTGAGAAAGTTAGACGCACAAATTTCATACCCGCAAGACATGCTAACCTCTCATAATTACAATAACAGGGGAGGTTAGCATTTTATATCATACCCCCAAGACATGCTAATCTCTCACCATTACAATAACAGGGGAGGTTAGCATTTTATATCATACCCCCAAGACATGCTAACCTCTCATAATTACAATAACAGGGGAGGTTAGCATTTAATATCATACCCCCAAGACATGCTAACCTCTCACCATTACAATAACAGGGGAGATTAGCATTTTATATCATACCCCCAAGACATGCTAACCTCTCACCATTACAATAACAGGGGAGATTAGCATTTTATATCATACCCCCAAGACATGCTAACCTCTCATAATTACAATAACAGGGGAGGTTAGCATTTAATATCATACCCCCAAGACATGCTAACCTCTCACCATTACAATAACAGGGGAGGTTAGCATTTTATATCATACCCCAAGACATGCTAACCTCTCACCATTACAATAACAGGGAGATTAGCATTTTATATCATACCCCCAAGACATGCTAACCTCTCACCATTACAATAACAGGGGAGGTTAGCATTTTATATCATACCCCCAAGACATGCTAATCTCTCACCATTACAATAACAGGGGAGGTAAGCATTTAATATCATACCCCCAAGACATGCTAACCTCTCATAATTACAATAACAGGGGAGGTTAGCATTTAATATCATACCCCCAAGACATGCTAACCTCTCACCATTACAATAACAGGGGAGATTAGCATTTTATATCATACCCCCAAGACATGCTAACCTCTCACCATTACAATAACAGGGGAGGTTAGCATTTTATATCATACCCCCAAGACATGCTAATCTCCCACCATTACAATAACAGGGGAGGTTAGCATTTAATATCATACCCCCAAGACATGCTAACCTCTCATAATTACAATAACAGGGGAGGTTAGCATTTTATATCATACCCCCAAGACATGCTAACCTCTCACCAAAGTGCTGGAGTACAGAGCCAAAACAACAAATGTGTCACTGTCCCAATAGTTAGAGGGTGCCCTATGTACGTAGAGACACCACCAATTGTTGGTCATGGAAAGTTGGTTAAATGTCATGGAAAAGTCATGAAATTCCATCTGTCAAAAATGTGTATGAACCTTGCCTTGACAAATCTCTGTACTGGCATTGGTTTTAGCTTGGCATTATTCACCCCTCGTCCTCGTCTGTGACAGCAGAATCAACATGTCTGTTTGTGTTTCTGTACGTCGTCAGGGTCGGGCAGGGAGAAAGGCCGAGGGAGAAGCTCCTCTGTCCAGGCCCAGGCCCGTTCTCACTCCCGACCAAAGGAACAGGAGGAGGAAGGAGAGGTAGAGAGACGAGAGGAGGAGAAGTCTCTGTTGGAGAAGTGTATTCCTCACCTCAGGAATATCTTTACCCACTGGGAGCCTGTCTCTCTTGCCTGTCCCCCCTCTTCCCCCGCCAGCCCACCTCCCTCCCCTGACGCCCATACTCCCACCTCCACCCCCCTGGCTAACACCACAGCCCATCTTCTCACCAGGTGGTTTCTGAACTCCTTGGTAGAGGGAGCCTCCACCTACGAGGACAAAAGGACAGTCCACTTCCTTCGCTGGTTCCAGAAGACTGTCCTGTCTCATAGATTCATAGTGGACCTGGTGCTGGCTGACCCTGCTGTGAGAGTGGACCTGCTCCGTCTATATCACCAGGCCTGTGAGCCCCAGACCCAGGCCCAGCCCCAGGCCCAGGCCCAGCCCCAGCCCCAGACCCAGATCTCTTCCAGGGTAGAACACGTCCAGCTGTTCACCAACATTATGATCCAGCTCCTGGAGTCCGGAGGCTGCACTGAGAGTGACCTGCACAGGGCCGTGCTCACAGCATGCTCCCTAGGAACAACATGTGATGACCAGACCACAAAGGGTAAGAAGAGATGACCGATTCAGATAAACTTTATCTTCAATATTTATTGTATCGTAACAGGGGAGATTGCAGTGATTTGTAAAAAAAAAAATAACATCAGATATAGCTACAAATTCCCAGGAAAAAATAGTTTGACATTGAAACTAGTTGCGTCTCTTGCGTTGCTTGGAAACGGAAGGAAATGACACGTCTCATACGTCGTTGTTGTTGTTGTTGTTGTTGTTGTTTATCTTGATCTCCTCCTTCAGAAGGTCTGATGTTACTGTCTCTGTACATCCATGAGATGTGGAGCGGAGTGAAGAGCCCAGAGCTGTTCCTGAACCATGTCAGGTTGGCCAATGAGATCCAGGGCTCTATAGGAACCAAGGACCAGAAGAAGAAGTCCAAACGACGTTCCCAGACACACACAGAACACCTCAGAACCATCTGTAGTGACCTCCTCTCAGGACTGCAGTCTACTGTTGCACCATAGGGGTTAAATAGCTGTGGCATTACATTACACCCTATTGAGTATGCTATTTCTTAACCAGGGCCCGTGGTCTCTGGTCAAAAAGTAGTGAACTACACTGAGTGTACAAAACATTAAGAACACCTGCTCTTTCCATGACATAGACTGACCAGGTGAAAGATGTGATCCCTTATTGGATGGCACCTGGTAAATCCACTTCAATCAGTGTCGATGAAGAGGAGGAGGCAGGCTAAATCAGTGTAGATGAAGAGGAGGAGACAGGTTATAGAAGCATTGTGTATGTGTGCCATTGAGGGTGAATGGGCAAGACAAAATATTTAAGTTCCTTTGAACGGGGTATGGTAGTAGGTGCCAGGCGCACCGGTTTGTGTCAAGAACTGCAACGCTGCTGGGTTTTTCCACACTCAACAGTTTCCCGTGTTGTATTAAGAATGGTCCACCACCTGAAGGACATCCAGCCAACTGGACACAACTGTGGGAAGCATTGGAGTCAACATGAGCCAGTGTCCTGTGGAACGTTTTCAACACCTTGTGGAGTCCATGTCCCTGATGAACTTTCTGGGGAAAGGGGGGGGGGGGGGGGGGTAGAAACTCTATTTTAGGAAGGTGTTCCTAATGTTTGCTATACTCTCTGTGTGTGTGTGTGTGTATTGGGAATAGAGAACAGTTCCATACAGTAGATTCAGAGTTGAGACAAGTGTGCACAACTCACGACTTTTGTGCCAATCATCAACTTACGTCTAGTGAGAGAGGACATTTTCTGAGAATCTCAAGTCAGGATACAGTCTGCATACTTGTTTAAACATAAAATGGAAGCCTCTGTTATTTTGCATCTACATTTTCTAAAAGAAGTTGTGTGTGTTTTCTATGTAACTCATTCATTTCAATTGATAAACATTTGATAAGATGTTGTAAAACTATTTTGGTGTCGTCTTGTATTTGAAAAGAAACATGGAAATCCCACTTTGTAACCAGGCCATTACATTGCAGGTAAGTCGATGTTCCACACAGATGTTTTATATAATTGTTCTGAATAGTTGAGAAATGCTCCATCAGACCACAGCAGTGGTCTTCCAAATGTCTGGCAGTGTGTCCTTAATTGAGGCACTTAACCCCTAAAAATTGCTCTTTGGGCTCTGCACTGGCTTGTGCTCCCAACGTGTGTGTGTGTGTGTGTGTGTGTGTGTCTTTCAGAGGGGTTTGGGGATCAAGCAGAAAACACATCAAGTATACTCCCATCAAGCAGAATTGGATCTAGGGTTCCTCCACGATTTCTTGGCCGTTTTGGAACTATGAGCTCTGCACAGAACAAAAATACAATACATTTGCATTAAACAGGTGCAAGTGGGGAACTCTTTTGGTTTTTCTCATCAGCGAGTCCTCTAACAATTTATCTTTTATCAGCCTTTCAGATTCAAAGCCTCATAAATACTCATCTGTCTGTAAAACATGACCTGAAATACATTGTATTCAGGCTGTATGAGACTGAAAGGAGCGACTTACTTGGGTAGACTGACTGAACGGGACATGTAAGTCAAAATGACAAACAGGGATCCCACAAAAACAGCCAGACTGATCCAGAAGACGATCACTATCAAGTCTGAAGGAGGGAAAAGAGGGACAGTCTTAGTATCGCTGCAAGTCTTTGTTCCAAAAGGCATCCTATTCCCTATATAGTACACTACTTTAGACCAGGGCTGGCACCCTATTCCCTATATAGTGCAATACTTTAGACCAGGGCTGGCACCCTACTCCCTATATAGTGCAATACTTTAGACCAGGGCTGGCACCCTACTCCCTATATAGTGCACTACTTTAGACCAGGGCTGGCATCCTATTTCCTATATAGTGCACTACTTTTGACCTGTATAGTGCACAACTTATGGGCCCCGGTATAAAGTAGTGTACTATATAGGGAGTAGGGTGCCAGCCCTGGTCTAAAGTAGTGCACTATATAGGGAATAGGGTGCCATTTGGGATACAAAGAGGTGATGGTAAAGGAAGCCTTTTCAATACTCACACTTGTTATATTTCAGTTTGCGCTCGTCCACTGGTATTGGGTCTAGGTAATCGTAGTAATATTCCCACTCGTATCTCCATGAATCCTGTGAGGAGTTCGTGTAGTTTATCATTCTCATGGTCAGTCGTGTAGGAATGCCTTTTCCTGTCTCAGATGTATTGTGCTCTCCCTCTCTCTCTCTCTCCTGCCCTGTCTCTCTCTCTCTCCTGTTGCTCTCTCTCTCTCCTGCCCTGTCTCTCTCTCTCCTGCCCTGTCTCCCTCTCCCCCTGTCTCTCTCAGCCCTGCCCTGTCTCTCTCTCTCTCTCCTGTTGCTCTCTCTCTCCTGCCCTGTCTCTCTCTCTCCTGCCCTGTCTCCCTCTCCCCCTCTCTCTCTCCTGCCCTGTCTCTCTCTCTCCTGCCCTGTCTCTCTCTCTCTCTCTCTCTCTCTCCTGCCCTGTCTCTCTCTCTCTCTCTCTCTCCTGCCCTGTCTCTCTCTCTCCTGCCCTGTCGCTCTCTCTCTCCTGTTGCTCTCTCTCTCCTGCCCTGTCGCTCTCTCTCTCCTGCCCTGTTGCTCTCTCTCTCCTGCCCTGTCTCTCTCTCTCTCCTGCCCTGTCGCTCTCTCTCTCCTGTTGCTCTCTCTCTCCTGCCCTGTCGCTCTCTCTCTCCTGCCCTGTTGCTCTCTCTCTCCTGCCCTGTCGCTCTCTCTCTCCTGCCCTGTTGCTCTCTCTCTCCTGCCCTGTCTCTCTCTCTCCTGCCCTGTTGCTCTCTCTCTCCAGCCCTGTCTCTCTCTCCTGCCCTGTCTCTCTCTCCTGCCCTGTCTGTCTCTCTCTCCTGCCCTGTCTCTCTCTCTCCTGCCCTGTCTCTCTCTCTCCTGCCCTGTTGCTCTCTCTCTCCTGCCCTGTTGCTCTCTCTCTCCTGCCCTGTTGCTCTCTCTCTCCTGCCCTGTTGCTCTCTCTCTCCTGCCCTGTTGCTCTCTCTCCTGCCCTGTCTCTCTCTCTCTCCAGCCCTGTCTCTCTCTCTCTCCTGCCCTGTCTCTCTCTCTCTCCTGCCCTGTCTCTCTCTATCTCCTGCCCTGTCTCTCTCTCTCTCCTGCCCTGTCTCTCTCTCTCTCCTGCCCTGTTGCTCTCTCTCCTGCCCTGTCTCTCTCTCTCTCCAGCCCTGTCTCTCTCTCTCTCCTGCCCTGTCTCTCTCTCTCTCCTGCCCTGTCTCTCTCTCTCCTGCCCTGTCTCTCTCTCTCTCCTGCCCTGTCTCTCTCTCTCTCCTGCCCTGTCTCTCTCTCTCTCCTGCCCTGTTGCTCTCTCTCTCCTGCCCTGTCTCTCTCTCTCTCCTGCCCTGTCTCTCTCTCTCTCCTGCCCTGTCTCTCTCTCTCTCCCCTGCCCTGTCTCTCTCTCTCTCCCCTGCCCTGTCTCTCTCTCTCCTGCCCTGTCTCTCTCTCTCTCCTGCCCTGTTGCTCTCTCTCTCCTGCCCTGTTGCTCTCTCTCTTCTGCCCTGTCTCTCTCTCTCTCCTGCCCTGTCTCTCTCTCTCTCCTGCCCTGTCGCTCTCTCTCTCCTGCCCTGTTGCTCTCTCTCTCCTGCCCTGTTGCTCTCTCTCTCCTGCCCTGTCGCTCTCTCTCTCCTGCCCTGTTGCTCTCTCTCTCCTGCCCTGTCTCTCTCTCTCCTGCCCTGTCGCTCTCTCTCTCCTGCCCTGTTGCTCTCTCTCTCCTGCCCTGTCTCTCTCTCTCCTGTTGCTCTCTCTCTCCTGCCCTGTCGCTCTCTCTCTCCTGTTGCTCTCTCTCTCCTGCCCTGTCTCTCTCTCCTGCCCTGTTTCTCGCTCACGCCCTGTCTCTTTCTCTCGCCCAGTTTCTCGGACTGTCTCTCTTTCTCTCTCCCGCCCTGTCTGTCTCTCTCTCAAACCGAGATCATGATAAAACAACTTTTTTTTTAAACAAGGGACTTATGTGTAGATCTCAATTTTTCATAAAAAGTAAAAATATGGGTGGGTCATAGAAATACAATGTACCGTAGTTGATGTGTCACTTAATTTTCTAATTTCCTTTGTACAGCTTTCTTGTGTTGTTGTCGGCTGTCCTTGTAATCCACATCGATCTTTACGATTAGTATAATTGAGTTACTATAAATTATCATCACCATTCTCAATTTGTGATAAACTCTTGAATATTGTTCTGATTCACATCTGTCGGGTGTCTTTGCAGCAATCCTGTCCTGGCCTCTTCTGGTCTCTCGCGAGAAATTGGTTATGCGTTCCAATGTGTTTTTCCCTCGTAAACGTTTTGGCCACAGATAGAACAATGCACCAGATATTTCATCGGATGTATAAATGTGAAGCATCCGGTAAGCTTTTCCACTCACTACCAAATATGGGGATGAGCGGAAGCCCAGTGGGAGATGGAGCGAAATGAATGTATGCCCGAAAATCTGCTAATTTTCTCATCGATGAAACATTTGATCTCCATACAGTTTTCTGTTTCAAAAAGGAAGATATATAACATAGTGGACTGCGTGTTGTAGACTTTACCCTTTGCCAAAGTTCTTTTTTTTTTTAAATGGCGTTTAATTAAGAGTGCGGGGGCGAATTAAATTATTGCACACGCGCACTTCATAAAGTAGGCGTTCCCTAACGGAAATATGCAAATATATGCTAGAACGCGCCAATAGGATCTCCACTAGCTTGTGCATGGCTCTGACCACATCCTTGTTTGGCTCTGCCATTGGTTCCCGTTGGAAACGACCGGCTCTATCTTGGGTTAGTTCTCCAAATCTTTGTTTTGGTCATACCTGTTATCGACAAGCGGAGACACGGGTTAGCAAGGAGAGCTGATGTTTACAACGAATATATAAACACAGCTAGCTAGCTAAATCACCACGCATTACTCACTTATAAGGATAATTGATCGGCACATCAACAAATAAGTAAAGTATGGATTCCGTCAACGCTTTCAACTTGGAGGTAAAACATGAAGCTGTTTTTTGTAGCAGTCGTTTTTTTTGGTTAGCTATCTTAGCTAGCTCACCCAGAGGCAGATATATCTCTACTGGCTAACCAAATGTCGATGTAGTTAGCTAGTTATCTGGCCAAAGATGTCCCAATTGAGCCAACTGCCATGTTACTAAAATGATCTAGCCCACCAGAAGGACAATATATTAATTTAATAGCAAATCAAACGTAGGTTAGATGCTACCCGCTTGTGACCTTTCTAATCAACAACTCCAACATGGCTACGCAGCTAACGGTAGCTAACTAAAAGCTATCATGCTAGATGGCGAACTTTTTTATAATGTTTGTTAACCTAAGATGGATCATCAGACTGAGTGTTATTACTGGTCTCCCATAATTAATGCACAGACCATGACAGAAACAGCTGAAAATGTGAACTTTATTGCACGGCCAGATTATTGTTTTGTTGGGTTGATTGTGTCGGCCTGTATTAGTACATAAACCAATGGTTCCTCATTGAGTTAAATAACTAGTTGGTTACAGTAGCTAACTAGCTGCTAGATGGTGGTTTTGTTTAAAAGGAAATGCGACTCAGGTTATGTAATTACAAGCTTGGTAACGTTAGTTTCCCAGTTGTTTTTTTTGTACAAAGTTATTTGTCTAAAATAAACTATTCGTTAATATAACTAAAGTGTTGTGTGGTAGCTAGCTGTTTTCCTCTTGTAGATGACTACACTAGCCATTTATATCCCCGTCAACTCTTACTTTATTTAGCATAATTCAAAACATGGGCAGCATCACTTCTCATCATTCCCCACGTTGTGTATGTTTGCCATTTGCCTGTATATACACCACGTGTTAATTGTAGATGCATCCAGTGTTTGTTTTTCCAATGATTATCTGTCTACCCGTACTCTCTAAACTTTGGTGTAACTGTGGTTATAATATAAAACACAAATGTGAGTTTTGGATGATTTTATGTGGTTTGGATGAGATGACCTCGTTCAGGTGCTAACTAAAGGTATTATTCGTTTTCCTCTAACTATAGTTATTCGCCATGATTGACATGAAGCCTCCAATATCACGAGCAAAGATGATGTCAGTCACTAAATCAGCAATAAAGGCTATCAAGGTACGTTAGGCCAACATTAGAGCAACGTGCATGTGTGTAAACTGTGTATACTGTAGAAGGAGCACTGTCCTGTTATCTGATAAGTTGAGTGTCTCATTGGAAAATAAAATAACGGGTGAAGATATTTTTCTTGTGCTAAAATGTGACTATGTCTAAATTCACAACGTGACACATTTCATCTTGCCTCTCAGCTATACAAGCATGTCGTCCAGGTTGTGGAGAAGTTCATCAAGAAGGTAAGTCATGGGAAAAACTACCATGGAACTATAATCAAGAGTGGGTCGCTTTGCTTTCAGGCAATGTCAGAAGCCTAAAGTCGTCCGCATGTTGCCCATCTGGAGCAGTTTGTGCATATTTTGTGACGTTTTTTATTTGTTTTAGTCTTTGGCGAAGTTAATATTTTGGCTGTTCGGCTCTCTCTGGCTCTCTCTCTGGCTCTCTCTCTCTCTCTGGCTCTCTCTCTCTCTGGCTCTCTCTGGCTCTCTCTGGCTCTCTCTCTCTGGCTCTCTCTCTCTCTCTCTCTGGCTCTCTCTCTCTCTCTCTCTGGCTCTCTCTCTCGCTCTCTCTGGCTCTCTCTCTCGCTCTCTCTGGCTCTCTCTCGCTCTCTCTCTGGCTCTCTCTCGCTCTCTCTCTGGCTCTCTCTCTCTCTGGCTCTCTCTCTCTCTGGCTCTCTCTCTCTCTCATTTAAGGTTTTGACCCTTGTTGTAATTTGTAGACCAGTGATAAGGTAGAAATACCAATGATGATGATAACATCTGAGCCTTGTTCCTCAAGTGCAAGCCAGAGCTGAAGGTTCCTGGCCTATACGTGGTGGATTCCATAGTCCGACAGTCCCGACACCAGTTTGGAGTGGACAAGGACGTCTATGGACCAAGGTTCCAAAAGAACTTCACCCCGACCTTCCAGAACCTCTACCTCTGTCCACACGATGACAAGGTAGGTTACTACTGTAGCTGTGGGGTGGGGGGGGGGGGGTTGCACCAAGTTAGCGATGCACAGTTTTTGTTCTAGCACTGACACACCAATCAGTAGTTTAGTCGTGGGTGGTTGTGTTCAGTTAGCCGTGCGTTGGTGGTTGTGTTCAATTGATGTTGGCATAAGATGGAGGGAATGTTGAACACGAAAACGTACCTTTAATCCAGTATAAGTTAATGTATAGGACGTATTATACAAGAAACAAAATTGACAAATTCTACAGCACAACGGCAGAGTCAAGTCTAAAGTGTAAAACTACTGATGACTTAATAATTCAGGCTTTCTGGGAAATGTTGTGAAGTCCAAACGTTACGGACAGAGTTAGGAAGACTGCTGTCAGAAGTATTACAATGTAAACTTTTAATTTTTCTGTCTGCATATTTCAAGATATGGCATATGAGGTTGCAGTGAGATACCCGATGGGTTGGACAATATTATTTCATATGAGGTTGCAGTGAGATACCCGTTTTGACTGGGCTGAGCGGGAACTGTACTTCCTCAGTGGTAGGGAGGCGAGCAGGCCAGAGGTGGATGAACGCAGTGCCCTTGTTTGGGTGTAGGGCCTGATCAGAGCCTGGAGGTACTGAGGTGCCGTTCCCCTCACAGCTCCGTAGGCGAGCACCATGGTCTTGTAGCGGATGCGAGCTTCAACTGGAAGCCAGTGGAGAGAGCGGAGGAGCGGGGTGACGTGAGAGAACTTGGGAAGGTTGAACACCAGACGGGCTGCGGCGTTCTGGATGAGTTGTAGGGGTTTAATGGCACAGGCAGGGAGCCCAGCCAACAGCGAGTTGCAGTAATCCAGACGGGAGATGACAAGTGCCTGGATTAGGACCTGCGCCGCTTCCTGTGTGAGGCAGGGTCGTACTCTGCGGATGTTGTAGAGCATGAACCTACAGGAACGGGCCACCGCCTTGATGTTAGTTGAGAACGACAGGGTGTTGTCCAGGATCACGCCAAGGTTCTTAGCGCTCTGGGAGGAGGACACAATGGAGTTGTCAACCGTGATGGCGAGATCATGGAACGGGCAGTCCTTGCCCGGGAGGAAGAGCAGCTCCGTCTTGCCGAGGTTCAGCTTGAGGTGGTGATCCGTCATCCACACTGATATGTCTGCCAGACATGCAGAGATGCGATTCGCCACCTGGTCATCAGAAGGGGGAAAGGAGAAGATTAATTGTGTGTCGTCTGCATAGCAATGATAGGAGAGACCATGTGAGGTTATGACAGAGCCAAGTGACTTGGTGTATAGCGAGAATAGGAGAGGGCCTAGAACAGAGCCCTGGGGGACGCCAGTGGTGAGAGTGCGTGGTGAGGAGACAGATTCTCGCCACGCCACCTGGTAGGAGCGACCTGTCAGGTAGGACGCAATCCAAGCGTGGGCCGCGCCGGAGATGCCCAACTCGGAGAGGGTGGAGAGGAGGATCTGATGGTTCATATTATCGAAGGCAGCCGATAGGTCTAGAAGGATGAGAGCAGAGGAGAGAGAGTTAGCTTTAGCAGTGCGGAGCGCCTCCGTGATACAGAGAAGAGCAGTCTCAGTTGAATGACTAGTCTTGAAACCTGACTGATTTGGATCAAGAAGGTCATTCTGAGAGAGATAGCGGGAGAGCTGGCCAAGGACGGCACGTTAAAGAGTTTTGGAAAGAAAAGAAAGAAGGGATACTGGTCTGTAGTTGTTGACATCGGAGGGATCGAGTGTAGGTTTTTTCAGAAGGGGTGCAACTCTCGCTCTCTTGAAGACGGAAGGGACGTAGCCAGCGGTCAGGGATGAGTTGATGAGCGAGGTGAGGTAAGGGAGAAGGTCTCCGGAAATGGTCTGGAGAAGAGAGGAGGGGATAGGGTCAAGCGGGCAGGTTGTTGGGTGGCCGGCCGTCACAAGACGCGAGATTTCATCTGGAGAGAGAGGGGAGAAAGAGGTCAGAGCACAGGGTAGGGCAGTGTGAGCAGAACCAGCGGTGTCGTTTGACTTAGCAAACGAGGATCGGATGTCGTCGACCTTCTTTTCAAAATGGTTGACGAAGTCATCTGCAGAGAGGGAGGAGGGGGAGGGGAGGAGGATTCAGGAGGGAGGAGAAGGTTGCAAAGAGCTTCCTAGGGTTAGAGGCAGATGCTTGGAATTTAGAGTGGTAGAAAGTGGCTTTAGCAGCAGAGAGAGAAGAGGAAAATGTAGAGAGGAGGGAGTGAAAGGATGTCAGGTCCGCAGGGAGGCGAGTTTTCCTCCATTTCCGCTCGGCTGCCCGGAGCCCTGTTCTGTGAGCTCGCAATGAGTCATCGAGCCACGGAGCGGGAGGGGAGGACCGAGCCGGCCTGGAGGATAGGGGACATAGAGAGTCAAAGGATGCAGAAAGGGAGGAGAGGAGGGTTGAGGAGGCAGAATCAGGAGATAGGTTGGAGAAGGTTTGAGCAGAGGGAAGAGATGATAGGATGGAAGAGGAGAGAGTAGCGAGGAGAGAGAGCGAAGGTTGGGACGGCGCGATACCATCCGAGTAGGGGCAGTGTGGGAAGTGTTGGATGAGAGCGAGAGGGAAAAGGATACAAGGTAGTGGTCGGAGACTTGGAGGGGAGTTGCAATGAGGTTAGTGGAAGAACAGCATCTAGTAAAGATGAGGTCGAGCGTATTTCCTGCCTTGTGAGTAGGGGGGAAGGTGAGAGGGTGAGGTCAAAAGAGGAGAGGAGTGGAAAGAAGGAGGCAGAGAGGAATGAGTCAAGGTAGACGTGGGGAGGTTAAAGTCGCCCAGAACTGTGAGAGGTGAGCCGTCCTCAGGAAAGGAGCTTATCAAGGCATCAAGCTCATTGATGAACTCTCCGAGGGAACCTGGAGGGCGATAAATGATAAGGATGTTAAGCTTGAAAGGGCTGGTAACTGTGACAGCATGGAATTCAAAGGAGGCGATAGACAGATGGGTAAGGGGAGAAAGAGAGAATGACCACTTGGGAGAGATGAGGATCCCGGTGCCACCACTCCGCTGACCAGAAGCTCTCGGGTGTGCGAGAACACGTGGGCAGACGAAGAGAGAGCAGTAGGAGTAGCAGTGTTGTCTGTGGTGATCCATGTTTCCGTCAGTGCCAAGAAGTCGAGGGACTGGAGGGAGGCATAGGCTGAGATGAACTCTGCCTTGTTGGCCGCAGATCGGCAGTTCCAGAGGCTACCGGAGACCTGGAACTCCACGTGGGTCGTGCGCGCTGGGACCACCAGATTAGGGTGGCCGCGGCCACGCGGGTGTGGAGCGTTTGTATGGTCTGTGCAGAGAGGAGAGAACAGGGATAGACAGACACATAGTTGACAGGCTACACAAGAGGCTACGCTAATGCAAAGGAGATTGAATGACAAGTGGACTACACGTCTCGAGTGTTCAGAAAGTTAAGCTTACGTAGCAAGAATCTTATTGACTAAAATGATTAAAATGATACAGTACTGCTGAAGTAGGCTAGCTGGCAGAGGCTGCGTTGTTGACTATGTAGGCTAGCTGGCAGTGGCTGCGTTGTTGACACTACACTAATCAAGTCGTTCCGTTGAGTGTAATAGTTTCTACTGTGCTGCTATTCGGGGCTAGCTGGCTAGCTAGCAGTGTTGATTACGTTACGTTGCGTTAAAAGAACGACAATAGCTGGCTAGCTAACCTAGGAAATCGCTCTAGACTACACAATTATCTTTGATACAAAGACGGCTATGTAGCTAGCTATGTAGCTAGCTACGATCAAACAAATCAAATATTATTTCATATGAGGTTGCAGTGAGATACCCAATGGGTTGGACAATATTATTTCATATGAGGTTGCAGTGAGATACCCAATGGGTTGGACAATATTATTTCATATGAGGTTGCAGTGAGATACCCAATGGGTTGGACAATATTATTTCATATGAGGTTGCAGTGAGATACCCAATGGGTTGGACAATATTATTTCATATGAGGTTGCAGTGAGATACCCAATGGGTTAGACAATATTATTTCATATGAGGTCATAACGACAGGGTGTTGTCCAGGATCACGCCAAGGTTCATAACAGGACAATGCTCCTTATACAGTTTACACACAGATACACGTTGCTCTAATGTTGTCCTAACGTACCTTTATTGTTTACACAGATACACGTTGCTCTAATGTTGTCCTAACGTACCTTTATTGTTTACACAGATACACGTTGCTCTAATGTTGGCCTAACGTACCTTTATTGTTTACACACAGATACACGTTTTATTGT
Source organism: Oncorhynchus nerka (assembly GCF_034236695.1). Lineage (NCBI taxonomy): Eukaryota > Metazoa > Chordata > Actinopteri > Salmoniformes > Salmonidae > Oncorhynchus > Oncorhynchus nerka. The sequence continues at coordinate 97,933,168 of NC_088409.1, forward strand.
TTACTAATGTTGTCCTAACGTACCTTTATTGTTTACACAGATACACGTTGCTCTAATGTTGTCCTAACGTACCTTTATTGTTTACACAGATACACGTTGCTCTAATGTTGGCCTAACGTACCTTTATTGTTTACACAGATACACGTTGCTCTAATGTTGTCCTAACGTACCTTTATTGTTTACACAGATACACGTTGCTCTAATGTTGTCCTAACGTACCTTTATTGTTTACACAGATACACGTTGCTCTAATGTTGGCCTAACGTACCTTTATTGTTTACACAGATACACGTTGCTCTAATGTTGGCCTAACGTACCTTTATTGTTTACACACAGATACACGTTGCTCTAATGTTGTCCTAACGTACCTTTATTGTTTACACAGATACACGTTGCTCTAATGTTGTCCTAACGTACCTTTATTGTTTACACAGATACACGTTGCTCTAATGTTGTCCTAACGTACCTTTATTGTTTACACAGATACACGTTGCTCTAATGTTGGCTAATGTTTTACACCTAACGCTCTGTTGTCCTAACGTACCTTTATTGTTTACACAGATACACGTTGCTCTAATGTTGTCCTAACGTACCTTTATTTTTTACACAGATACACGTTGCTCTAATGTTGTCCTAACGTACCTTTATTGTTTACACAGATACACGTTGCTCTAATGTTGGCCTAACGTACCTTTATTGTTTACACAGATACACGTTGCTCTGTTGTCCTAACGTACCTTTATTGTTTACACAGATACACGTTGCTCTAATGTTGTCCTAACGTACCTTTATTGTTTACACAGATACACGTTGCTCTAATGTTGGCCTAACGTACCTTTATTGTTTACACAGATACACGTTGCTCTAATGTTGTCCTAACGTACCTTTATTGTTTACACAGATACACGTTGCTCTAATGTTGTCCTAACGTACCTTTATTGTTTACACAGATACACGTTGCTCTAATGTTGGCCTAACGTACCTTTATTGTTTACACACATGCACGTTGCTCTAATGTTGGCCTAACGTACCTTGATAGCTTTTATTGCTGATTTAGTGACTGACATCTTTGCTCATGATATTGGAGGCTTCAATGCCTACTAAAAAAAACATAGCCAGCCAGGCGTCTCCGGGCCGACGGGGCTTTGCTGAAGGAGCTCTGCTTCGGTGGCCTCTGGTATAATAATTGAATACTTTTATTGAGTTTACCGGTTGGAGAAATGTGTTGTCGTATTAATTGTGTAGAAAGACACGACTTTACCATTTTATTTTTTACGACTGAATGTATGAATTCGGTGTTTTTGCTAGTTTTGCTAGTTTTGGTTATCACCTAGGTCTATATGATCAGGAAGAGTAAGAACAGTAGATTAGTCTTGTTTTTCTGCAAGTTAACAATTGCCACAATGTTTGTTCTTCAAATTCTGTATTTTATTGAAACAAAAATGAATCAAATGGCCTACATTATCTTGAAAAATAAATTAAAGGTTTAGTTTGCCCAAGTTTCATTTTTCCCCCCAGATGTTTTACCCGCAAAGTTAACCTTTTTCATATAACATGCAAATTAGTTGTTTTTCTAAGTCCACAACAATGCTTATACCACATCAGAAGACTACTTTTGAGTTCTGGTAGTTACCCTTTAATTCAAATACACACCTAGCAAGAGGCTGTTTAGTGGTGGTTTTGTAGTGAACATGATATGGTAGAGTTGGCAAAACAAATAGTGGTGGTTTTGTAGTGAACATGATATGGTAGAGTTGGCAAAACAAATACCCACTTGATTGATTCAAATAATCATGATATCTTTCTGCCAGGGAAGTGTAGTTCACTTTGTACTTAACATTTTAATTGAGAAGTTTTTTTGGGGAAATCCTTTCTACCTACCAGAAGACTGTTTTCATTAGCATCATCGCTAACGGTTACGCAAAGAGGTAGTCACACGCACTGCACACACACACACGCGCACTGCACACACACACACGCACTACGCACACACACACAGACCCGTGTTCTCTTTGCCTCTTCAGGAAGTTGCAGGAAATACGAATCACTGATGCATTCTGTTCACTTGGTGACATTATTTTTTCCCCCCAATACATTTAGTTGATTCCCTGCTGGGGTCAATACATTTAGTTGATTCCCTGCTGAGGTCAATACATTTAGTTGATTCCCTGTTGAGGTCAATACATTTAGTTGATTCCCTGTTGAGGTCAATACATTTAGTTGATTCCCTGCTGAGGTCAATACATTTAGTTGATTCCCTGCTGAGGTCAATACATTTAGTTGATTCCCTGCTGAGGTCAATACATTTAGTTGATTCCCTGCTGAGGTCAATACATTTAGTTGATTCCCTGCTGAGGTCAATACATTTAGTTGATTCCCTGCTGAGGTCAATACATTTAGTTGATTCCCTGCTGAGGTCAATACATTTAGTTGATTCCCTGCTGAGGTCAATACATTTAGTTGATTCCCTGCTGAGGTCAATACATTTAGTTGATTCCCTGCTGAGGTCAATACATTTAGTTGATTCCCTGCTGAGGTCAATACATTTAGTTGATTCCCTGCTGGGGTCAATACATTTAGTTGATTCCCTGCTGAGGTCAATACATTTAGTTGATTCCCTGCTGAGGTCAATACATTTAGTTGATTCCCTGCTGGGGTCAATACATTTAGTTGATTCCCTGCTGGGGTCAATACATTTAGTTGATTCCCTGCTGAGGTCAATACATTTAGTTGATTCCCGGCTGAGGTCAATATTCCATGTTAATGCCTGGATTCCTTGAGGGCGCTAACGATCATATTTTGGACCAGAATGAGTCTCTCCACTACCTATTGTTCCTGCAGTGATGATTCACCAACTTCATCAGATGTTTTCAGAATAATCTCCAAAAAGCCTCGGTCTATCTGTAGCCTACGCAAAATTAGGGAGTCAAATAAACAACTCTCACAGATGCCATTTGTTAAGTTACACTGACTAACGAGAGTCACTGAATTTAGCATCGCTGTCTAGCGAGGCCCTGACG
>NC_088409.1:97941187-97988687 GCF_034236695.1 Oncorhynchus nerka
GTAAAAGATCCTCTGTAACAGAACCCTGCCCGTCCCCATCTTTTTTCGCTTGGCTTTTACTTTATGATCGTACTGTTATTTGAATAATCCTTTCTTGCTTTTATATCCTTATTTCATTTTTTTTTACCTAATTTATGTTATGATTTTTTTAAACGTTTATTTTTTTATAAATGAACTTGATCTCTCTCCAGATCTCCCAGGAGAAAGAGATCCAGGTCCAACTCTCGCTCCCGGAAGCCCCGACACTCCTCCCAGCGCTCCGGGTCCCGTTCCAGGGAGAGTCGCTGGAACTCCCCTCGCTCCCGCTCGCAGGAGAGGAAGGAGAGAGAGAAGGACAAAGACCGTAGACAGAAAGGTCTGCCCAGCATCAAGAGCCAGACACTCAGTGGTACGTACTGTCAGATGATACGAGGACCCGCGTCCCGATTGGTACCCTATTCCCTACTATATTCGACAAGGGCCCCGTATTGAATGTTTCCCTCGTTGTTGTCTAGTTTGCACCACGACTCTGTGGGTGGGCCAGCTGGACAAGAAGACTTCTCGGCAGGACGTCATGTGTTTACTAGAGGAGTTTGGGCAGATTGACTCCATTAATGTAAGTGTATATACTTACTGGCACCCTAATCCCTTTGTTATAGTGCACTACTTTTGACCAGGGCCCATCAGGAATAACCATGGGAGTGCTCTGTATAACTAATGGGGGGGGGGGGTCACCCTGAAAAAATGGTCTAGGAACAACTTAGGTAATACCAACCTGTTCCCTCTCCCCTCCAGATGATACCTCCTCGTGGATGTGCCTACATAGTGATGGTCCACAGGCAGGATGCCTACCGAGCTCTACACAAACTCGGCAGAGGATCCTTCAAGGTCAACCAGAAGGCCATCAAGGTACTTGTTCATTTATTTATGTACGTTAAACCAACTTAAAAAAAAGATATATATGTATATATATTGTATTTTTTTGTGGCCTGGCCAGTTTGTCAAATAACATTCTGATTTACAGTGTAGACCTGGTAAATATATATATTTAAAAAGCAAGATTTAAAAAAAACACTAAGGAGATTGTTCCGTGTTCAAAACGGCAACCAAAACACTTCCATTTGTGACCCTTTGACTTTGCAGTGCTAAACATTTTTTTATTGGTTGCTAGGCCGACCAGTGCTAAACATTTTTTTATTGGTTGCTAGGCCGACCAGTGCTAAACATTTTTTTATTGGTTGCTAGGCCGACCAGTGCTAAACATTTTTTTATTGGTTGCTAGGCCGACCAGTGCTAAACATTTTTTTATTGGTTGCTAGGCCGACCAGTGCTAAACATTTTTTTATTGGTTGCTAGGCCGACCAGTGCTAAACATTTTTTTATTGGTTGCTAGGCCGACCAGTGGGAATATTTTTGTTAGCTGGTCACGTTTTTTAGTTTTTGGCTCACAATTTGTTTTAAAAATTTTATTGATCAAGATTTATTCAAACAGCAGTGTGTTATGCAAACCTGGCTATTCAAAAAGTTTGTTGTTGCTGTTGTTGTTGCTGTTGTTGTTGTTGCTGTTGTTGTTGTTGAGTCTTTGTGATGCGTGTTTCAGTCATCGTGCTGTGTTTGAATGAACATTTCTAGAGGCTTTTCCCACAAAACCTTCCTGATTTTAAATGTTGACTATAAAGTAGGCAGAATGATATTATGATGATTTTATCAATTGCGTGTCATTTGTTGTTATTGCAAACTCTGCCATCACATGTAGCCAACATTGTACAGTACAAAAACACCAATAGCTGCTAGTCCTTTAATTCACCTAGCAAGAGACCACTACACACCCCCCAAAAAATGTTCACGATTGTTACCAGACCTCAAAAGTTGTCTCTTCTGTTGGTGTGGCCATCGCTGGCCATTGGGCAGAGGCCGGCCTGCTCTGCTGGCCATTGGGAAGAGGCCTAATACAAACTTAAAAAATAAAAAAGTGTCTACCATCTGCTGTGGCAGGTAAATTCTACTGGTCATTCAGGTTTATTACTAGGCAAAATATTTTTCCCGCATTAATTATACCAAAAATCATGAGCATGCTTAGTAATGTTTCTAAAACAAGGAATGTATTACAATTAAGACAACTACATTCCTCAATTAAATGTAATATTTTTTTTGTCCTGAGTCTTTAAAACCCCCCTAAAGAGTTGGACCCCTTTTTTCAAATTTTCGCCAATAATGACATACCCAAATCTAACTGCCTGTAGCTCAGGATCTGAAGCAAGGATATGCATATTCTTGATGCAAGAGAAAGGCCATAATGTATTATTCCAGCCCAGGTGCAATTTAGGATTTGGCCACTAGATGGCAGCAGTGTGTGCAAAGTTTTAGACTGATCCAATGAACCATTGCATTTCTGTTCAAAATGTTGTATCAAGACTGCCCAAATGTGCCTAATTGGTTTATTAATACATTTTCAAGTTCATAATTGTACACTCTCCTCAAACAATAAGCATGGTATTCTTTCACTGTAATAGCTACTGTAAATTGGACAGTACAGTTACATTAACAAGAATTTAAGCCATTATTCTACGATGGCTCAACCTTTTCTGCGGGAGTGACATTGATCCCATAGAGGTTATTAAACCTAAATATCACAGATGAGACTATGTTCATTCTTCAATTGTTCCCATGAGAATCTCACTAGTAGACGGTGACAATCCTCTTCTCTTCGCTAGTAGTGGAAGCCAACTCAAACATTGTTATGGTCACAAGGGAAGTGGTTTTTCAATGTAAATATCCAAGAAACACAAGGATAAAGTCTCACTTTAGTAGTTATACCAACTTTTATGCCTGTGCGCATTGCTTCTAAAAACAAATCTTTCAGCACTTCACTCACAGGCAGTGTTGCTGTGCGAGGTTGGTTAGCTATAACGTTAGGATTCATATTTCTCTGTGCATTACCAGATGTATGAAACAAAATGACAGAAATACTTTGAAAACAGCTACTGCAGAATTTATTTAGCTTTAAATCACAGCCAAGACAACGCAGGAGTGGCTTCGGGACAAGTCTCTGAATGTCCTTCAGTGGCCCAACCAGAGCCTGGACTTGAACGATCGAACATCTCTGGATAGACCTGAATATCTGTGCAGGGACGCTCCCCATCCAACCTGACAGAGCTTGAGAGGATCTGCAGAGAAGAATGGTGAGAAACTCCCCAAATGCAGGTGTGCCAAGCTTGTAGCGTCATACCCAAGAAGACTCAAGGCTGTAATCGCTGCCAAAGGTGCTTCAACAAAGTACTGAGTAAAGGGTCTGAATACTTACGTAAATGTCATATTTCCATATTTTTTTATATTTTTTATTGTGATGTCATTATGGGGCATTGTGATGTCATTACGGGGCATTGTGATGTCATTACGGGGCATTGTGATGTCAACTTATTTAAATGTGATATTTTTGTTTTATTTGTAATAATGTAGCAAATATATATATATTTTTTTCTTCTTTGTCATTATGGGATATTGTGTGTAGATTTCGGGGGGGGGGGGGGGGCAATTTAATTCATTTTAGAATAAGTAACGTAACTGGAAAAATTCAAGGGGTCTGAATACTTTCCGAATGCACTAATGTGGCAGAGTAATGTTATATGATTTATTATTAGTAATAGTAATTCAAATGTGTAGATGTTTTTGTAATATTTCAGACTTGTTTTTATTGAGTTTTTACCTGAAATTGCACCACCAAGCCTGTTTATATTCTGAATTGTTCTCAGTAACTTCTGGCTGCACTGAGCCACGTAAAACTACAGAAGCCCATCCCCAACACCTAAAACATGTAATCAAATGTTGATCATACAAACAGGAGATGTTTTAACCATTTGTGTTTGGGGGGGGGGGGCACTGTCAGGTAGGGAATCCACTAGATGGCACAACCACAAAGTCAAAATTGACTATCGTAAATATGCATGAAAACAAACATTTTGTGTTTTTGGTGTTCATTTGGGTTAGGCATAAGGTTAGCGGTGTGGTTAGGTTTAACCCCTTAAGGTTTCCCCGCGGAAATCTAATTGGCATAATACCCTCTTTTTTTAAAACATACAAATCCGTCAGTTTATGTTAATTATATATATATATATTTTTGCGTTGGATTCATCTCAAACCACCACATTCAGCTAAACTCAGCAAAAAAAGAAATGTCCTCTTAGTCAACCGTGCTTATTCTCAGCAAACTTTACTTGTTAGTATTTGTATGAACATAAGATTCAACAACTGAGACGAACAGACATGTGACTAACAGACACGGAACAATGTGTCCCTGAACAAAGGGGGGTCAAAATCAAAAGTAAGTCTGTATCTGGTGTGGCCACCAGCTGCATTAAGTACTGCAGTGCATTTGTAAATGAGAACTTGTTCTCAACTTGCCTACCTGGTTAAATAAAGGTAAAATAAAATCTCCTCATGGACTGTACCAGATTTGCCAGTTCTTGCTGTGAGATGTTACCCCACTCTTCCACCAAGGCACCTGCAAGTTCCCGGACATTTCTGGGGGGAATGGCCCTAGCACTCCGATCCAACAGGTCCCAGACGTGCTCAATGGGATTGAGGTCCGGTCCCTTCGCTGGGCATGGCAGGACACTGGCATTCCATGTCTTGCAGGAAATCACGCGCAGTATGGCTGGTGACATTGTCATGCTGTAGGGTCATGTCAGGATGAGCGTGCAGGAAGGGTACTTCATGAGGGAGGAGGATGTCTTCCCTGTAACGCACAGCATTGAGATTGCCTGCAATGACGACAAGCTCAGTCCGATGATGCTGTGATACACCGCCCCAGACCATGACGGACCCTCCACCTCCAAACCAATTGTTTTGTTGTTGCTGGGTTTAATTATTTATTTCAACTTTATTTAACCTGGCTAAGATAAAGCAAAGCAGTGCGACAGAAACAACAGTTGCACATGGAATAAACAAACGTACAGTCAATAACACAATAGAAAATCTATATACAGTGTATGCAAATGTAGGTTAGTTAACACAATGTCCAAAGAAGGGCCAGATGTGTACAGAATGGTGTCGTCTGCGTAGAGGTGGATCAGAGAATCATCTGCAACGAGAGTCATCATTGATATATATATATATATATACAGAGAAAAGAGTTGGCCTGAGAATTGAACCCTGTGGCACCCCCATAGAGACTGCCAGAGGTCCGGACAACAGGCCCTCAGAGTTCAGTGTGTCAAATCGATCTCAGAAGTAGTTAGTGAAACAGGCGAGGCAGTCATTAGAGAAACCAAGGCTGTTGAGTCTGCTGATTAAGAATACGGTGATTGGCAGAGTTGAAAGCCTTGGCCAGGTTGATGAAGACGGCTGCACAGTACTCTCTTTTATTTATGGCGGTTATGATATTGTTTAGTACCTTGAGCGTGGCTGAGGTGCACCCGTGACCAGCTCGGAAACCAGATGGCACAGTGGAGAAGGAACGGTGGGATTTGAAATGGTCGGTGATCTGTTTTGTTCACTTGGCATTTGAAGACTTTAGAAAGGCAGGGCAGATTAGATATAGGTCTGTAACAGTTTGGGTCTAGAGGCAGGGCAGGATGGATATAGGTCTAACAGTTTGGGTCTAGAGGCAGGGCAGGATGGATATAGGTCTAACAGTTTGGGTCTAGAGGCAGGGCAGATTAGATATAGGTCTGTAACAGTTTGGGTCTAGAGGCAGGGCAGGATGGATATAGGTCTGTAACAGTTTGGGTCTAGAGGCAGGACAGGATGGATATAGGTCTGTAACAGTTTGGGTCTAGAGGCAGGACAGGATGGATATAGGTCTAACAGTTTGGGTCTAGAGGCAGGGCAGGATGGATATAGGTCTAACAGTTTGGGTCTAGAGGCAGGGCAGGATGGATATAGGTCTAACAGTTTGGGTCTAGAGGCAGGGCAGATTAGATATAGGTCTGTAACAGTTTGGGTCTAGAGGCAGGGCAGGATGGATATAGGTCTGTAACAGTTTGGGTCTAGAGGCAGGACAGGATGGATATAGGTCTGTAACAGTTTGGGTCTAGAGGCAGGACAGGATGGATATAGGTCTAACAGTTTGGGTCTAGAGGCAGGGCAGGATGGATATAGGTCTAACAGTTTGGGTCTAGAGGCAGGGCAGGATGGATATAGGTCTAACAGTTTGGGTCTAGAGGCAGGGCAGGATAGATAGGTCTGTAGTAACAGTTTGGGTCTAGAGGCAGGGCAGGATGGATATAGGTCTGTAGTAACAGTTTGGGTCTAGAGGCAGGGCAGGATGGATATAGGTCTGTAGTAACAGTTTGGGTCTAGAGGCAGGGCAGGATGGATATAGGTCTGTAGTAACAGTTTGGGTCTAGAGGCAGGGCAGGATGGATATAGGTCTGTAGTAACAGTTTGGGTCTAGAGGCAGGGCAGGATGGATATAGGTCTGTAGTAACAGTTTGGGTCTAGAGGCAGGGCAGGATGGATATAGGTCTGTAACAGTTTGGGTCTAGAGGCAGGGCAGGATGGATATAGGTCTAACAGTTTGGGTCGAGAGGCAGGGCAGGGCAGGATGGATATAGGTCTGTAACAGTTTGGGTCCAGAGGCAGGGCAGGATGGATATAGGTCTGTAACAGTTTGGATCTAGAGGCAGGGCAGGATGGATATAGGTCTAACAGTTTGGGTCGAGAGGCAGGGCAGGATGGATATAGGTCTGTAACAGTTTGGATCTAGAGGCAGGGGAGGATGGATATAGATCTAACAGTTTGGGTTTAGAGGCAGGGCAGGGCAGGATGGATATAGGTCTGTAACAGTTTGGGTCTAGAGGCAGGGCAGGATGGATATAGGTCTAACAGTTTGGGTCTAGAGGCAGGGCAGATTAGATATAGGTCTGTAACAGTTTGGGTCTAGAGGCAGGGCAGGATGGATATAGGTCTAACAGTTTGGGTCTAGAGGCAGGGCAGATTAGATATAGGTCTGTAACAGTTTGGGTCTAGAGGCAGGGCAGGATGGATATAGGTCTAACAGTTTGGGTCGAGAGGCAGGGCAGATTAGATATAGGTCTGTAACAGTTTGGGTCTAGAGGCAGGTCGGGATGGATATAGGTCTAACAGTTTGGGTCGAGAGGCAGGGCAGGATGGATATAGGTCTGTAACAGTTTGGATCTAGAGGCAGGGCAGGATGGATATAGGTCTGTAACAGTTTGGGTCTAGAGGCAGGGCAGGATGGATATAGGTCTGTAACAGTTTGGGTCTAGAGGCAGGGCAGATTAGATATAGGTCTGTAACAGTTTGGGTCTAGAGGCAGGGCAGGATGGATATAGGTCTAACAGTTTGGGTCGAGAGGCAGGGCAGGATGGATATAGGTCTGTAACAGTTTGGGTCCAGAGGCAGGGCAGGATGGATATAGGTCTGTAACAGTTTGGATCTAGAGGCAGGGCAGGATGGATATAGGTCTAACAGTTTGGGTCGAGAGGCAGGGCAGGATGGATATAGGTCTGTAACAGTTTGGATCTAGAGGCAGGGGAGGATGGATATAGATCTAACAGTTTGGGTTTAGAGGCAGGGCAGGGCAGGATGGATATAGGTCTGTAACAGTTTGGGTCTAGAGGCAGGGCAGGATGGATATAGGTCTAACAGTTTGGGTCTAGAGGCAGGGCAGATTAGATATAGGTCTGTAACAGTTTGGGTCTAGAGGCAGGGCAGGATGGATATAGGTCTAACAGTTTGGGTCTAGAGGCAGGGCAGATTAGATATAGGTCTGTAACAGTTTGGGTCTAGAGGCAGGGCAGGATGGATATAGGTCTAACAGTTTGGGTCGAGAGGCAGGGCAGATTAGATATAGGTCTGTAACAGTTTGGGTCTAGAGGCAGGTCGGGATGGATATAGGTCTAACAGTTTGGGTCGAGAGGCAGGGCAGGATGGATATAGGTCTGTAACAGTTTGGATCTAGAGGCAGGGCAGGATGGATATAGGTCTGTAACAGTTTGGGTCTAGAGGCAGGGCAGGATGGATAGGTCTAACAGTTTGGGTCTAGAGGCAGGGCAGGATAGATATAGGTCTGTAACAGTTTGGGTCTAGAGGCAGGGCAGGATGGATATAGGTCTGTAACAGTTTGGATCTAGAGGCAGGGCAGGATGGATATAGGTCTGTAACAGTTTGGGTCTAGAGGCAGGACAGGATGGATATAGGTCTAACAGTTTGGGTCTAGAGGCAGGGCAGGATGGATATAGGTCTAACAGTTTGGGTCTAGAGGCAGGGCAGGATGGATATAGGTCTAACAGTTTGGGTCTAGAGGCAGGGCAGATTAGATATAGGTCTGTAACAGTTTGGGTCTAGAGGCAGGGCAGGATGGATATAGGTCTGTAACAGTTTGGGTCTAGAGGCAGGACAGGATGGATATAGGTCTGTAACAGTTTGGATCTAGAGGCAGGGCAGGATGGATATAGGTCTGTAACAGTTTGGGTCTAGAGGCAGGACAGGATGGATATAGGTCTAACAGTTTGGGTCTAGAGGCAGGGCAGGATGGATATAGGTCTAACAGTTTGGGTCTAGAGGCAGGGCAGGATGGATATAGGTCTAACAGTTTGGGTCTAGAGGCAGGGCAGATTAGATATAGGTCTGTAACAGTTTGGGTCTAGAGGCAGGGCAGGATGGATATAGGTCTGTAACAGTTTGGGTCTAGAGGCAGGACAGGATGGATATAGGTCTGTAACAGTTTGGGTCTAGAGGCAGGACAGGATGGATATAGGTCTAACAGTTTGGGTCTAGAGGCAGGGCAGGATGGATATAGGTCTAACAGTTTGGGTCTAGAGGCAGGGCAGGATGGATATAGGTCTAACAGTTTGGGTCTAGAGGCAGGGCAGGATAGATAGGTCTGTAGTAACAGTTTGGGTCTAGAGGCAGGGCAGGATGGATATAGGTCTGTAGTAACAGTTTGGGTCTAGAGGCAGGGCAGGATGGATATAGGTCTGTAGTAACAGTTTGGGTCTAGAGGCAGGGCAGGATGGATATAGGTCTGTAGTAACAGTTTGGGTCTAGAGGCAGGGCAGGATGGATATAGGTCTGTAGTAACAGTTTGGGTCTAGAGGCAGGGCAGGATGGATATAGGTCTATAACAGTTTGGGTCTAGAGGCAGGGCAGGATGGATATAGGTCTGTAACAGTTTGGGTCTAGAGGCAGGGCAGGATGGATATAGGTCTAACAGTTTGGGTCGAGAGGCAGGGCAGGGCAGGATGGATATAGGTCTGTAACAGTTTGGGTCCAGAGGCAGGGCAGGATGGATATAGGTCTGTAACAGTTTGGGTCCAGAGGCAGGGCAGGATGGATATAGGTCTGTAACAGTTTGGATCTAGAGGCAGGGCAGGATGGATATAGGTCTAACAGTTTGGGTCGAGAGGCAGGGCAGGATGGATATAGGTCTGTAACAGTTTGGGTCTAGAGGCAGGGCAGGATGGATATAGGTCTAACAGTTTGGGTCTAGAGGCAGGGCAGATTAGATATAGGTCTGTAACAGTTTGGGTCTAGAGGCAGGGCAGGATGGATATAGGTCTAACAGTTTGGGTCTAGAGGCAGGGCAGGGCAGGATGGATATAGGTCTAACAGTTTGGGTCTAGAGGCAGGGCAGGGCAGGATGGATATAGGTCTAACAGTTTGGGTCTAGAGGCAGGGCAGGATGGATATAGGTCTGTAACAGTTTGGGTCTAGAGGCAGGGCAGGATGGATATAGGTCTAACAGTTTGGGTCGAGAGGCAGGGCAGGATGGATATAGGTCTATAACAGTTTGGGTCTAGAGGCAGGGCAGGATGGATATAGGTCTGTAACAGTTTGGGTCTAGAGGCAGGGCAGGATGGATATAGGTCTGTAACAGTTTGGGTCTAGAGGCAGGGCAGATTAGATATAGGTCTGTAACAGTTTGGGTCTAGAGGCAGGGCAGGATGGATGTAGGTCTAACAGTTTGGGTCGAGAGGCAGGGCAGATTAGATATAGGTCTGTAACAGTTTGGGTCTAGAGGCAGGTCGGGATGGATATAGGTCTAACAGTTTGGGTCGAGAGGCAGGGCAGGATGGATATAGGTCTGTAACAGTTTGGATCTAGAGGCAGGGCAGGATGGATATAGGTCTGTAACAGTTTGGGTCTAGAGGCAGGGCAGGATGGATATAGGTCTGTAACAGTTTGGGTCTAGAGGCAGGGCAGATTAGATATAGGTCTGTAACAGTTTGGGTCTAGAGGCAGGGCAGGATGGATATAGGTCTAACAGTTTGGGTCTAGAGGCAGGGCAGGGCAGGATGGATATAGGTCTAACAGTTTGGGTCTAGAGGCAGGGCAGGGCAGGATGGATATAGGTCTAACAGTTTGGGTCTAGAGGCAGGTCGGGATGGATATAGGTCTGTAACAGTTTGGGTCTAGAGGCAGGTCGGGATGGATATAGGTCTAACAGTTTGGGTCGAGAGGCAGGGCAGGATGGATATAGGTCTGTAACAGTTTGGATCTAGAGGCAGGGCAGGATAGATATAGGTCTGTACCAGTTTGGGTCTAGAGGCAGGGCAGGATGGATATAGGTCTGTAACAGTTTGGATCTAGAGGCAGGGCAGGATGGATATAGGTCTGTAACAGTTTGGGTCTAGAGGCAGGGCAGGATGGATATAGGTCTGTAACAGTTTGGGTCTAGAGGCAGGGCAGATTAGATATAGGTCTGTAGTAGTTTGGGTCTAGAGGCAGGGCAGGATGGATATAGGTCTGTAACAGTTTGGGCAAAGAGTGTCGCCCCCTTTGAAGAGGGGGATGACCGCGGCAGCTTTCCAATCTTTAGGAATCTCAGATGATACGGATAATTTTAGGAAGAGAGGGTCCAGGTTGTTTAGCCCAGCTGATTTTGTAGTGATTCATATTTTGCAGCTCTTTCAGGACATCTGCTGTCTGGATTTGGGTGAAGGAGAAACGGGGAAGGATTGGGCGTGTTGCTGCGGGGGGTGTGGAGCTGTTGATCGGTCTTTGGGTAGCCAGGTGGAAAGCATGGCCAGCTGTAGAGAAATGCTTATTAAATCCACGAGAATTTCATCAGTGGTGACAGTGTTTCCTAGCCTCAGTGTAGTGGGCAACTGGGAGGAGGTGCTCTTATTCTCCATGGACTTTACAGTGTCCCAAAATCTTTTGGAATTAGTGCCGCAGGATGCAAATTTCTGTTTGAAAAAGCTAGCCGTTGCTTTCCTAACTGTCTGTGTTTATTGGTTCTGGACTTCCCTGAAAAGTTGCATAGCGTGGGGACTATTTGATGATAGTGCAGTACACCACAGGATGTTTTTGTGCTGGTCGAGGGCAGTCAAGTCTGGAGTGAACCAAGGGCTATATCTGTTATTAGTTATACATTTTTTGAATGGGGCATGCTTATTTAAGATGGAGAGGAAAGCACTTTTTTTTTTAAGAACATCCAGGCATCCTCTACTGACAGGATGAGGTCAATATCCTTCCAGGATACCCGGGCCAGGTCGTAGAAGTGTTTTAGGGAGCGTTTGACAGTGATGCTCACATGAATGTCATGTTCCTTGTCACTTAAAAACAATTTCAATGTAGTTGCTCATAGAGTAACGGTACAATGCAAATGTATTTATTTATTTAACCTTTATTTAACTAGACAAGTCAGTTAAGAACACATTTTTATTTTTACAATGACGGCCTAGGAACAGTGGGTTAACTGCCTTGTTCAAGGGGCAGAAGGATAGATTTGTACCTTGTCAGCTCCTCGGGGGTTTGAACTTGCAACCTTCCAGTTACTAGTCCAACGCTCTAACCACTAGGTATGTCATGTGTAAAGCCAAGTAGCCTGGCTAGAATACTGTTGCCCCCTTGAGAAGCCAAGTAGCCTGGCTAGAATACTACTGCCTCATTGAGAAGCCAAGTAGCCTGGCTAGAATACTACTGCCCCCTTGAGAAGCCAAGTAGCCTGGCTAGAATACTACTGCCCCCTTGAGGAGACAAGTAGCCTGGCTAGAATACTACTGCCCCCTTGAGAAGACAAGTAGCCTGGCTAGAATACTACTGCCCCCTTGAGAAGCCAAGTAGCCTAGCTAGAATACTACTGCCCCCGTGAGAAGCCAAGTAGCCTGGCTAGAATACTACTGCCCCCTTGAGAAGCCAAGTAGCCTGGCTAGAATACTGCTGCCCCCTTGAGAAGCCAAGTAGCCTGGCTAGAATACTCCTGCCCCCTTGAGAAGCCAAGTAGCCTGGCTAGAATACTACTGCCCCCTTGAGAAGCCCAGTAGCCTGGCTAGAATACTGCTGCCCCCTTGAGAAGCCAAGTAGCCTGGCTAGAATACTACTGCCCCCTTGAGAAGCCAAGTAGCCTGGCTAGAATACTCTGCCCCCTTGAGAAGACAAGTAGCCTGGCTAGAATACTACTGCCCCCTTGAGAAGCCAAGTAGCCTAGCTAGAATACTACTGCCCCCGTGAGAAGCCAAGTAGCCTGGCTAGAATACTACTGCCCCCTTGAGAAGCCAAGTAGCCTGGCTAGAATACTACTGCCCCCCGAGAAGATTCAGACAAATTAGTAGACAGACTCGACCCTCTCAATCCGTATATGACGCGAGACACATTTGACAGAAGTACTGAAAGTAACAACTTCTAGTACCCAACAGTTTCATATTATATCGAACAAGTACCAATGTTTTGGTATACCATGCAACACCAACGGCAGCACATAAAAATGTATTTAAAACACTTTATGCTTAGTTTAAGTAAAATATTGTATTTGTATGTAGATTGCGTGGGCCTTGAACAAGGGTATAAAGGCGCCCCATAAGAAGTTCTGGGACGTGGAGCGAGGCGTCACCTACATCCCCTGGAGCAAGGTGAAGATGGAGGAGCTGGAGGGCTACAGAGAGGGAGGCATGCTGGACGCAGACACACTCTGTCCAGGTAAACATCTGACTGCCATTTTCTGTCTTCTACAACTGTCCCGCTTTGGGTGAATCTCAATTGTCTTCTTTGAATCCTCACTTCCGCTTTCCTCGACCACATCAAAATACATCGGAGAAGAAGAATATATATTTTTTTTGGGGGGGGGGGGGTTCCTCCCCTCAGACCTTCTCCTCCCCTCAGACCTTCTCCTCCCCTCAGACCTTCTCCTCCCCTCAGACCTTCTCCTCCAATGCACTTTGAGACGGTGAGGAAAGCGTATGTGAGGAATCAAGGAAGACAATTGAGATTCACCCTTTTGTCTAGATGTGGAATGTCTAGGGTGATAACCTGTCCTTTAACAAGGGACAGTACGACAGTTTCTCCTATTTAGGTCAAGTGGTCTGGGTATAAGTATTTGACACATCAGAAAAGCAGAACTTCATATTTGGTACAGAAACCTTTGTTTGCAATTACAGAGATCATACGTTTCCTGTAGTTCTCAACCAGGTTTGCACACACTGCAGCAGGGATTTTGGCCCACTCCTCCATACAGACCTTCTCCAGATCCTTCAGGTTTCGGGGCTGTCGCTGGGCAATACGGACTTTCAGCTCCCTCCAAAGATTTTCTATTGGGTACAGGTCTGGAGGCTGGCTAGGCCACTCCAGGACCTTAAGATGCTTCTTACGGAGCCACTCCTTAGTTGCCCTGGCTGTGTGTTTTGGTCGTTGTCATGCTGGAAGACCCAGCCACGACCCATCTTCAATGCTCTTACTGAAGGAAGGAGGTTGTTGGCCAAGATCTCGTAATACATGGCCCCATCCATCCTCAATACGGTGCAGTCGTCCTGTCCCCTTTGCAGATAAGCAAGTGGAGTTTAGACCAAAAAGCTCTATTTTGTCTCATCAGACCACATGACCTTCTCCCATTCCTCCTCTGGATCATCCAGATGGTCATTGGCAAACTTCAGACGGGCCTGGACATGCGCTGGCTTGAGCAGGGGGACCTTCCGTGCGCTGCAGGATTTTAATCCGTGATGGCGTAGTGTGTTACTAATGGTTTTCTTTGAGACTGTGGTCCCAGCTCTCTTCAGGTCATTGACCAGGTCCTGCCGTGTAGTTCTGGGCTGATCTCTCACCTTCCTCATGATCATTGATGCCCCACGAGCTGAGATCTTGCATGGAGCCACAGACCGAGGGTGATTGACCGTCATCTTGAACTTCTTCCATTTTCTAATAATTGCGCCAACAGTTGTTTCTTTCTCACCAAGCTGCTTGCCTATTGTCCTGAAGCCCATCCCAGCCTTGTGCAGGTCTACAATTTTAACCCTGATGTCCTTACACAGCTCTCTAGTCTTGGCCATTGTGGAGAGGTTGGAGTCTGTTTAATTTGAGTGTGTGGACAGGTGTCTTTTATACAGGTAACGAGTTCAAACAGGTGCAGTTAATACAGGTAATGAGTGGAGAACAGGAGGGGTTCTTAAATAAAAACTAACAGGTCTGTGAGAGACGGAATTCTTACTGGTTGGTAGGTGATCAAATACTTATGTCGTGCAATAAAATGCTAATTAATTACATAAAAATCATTTTTGTTTTAGATTCCGTCTCTCACAGTTGAAGTGTACCTATGATCAAAATTACAGACCTCTACATGCTTTGTAAGTAGGAAAACCTGCAAAATCGGCAGTGTATCAAATACTTGTTGTCCCCACTGTATCTATCTGTACATTGCTGGTGTCGCCGAAGTCTGTATTGTCCCTGATTGTTGTTTGATTGGTCTGTTCTTCAGAATGGGGAGATGACGTGAAGGAGCTGACTAAACCAGCAGGACTGAACAACGGAGGAGGAGCGGATGCCATGGAAACCGAGGGAGCTGCCACCGCCCACGTACAGGTAACACCCGCTACAGGGGAGACGATGACACACCACAGACTGCAGGGTCCCAATGAAACACAGCAGGGTCCCAATGAAACACAGCAGGGTCCCAATGAAACACACCACAGACAGCAGGGTCCCAATGAAACACAGCAGGGTCCCAATGAAACACACCACAGACAGCAGGGTCCCAATGAAACACAGCAGGGTCCCAATGAAACACACCACAGACAGCAGGGTCCCAATGAAACACAGCAGGGTCCCAATGAAACACACCACAGACAGCAGGGTCCCAATGAAACACAGCAGGGTCCCAATGAAACACAGCAGGGTCCCAATGAAACACACCACAGACAGCAGGGTCCAAATGAAATACACCACAGACAGCAGGGTCCCAATGAAACACAGCAGGGTCCCAATGAAACACACCACAGACAGCAGGGTCCCAATGAAACACAGCAGGGTCCCAATGAAACACACCACAGACAGCAGGGTCCCAATGAAACACACCACAGACAGCAGGGACCCAATGAAATACACCACAGACAGCAGGGACCCAATGAAACACACCACAGACAGCAGGGTCCCAATGAAACACAGCAGGGTCCCAATGAAACGCACCACAGACAGCAGGGTCCCAATGAAACGCACCACAGACAGCAGGGTCCCAATGAAACACACCACAGACAGCAGGGTCCCAATGAAACGCACCACAGACACCAGGGTCCCAATGAAACGCACCACAGACAGCAGGGTCCCAATGAAACGCACCACAGACAGCAGGGACCCAATGAAACACACTACAGACAGCAGGGTCCCAATGAAACACACCACAGACAGCAGGGTCCCAATGAAACACACCACAGACAGCAGGGTCCCAATGAAACACAGCAGGGTCCCAATGAAACACACCACAGACAGCAGGGTCCCAATGAAACACAGCAGGGTCCCAATGAAACACACCACAGACAGCAGGGTCCCAATGAAACACACCACAGACAGCAGGGACCCAATGAAATACACCACAGACAGCAGGGACCCAATGAAACACACCACAGACAGCAGGGTCCCAATGAAACACAGCAGGGTCCCAATGAAACACAGCACAGACAGCAGGGACCCAATGAAACGCACCACAGACAGCAGGGTCCCAATGAAACGCACCACAGACAGCAGGGTCCCAATGAAACGCACCACAGACACCAGGGTCCCAATGAAACGCACCACAGACAGCAGGGTCCCAATGAAACGCACCACAGACAGCAGGGACCCAATGAAACACACTACAGACAGCAGGGTCCCAATGAAACACACCACAGACAGCAGGGTCCCAATGAAACACACCACAGACAGCAGGGTCCCAATGAAACACACCACAGACAGCAGGGTCCCAATGAAACGCACCACAGACACCAGGGTCCCAATGAAACGCACCACAGATACCAGGGTCCCAATGAAACGCACCACAGACAGCAGGGTCCCAATGAAACGCACCACAGACAGCAGGGACCCAATGAAACACACTACAGACAGCAGGGTCCCAATGAAACACACCACAGACAGCAGGGTCCCAATGAAACACACCACAGACAGCAGGGTCCCAATGAAACACACCACAGACAGCAGGGTCCCAATGAAACACACCACAGACAGCAGGGTCCCAATGAAACACACCACAGACAGCAGGGTCCCAATGAAACACACCACAGACAGCAGGGTCCCAATGAAACACCATTCTGTGTGTTCTACCTCACCATCTCATAGGACGCAGACTTTTATCCAGAGGTTTTGTGCCTTGGTTGTCTGTTTTTTATTGTTTTGTTGTTTTTAGCTGTTATTAAAAATTACAGGTTTTTATAAGTATTCGTATGCAAACACTTTTCCTCAAAATGCAACAAAGTATCTTTGTGAATAAGTGGACCAATAAAAATAAAATGATTTAGTAGTATCATGGGTAACTAGTATTTGAAAGGTATTCACTCACCTCAGTACATCGCCTATATAAAAACTAAGGTCCCATATTGAAAGGCTGTTGCATAGCTTTCCTCCAATAGTAAGTCTGAATGCAAAAGGATCCAGTTTCTGCCTATTACATGATGCCTTTTACAGGGGTTTCACAGTTTCTCACCAATAAATGGAAGGCAACTTCGTTCTTTAGTTTACTTGTCTTATTCACTTTTGTCTCATCAGAAAGGTACCTTCCTGATAGTAAGATATTAGGGACGGTCACATTGGTCGTTGATGCAAATGAACAACAGTTTTTTGCATTAAAATAACTTTTTTTTTTAGCTGATGTGGGTTTCCTGCTGGTACCACCTGGTGGGTTTCCTGCTGGTACCACCTGGTGGGTTTCCTGCTGGTACCACCTGGTGGGTTTCCTGCTGGTACCACCTGGTGGGTTTCCTGCTGGTACCACCTGGTGGGTTTCCTGCTGGTACCACCTGGTGGGTTTCCTGCTGGTACCACCTGGTGGGTTTCCTGCTGGTACCACCTGGTGGGTTTCCTGCTGGTACCACCTGGTGGGTTTCCTGCTGGTACCACCTGGTGGGTTTCCTGCTGGTACCACCTGGTGGGTTTCCTGCTGGTACCACCTGTTTTAAATAGTTCACTGTCTTCCTGCATTTGCTTCAATATCAAGCCTATTTATTTATGCCTGTTCAAAGTCCCTATGCCTTACATGAGGGGGGGGGGGCTTGACTGATTGGTTTGAATAGAATGGTATCCAGAAACAGAGGACTGAGTTCCCTCACCTCATGTCTGAATGCACCATTCTGAAACGTGTAGGCTGAGGCTAAGTCCACAAAGTTTGAATATTCTCACTATCATGACCGAGGCAGAATGTAATTTAAATAACTGAACATTTGACTCAACGTAGAACTTCCAGAAGTGGCACATTTTCTTTAATATGCCTTACATGAGGGGGGGGGACCCTTGACTGATTGGTTTGAATAGAATGGTATCCAGAAACAGAGGACTGAGTTCCCTCACCTCATGTCTGAATGCACCATTCTGGAACGTGTAGGCTGAGGCTAAGTCCACAAAGTTTGAATATTCTCACTATCATGACCGAGGCAGAATGTAATTTAAATAACTGAACATTTGACTCAACGTAGAACTTCCAGAAGTGGCACATTTTCTTTTAATATGACTTCATGTTATTTATTCAAAAGACATTAGCAAACAGACTGCTGCTGTTAGTGCATCGTGGATATACATTTGATTTAACCTTTATTTTACCAGGTAAATGGGTTGTACCAGAGACTTGTGTTTCTCAAGGCAGATCCGGGTTGTACTGGTACGGACAATTGTGTTTGAAACTGTGTTTCTAGTTCATACACATGAGCATACATGCATGAACACATAATCCTGAAAAATGTTTGCGCAACACAGGCTTATGAATGTCTTCAGGCCTAAAACAACATTTTTGTCTACCAGCCACTCAGATTTTTTTTACCTGACAAAATATTTTTCCTGCATTTAATTACACTAAACACAATGGGTGAGCTTTCTTAAGTTTCTCTAAAATAAGTAATGTATTACTATTAAGAAGTAATGTGAGCGATTGCTCTATTAAATGTAATATTTTGTGGGCTGTCTTCAAAAACAAAATGTCACAGATGAGACAAATGTTCAGCTGCCCCTTTAAGGTTACCTTGGTAACGGGTGGTCGCTCACGTAATCACGTGGGCCTTAGTGGTACACGACTCCAGGATTTTTGGAATCGACTCCCAACACCTGTGGTTGGAGTCCGAGGAGTTGACTCTTGCTGGACACGCTGAAACGGATACGTACCCACCGTCATTATGGCAGAGTTCTACTAGGAAGACGCCCATCTGCATTCTAGAAGGACTGGCATGAGTGTAATGCTGTCCATTTGCTCATCAACTTAGCCTATAAAAGGCCTATTTTGTTTAAAGGGGATGTGTCGGAACTATAATGGTGATGTTTCTGCAGGGTGCAGCCTTGACAGATCCCATGGGGTGATGCGGCGCACTCTAAACTGATACGCCTATCATTTTCCATGTCATATGGCCCTATTGGACAGGTATTACTAGACACGTTGGTTATGTAATCAAGCGTTATTCCAGAGGACCATTCACACAGGATTAGTTTTTAGTTTTTTTTCCAAACTGCCCCCCCCCGTGATTATTATTTTTAATTGAATTGACTCATGGCGGAAGCCTGGAGGTTTTTATTGCAGGCGTGAAGCTATTTCCACGTCATGTCTATATGATATTAGGCTACACTGAACACTCGCGCTTGTCTGCCAAATGTATAGATATCCCCATAATATTTAAATGGTTGAAGTGTGAACATTTATCATTATTTTAGCAATCCATGGTAGGCATCATTCTTAACCTCTCTAGGGGCTGTGGGACGCTACCTGGCCAGCATCCGGTGAAATTGCAGAGCTCCAAATTCAAAAACAGAAATACTCATAAAACATCCAAGTGTTATACATCAGTTTAAAGATTAACTTCTTGTTAATTCAACCGTTGTGTCAGATTTCAAAAAGGCTTTACAGCTAAAGCATACCATGCGATTATCTGAGGACAGCGCCCAGCACACAAAACATTTACAAACAGTAACCAGACAAGTAGAGGATTAACAAAAGTCAGAAATGGCGATAAAGTTCATCACTTACCTTTGATGATCTTCATATGGTTGCACTCAAGACTCCCAGTTACCCAATAAATGTTCGATAAAGTCCCTCTTTATATCCAAAAACCTCAGGTTTGTTGGAGCTTTTTGTTCAGTAATCCAATGGCTCCAAGGCGGTCACAACAGGCAGACGAAAAATCCAAAAAGTATCACTAAGGTTCGTAGAAACATGTCAAACGATGTTTATAATCAATCAGTTTTTTTTTTGTCATAATAATCAATATTTCAACCGTACAAAGAAGGCGAGCTCTCGGTCGTGCGCCGTAAACAGGTTTGGGGACTTTCCACTATCCACTCACCCAGAGATGTCTTACTCTCTCAATTTTCAGAATACAAGCCTGAAACAATTTCTAAAGACTGTTGACACCTAGTGGAAGCCATAGGAAGTGAAATCTGAGTCCTAAGTCATGAGATACATTTTACATTTAAGTCATTTAGCAGACGCTCTTATCCAGAGCGACTTACAAATTGGTGCTTTCACCTTATGACATCCAGTGGAACAGCCACTTTACAATAGTGCATCTAGGTCTTTTAAGGGGGGGGGGGGGGGGACGACAATTTGGGGGGGGGGATACTGTATAGGCAGTCAGTGGAAAACTACAAACATAAAACAATCCCACTTGCTGGATGGATTTTTCTCAGGTTGTCGCCTGCCATATCAGTTCTGTTATACTCAGACATTATTTTAAAAGTTTTGGAAACTTTAGAGTGTTTCTATCCAAATATACCAATTATATGCATATCCTAGCTTCTGGGCCTGAGTAACAGGCAGTTTACTTTAGGCACGCTTTTCATCCGGAGGTGAAAATAGTGCCCCCTACCCTAGTGAGGTTCAAAAAACAACAAGCACTTGAGATATTAAGTGCGAGGATGCCTAGCTTTGCGATCTATTGCTGAGGACAGGGCTCTCCAACCCTGTTCCCTCCAGCAGGAAGTGTTGCTGTGCGAGGTCGGTTAGCTATAAATGTAGGATTCCTATTT
The DNA here is from genome assembly GCF_034236695.1 of Oncorhynchus nerka. Lineage (NCBI taxonomy): Eukaryota > Metazoa > Chordata > Actinopteri > Salmoniformes > Salmonidae > Oncorhynchus > Oncorhynchus nerka. The sequence goes on from NC_088409.1 coordinate 97,961,549, forward strand.
CTTTGTGCATTACCAGATGTATGAAACAAAATTGCAGAAATACTTTGAAAACAGCTATTGCAGCATTTATTCTGCTATAAATCACTACTTTGCACGTGGGGCCATATTTGACTTTTTTGACTATTTGTATGAAATACCTGCACCGTTAGAGCCCTGGATGTGACCACCCGCCCACAGGTCTGCTGAATTAGACATTCATAAGACGTTACCATTCTTCCCAGCCGAAACCGTTTGGAAGAATTTGTGCATATATTATGACGTTTTGGACTTTGGTAAGGTTTTTCTCCTTCGGCTGTTCGGGCACATTTTTTCTTGAGGCAAGCCAAACGCGGAAGCCAAAGTCAACACCACTTCGTTGGTGATTGGTCAACAGTAGGGAGTCTAAACTTTTCGTCATGCTGTGAGAGACTAGTTTTCATGCGCATATTTTGGGGGGGATAAATAACGCACCAAGCATCTTTTTAGAAGTAAAATTGCGCGACTAAGATCTCCTCGGGGGGGGGGGGGGGGGGGGACGTCACTTCTTAAATTATCTTCGATTTAATTCTGACATATTAGGAGGAAATGTATACGCTGTACCAGACGAACTGAAGCTGACGCCATCACCCGCCAACGCCAAATTCTACCCGCGTTGGGCGGGTGTTTTTAATTTGTAGGCCCTGCTTCAGAACCAGGGTTGCTGCCGCCATTACCCGCGTTGGGCGGGTGTTTTTAATTTGGAGGCCCTGCTTCAGAACCAGGGTTGGGACTTTTAGAAGGGATGAAGAGAAGATGATCACATCGTCTAAATGGCCTCATTTTCAGGAAAAGGTAGGAATTTACTGCAATATTTCATCAACAGCATATATAGGTAAAAAAATATATAAGTTGTCAAACCTGCCTAAAACGTAATTTTAATTAAAAATCTATAACACAAAAAGACAGTAGCTGCTAGATGTGTATTGTTCATAATGTTGCTCAACAAAGGTTTGCTGTTTATACATTTTCAAATAGTTCATATCTCCTAGTTCAGTATCATGACCATACAGTCTAACCCTGAAACCCACTCCTCCCCGAAACTGACTCTTCACGCTCCTCAAACTAGTCTTCTATGGCAACTTGTTTTAGTCAACCAAACTAACTTGAGGTTATCACCCAGGTAGGTGAATGAGGTGAACCCTGAAGATACTGTTATAGCTCTCAACAGCTTTCACAAAGACACCTGCACAGGCATTATTTATTTTTATATTTTATTTATGTAGTTCCTAAATCTGTGGGCACCAACTGACACATTGTCAGTCGTCGTCAGTCTCACGAGGCCTCACTAAAGGTGAGTGTTTCTGGACGTGGACATCGGAGGTCCCTCCCTCGCTGGGACTGTCCTGAGGAACCTCCCAATGGCTGACAGGTAAAGGTGACGCTCCCATTTGGAAATCTACCGGATTGCTGTCATGATATTTTGTGTGTGGGGGGGGTCAAGTCCCAGGAACAACTGAACGAGCCACAGTTGCTCTTAATGTAATCTTCATCACAATTCAAGTTGCAACAAAGGAACTGAAATTGGCGTCCATAGGAACAGTTAGTGCGTTATGATGTTCCTTGCGATAGCAGATAATATCTTTACTGCTTTACAATATTCCAGTGCTCGTCCGTGTAGGGCTGTCGTGAGGTGGGCCAAAGACGTGAGGTGAGCTGAAACAATGTTTTACCGATGTCCAGAACTCCCAGCTGATCACAATGTATGAAATGACCATTGATCACGGTCTCACGGTGTTATTCAGGCCATATCAAACTCTTTTGATTTAGGTCACGTACTTTCTGTAGTTGCAAGTGAAAAATTCCTAAATATAATTAATTAAAACATTTTTATTCAACAGTAAGGAAACAGACAATAATGTTCTCATGTCATGTTGTAGGTTCAGTTATGTGTTAATGGGCCGGAAAAACAACCACAAAAAGACTTGTTGGCCACTGTGGGGTGGGATAAGCGAGGACACTGGCGTTAGTGCTGTGGGTCTAGCAGGAACGAAGGAGGGAAACCGCCTGTGGGCCCCACGGTGGAGCTCCACCGTGGGATCTTCTGCCGGGGGAATCTGAGATCTGGGTAAGGATAGACCCCGCCCCCTCCCTCCCTCTACCCTGTGGGCCCCACGGTGGAGCTCCACCGCGGAATCTTCTGCCGGGGGAATCTGAGATCTGGGTAAGGATAGACCCCGCCCCCTCCCTCCCTCTACCCAATACCTAACCTGCAGTGGCCTGATGGCTGTGTGGTTATGTAGGAATTAGTTTGTTCAGTTTCATCTGATCATAAGTGTACGTTATGCAAACGCATATAAATACTATATTGAGCACCGAAACATTACTGCTTACAGCTTGTACATGACTAGGTGACATCCTATTTGGATTTTTATGGATAGAATCTTATAGATTTTTTGGGGGGGGGTTTGTCCTCCATTTCCACTCATAAGAAAGCAGTAGGGAGAATGTTATTTTGTTCTAGTCTGAGCCTGTTTTCACACTATGGTGAACTATTTATGGTTATAAGCTTGTATTAGTTGCATTGCACTCTTTTGGATCATAAGAGCGTCTGCTAAATGACTTAAATGTAAATGTGTAGCTATAGGAAAGTGTGTCTACTGAAATACAGGGAGGTGGATTTTCCTTATTGTCACAGATCCTCTTCTCCAATTTAACCTTTACAATTGGGGGACGACCAAAAAAAATGTGAAACTGATCTTGGATCAGAGTTCCAGGACAACTTTTTTTTCCTACTCCTTTGGTAGCATCCAATGATGTGTATAAACCCTAGGTGACTGACAGGAAGCCCTGTATTGAAGCCACTGTGCAGCCATCTTGGTACTCCAATGTAAATAAAAAAATTAAAAGATGGTAACTATAGAAATGCATGTATTAATGTCTACATTTTTTTTGTCACTTTTATTATAGTAGATGCCTTAATGCGTACTTCGTTTACTTCACATACAATTATAAAAAATAAAGTATTTATTATAGTGAGTACTAACTAATGTTATTGTCCCCACTGAAACATCGTAAATACTTAAATGCATGTAATGTTGTCCTTTTTCCCATTTCATTGAAATAGTGTAGAATTCCATTCATTACTATGAAGGACTGTTTCCTACCGGGGAGTACCAAAATGGCCGATCGGTGGCTTCAAAACCACTCAATGGCCAATACACCACAATAGCAATCTAGGCTTTTCTTTTTCACCATTGGTAGCAACCAATGTGTATATACACTGAATGACTGATAGGGGGTGCTGTTTTGAAGCCGTTTTGAAAATGTTTTACAGAGATGCATTTTTTTAATGTCTACATGTGTTTTTGTCAAGCTTTATTATATTAGACACCTTAATGCATACGTCAAAATATATGAGTTAAACAAAAATGAAAAAATATCTAAACATTTTATTTTAAAGTATACATGTTACTTTTGTTACTATATACTTCTGTCCTTGAAACATTTTAATTGAAATAGTGTAGAATGCCATTCATTTCTATGGAGGACTGTTCCGACTGGGGAATTCCAAAATGGCCGACTGAAGGCTTCAAATCCTGCCATTGGCCAATATATATAATGTGAATTTGGAATAAGCGGAACACTTTTCTCCTTGCAACCTCTTTCGACATCTATCCAGCATATTAGCTCAACGTATGATACTTTTCTATAAAATCCTCAAGATGTTCCCTAATCACAAAATATATTATTCATTTTCACAGGTGACATGACACGCCCATTTACGTACACCATGGGTCAAACCCCATATTTAGTAGACTGGGACAGCAGGTTAGATAAAATGGAACACCATTATTACAGTCCTAATTGTACCCAAATCACAATGACATTGTGTGTGATTAGGAAACAGCTGAGGATAAGGTGACGGATGTCTGAAGAGGTCACAGGAGACGGAAATGCCAAGTGCCACGCTTTTTCTGAATTCACTCAAATAACAGTATTACAATAAAAAAAAATGTCAGAACAATAAACCACAGCAATGCCTAACCTCCGTACGTGAGTCCCTAATGTAGACGGGTTCTCTTTCCTCCTTTAGGTACCTCCACGCTGTCCCACTAGCTACCTCCATACCTGTCCCACTAGCTACCTCCACGCTGTCCCACTTTAGCTACCTCCCTACCTGTCCCACTTTAGCTACCTCCCTACCTGTCCCACTTTAGCTACCTCCACACCTGTCCCACTTTAGCTACCTCCACACCTGTCCCACTTTAGCTACCTCTACACCTGTCCCACTTTAGCTACCTCCATACCTGTCCCACTTTAGCTACCTCCATACCTGTCCCACTTCAGCTACCTCCATACCTGTCCTACTTTAGCTACCTCCACACCTGTCCCACTTTAGCTACCTCCATACCTGTCCCACTTTAGCTACCTCCATACCTGTCCCACTTTAGCTACCTCCATACCTGTCCCACTTTAGCTACCTCCCTACCTGTCCCACTTTAGCTACCTCCCTACCTGTCCCACTTTAGCTACCTCCCTACCTGTCCCACTTTAGCTACCTCCCTACCTGTCCCACTTTAGCTACCTCCCTACCTGTCCCACTTTAGCTACCTCCATACCTGTCCCACTTTAGCTACCTCCACACCTGTCCCACTTTAGCTACCTCCATACCTGTCCCACTTTAGCTACCTCCACACCTGTCCCACTTTAGCTACCTCCACGCCTGTCCCACTTTAGCTACCTCAACACCTGTCCCACTTTAGCTACCTCCACGCCTGTCCCACTTTACGCCTGTCCCACTTTAGCTACCTCCACGCCTGTCCCACTTTAGCTACCTCCACGCCTGTCCCACTTTAGCTACCTCCACGCCTGTCCCACTTTAGCTACCTCCACGCCTGTCCCACTTTAGCTACCTCCACGCCTGTCCCACTTTAGCTACCTCCACGCCTGTCCCACTTTAGCTACCTCCACACCTGTCCCACTAGCTACCTCCACACCTGTCCCACTAGCTACCTCCACACCTGTCCCACTAGCTACCTCCACGCCTGTCCCACTTTAACTACCTCCACGCCTGTCCTACTAGCTACCTCTACGCCTGTCCCACTTTAGCTACCTCTACACCTGTCCCACTTTAGCTACCTCCACACCTGTCCCACTTTAGCTACCTCCACACCTGTCCCACTTTAGCTACCTCCACACCTGTCCCACTAGCTACCTCCACACCTGTCCCACTTTAGCTACCTCTACACCTGTCCCACTTTAGCTACCTCTACACCTGTCCCACTTTAGCTACCTCCACACCTGTCCCACTTTTGCTACCTCCACTTTAGCTAGCTATCAGTTGTGTTAGTACTACCTTGGTAAAGGTAAAAAACAATATCAAGACGCATAATATTGGCGCCCTTTCTAAAATGTATTTTCACGCACCAGTACATATTATTCACATTTACATCACAATTTGGAACGGTGCATGATTTGACCATTTTATAAACAGACCTTTTTTCTGTTTTTGATTTTATATCACTGATCGTAGTGTGCTTCTCCGGGGGAGCTTCCTGTTTTTGATTTTATATCACTGATCGTAGTGTGCTTCTCCAGGGGAGCTTCCTGTTTTTGATTTTATATCACTGATCGTATGTTTGCTTTTATAAACAGACCTTTTTTCTGTTTTTGATTTTATATCACTGATCGTAGTGTGCTTCTCCGGGGGAGCTTCCTGTTTTTGATTTTATATCACTGATCGTAGTGTGCTACTCCGGGGGAGCTTCCTGTTTTTGATTTTATATCACTGATCGTAGTGTGCTACTCCGGGGGAGCTTCCTGTTTTTGAAGTTTGCTCTGCTTCCCTCGGATGTCACACCAAATGAAGTGAATTAGTTTGGATCGTGTGGATTCTCTTAGTAACAATAGTTTTGATTTTGGGGCTATTTTTAGACCATGACGTAAACGCGTCAAGGATTAAGCTCTCCCAGTTTATTTGATGTCCCACTCTTATCTGAATTCAAGGAGTCATCATGTCAGGTATTCCTGAGGCATGGTCCTAGGGCTCAGGTCCTCCGAGAGAGAGAAAGAGAGAATTCGAGAGAGCACACTTAAATTCACACAGGACACCGAATATAGGACAGGAGAAGTACTCCAGATATAACAAACTGACCCTAGCCCCCCGACACACAAACTACTGCAGCATAAATACTGGAGGCTGAGACAGGAGGGGTCAGGAGACACTGTGGCCCCATCCAAGGATTAAGCTTTATTTGATGTCCCACTCTTATCTGAATTCATCCGAGCATCAGCAGTCCAGGATGTGTATATACAGTGGGGCAAAAAAGTATTTAGTCAAAGTATTTGAGATAAACTTTTGATATTGACCAAATACTTATTTTCCACCATAATTTGTAAATAAAATTCATAAAAAATCCTACAATTTCATTTTCTGGATTTTTCTTCTCATTTTGTCTGTCATAGTTGAAGTGTACCTATGATGATAAATTACAGGCCTCTCTCATCTTTTTAAGTGGGAGAACTTGCACAATTGGTGGCTGACTAAATACTTTTTTGCCCCACTGTATATACATCCTGGACTTTATATACATCATTGGTAGCAAAAGGGAGAAAATTAAGCATTTTTAGTCTACCCAATATTTTCTGTGAATACTTCTTGTTTTGTCTACTTCGGTTCCTACTGCAGTAAAGTAAATGATTTTTACAAGCGGTATGTTCACTTGAGTACAGAGTTGGAGGACTTTACCCTGTTAATCAGTTGTCTTTTATTAATGAAGAGCGGAAATTAGTAGTAGGGTAGTCTAGTGGTTAGAGCGTTGGACTGGTAACCGGAAGGTTGCAAGTTCAAACCCCCGAGTTGACAAGGTACAAATCTGTCGTTCTGCCCCCCTGAACAAGGCAGTTAACCCACTGTTCCTAGGCCGTCATTGAAAATAAGAATTTGTTCTTAACTGACTTGCCTGGTTAAATAAATAAAATAACGAGCGGAAATTTTAAAGTGGACGTCTGTGAAACCCATTGATTCTTGAAAAATATAAATGTTTAATGCCTCGTGAGTTTAGGTCAACTGTCACACTCAATCAGAACCCAAAATACACAGTCCGCTTGTTTGTAAACAATGGAATTGTAAAGCAACGCTATTCCTTCCAAACGTGACTAGATGTGTAGACAATTTATAGAAAACTGAAGAGAACTCGGAACAAGTACCGTGAGTAATGAGAGATGCCTTTTAAAAAAAAAATATATATATATTTAATGTATATTTATGAATAATTAGTTTATGAATCATTCTTTATTGATACAAATGTACACATGTTGTGGTGAATTTATAATCGAACAGGGTATTATTTTGTTACCTTCAGATATCGTTTGTATAGAAAGAAGAAAAGTAACACCTCCTAAATATGACCCCTGTACAATAGTGTTTCTCAACCTGGTCCAATGGGACCCACAGGACTGCATAATTCTGTCACAGTCTCAGCATGATTAACCCACTTCATTCAAATAAAACCAGCACTTAATGCAGCTGATTCATTTAAGACCTTGATTAGTTGATTCAGGTGTGTTAGTGCTGGTCTGAGACAAACATGTCCACACCTGAACGTCCCCCACCCAGGATTGTAATACTGTTTATACTGCCTTACCAAGCAAACTGCTCATAGAGTTTAACTGGGGAAAAATGAATTGTCGACAATCATTGGAGATGTGGTAATCTGTTGTCTTTTATTCATATTGACCCTGACCTCTGAAGTCACCTTTGACCTTTCACCTTTGATACATTTCCAAACTTGTTTTAATGTATTTATTTATATGTGGCTGTTAATGTCATAGTTTGATACAAAGAACAATAAATAATACCAAAGGTCAGTGACACCAAGGTAAACCGTAGACACTGCAGGTCATAGGTCAGTAACACCAAGGTAAACTAGACACTGCAGGTCATAGGTCAGTAACACCAAGGTAAACTAGACACTGCAGGTCATAGGTCAGTGACACCAAGGTAAACTAGACACTGCAGGTCATAGGTCAGTAACACCAAGGTAAACTAGACACTGCAGGTCATAGGTCAGTAACACCAAGGTAAACCGTAGACACTGCAGGTCATAGGTCAGTAACACCAAGGTAAACTAGACACTGCAGGTCATAGGTCAGTAACACCAAGGTAAACTAGACACTGCAGGTCATAGGTCAGTGACACCAAGGTAAACTAGACACTGCAGGCCATAGGTCAATGACACCAAGGTAAACTAGACACTGCAGGTCATAGGTCAGTGACACCAAGGTAAACCGTAGACACTGCAGGTCATAGGTCAGTGACACCAAGGTAAACTAGACACTGCAGGTCATAGGTCAGTAACACCAAGGTAAACTAGACACTGCAGGTCATAGGTCAGTGACAACAAGGTAAACCGTAGACACTGCAGGTCATAGGTCAGTGACACCAAGGTAAACTAGACACTGCAGGTCATAGGTCAGTGACACCAAGGTAAACCGTAGACACTGCAGGTCATAGGTCAGTGACACCAAGGTAAACTAGACACTGCAGGTCATAGGTCAGTAACACCAAGGTAAACTAGACACTGCAGGTCATAGGTCAGTGACACCAAGGTAAACCGTAGACACTGCAGGTCATAGGTCAGTAACACCAAGGTAAACTAGACACTGCAGGTCATAGGTCAGTGACACCAAGGTAAACCGTAGACACTGCAGGTCATAGATCAGTGACACCAAGGTAAACTAGACACTGCAGGCCATAGGTCAGTGACACCAAGGTAAACTAGACACTGCAGGCCATAGGTCAGTGACACCAAGGTAAACCGTAGACACTGCAGGCCATAGGTCAGTGACACCAAGGTAAACCGTGGAGGTCTACAATTTTATTCTGAGGTCTTGGCTGATTTATTTTGATTTTCCCATGATGTCAGAGGCACTGAGTTGGAAGGTAGGCCTTGAAATACATCCACAGGTACACCTCCAATTGACTCAGGCTAATTGACATTATTTATCATTTTCTGGAATTTTCCAAGCTGTTTAAAGGCACAGTCAACTTAGTGTATGTAAACTTCAGACCCACTGGAATTGTGATACAGTGAATTATACGTGAAATAATCTGTCTGTAAACAATTGTTGGAAAAATGACCTGTGTCATGTACAAAGTAGACGTCCTAACCGGCTTGGCAAAACTATAGTTTGTTAATTAACAACAACATTTGTGGAGTGGTTAAAAAACGAGTTTTAATGACTCCAACCTAAGTGTATGTAAACTTCCGACTTCAACTGTACAATGTTAAACATATATACGGCATACTTCCTGTACAAAATACATGAACGTATTAGACAGTGCAAGTTCTCCCACTTAAAAAGATGAGAGAGGCCTGTAATTTTCATCATAGGTACACTTCAACTACTAAAAGAAAATCCAGAAAATCACATTGTAGGATTTTTAATGAATTTATTTGCAATTTATGGTGGAAAATAAGTATTTAACTATAAAAACACCACATCAAGTATGATACAACCACTATAACCCATCTATCATCCATCCCTTTAAACTCTCTCATTGTGTATGTTTTTGGAGGAGAAGATAAAAAATTCATTAGTTATGTCTAGTTATGTCTAGTCCACCTATGAGTTATGTCTAGTCCACCTATGAGTTATGTCTAGTCCACCTATTAGTTATGTCTAGTCCACCTATGAGTTATGTCTAGTCCACCTATTAGTTATGTCTAGTCCACCTATTAGTTATGTCTAGTCCACCTATTAGTTATGTCTAGTCCACCTATGAGTTATGTCTAGTCCACCTATTAGTTATGTCTAGTCCACCTATGAGTTATGTCTAGTCCACCTATTAGTTATGTCTAGTCCACCTATTAGTTATGTCTAGTCCACCTATTAGTTATGTCTAGTCCACCTATTAGTTATGTCTAGTCCACCTATTAGTTATGTCTAGTCCACCTATTAGTTATGTCTAGTCCACCTATTAGTTATGTCTAGTCCACCTATTAGTTATGTCTAGTCCACCTATTAGTTATGTCTAGTCCACCTATGAGTTATGTCTAGTCCACCTATTAGTTATGTCTAGTCCACCTATGAGTTATGTCTAGTCCACCTATTAGTTATGTCTAGTCCACCTATTAGTTATGTCTAGTCCACCTATTAGTTATGTCTAGTCCACCTATTAGTTATGTCTAGTCCACCTATTAGTTATGTCTAGTCCACCTATTAGTTATGTCTAGTCCACCTATTAGTTATGTCTAGTCCACCTATTAGTTATGTCTAGTTATGTCTAGTCCACCTATTAGTTATGTCTAGTCCACCTATTAGTTATGTCTAGTCCACCTATTAGTTATGTCTAGTCCACCTATTAGTTATGTCTAGTTATGTCTAGTCCACCTATTAGTTATGTCTAGTCCACCTATTAGTTATGTCTAGTCCACCTATTAGTTATGTCTAGTTATGTCTAGTCCACCTATTAGTTATGTCTAGTTATGTCTAGTCCACCTATTAGTTATGTCTAGTCCACCTATGAGTTATGTCTAGTCCACCTATTAGTTATGTCTAGTCCACCTATGAGTTATGTCTAGTCCACCTATGAGTTATGTCTAGTCCACCTATTAGTTATGTCTAGTTATGTCTAGTCCACCTATTAGTTATGTCTAGTTATGTCTAGTCCACCTATTAGTTATGTCTAGTCCACCTATTAGTTATGTCTAGTCCACCTATTAGTTATGTCTAGTCCACCTATTAGTTATGTCTAGTCCACCTATTAGTTATGTCTAGTCCACCTATTAGTTATGTCTAGTCCACCTATTAGTTATGTCTAGTCCACCTATTAGTTATGTCTAGTCCACCTATTAGTTATGTCTAGTCCACCTATTAGTTATGTCTAGTCCACCTATTAGTTATGTCTAGTTATGTCTAGTCCACCTATTAGTTATGTCTAGTCCACCTATTAGTTATGTCTAGTCCACCTATTAGTTATGTCTAGTTATGTCTAGTCCACCTATTAGTTATGTCTAGTTATGTCTAGTCCACCTATTAGTTATGTCTAGTCCACCTATGAGTTATGTCTAGTCCACCTATTAGTTATGTCTAGTCCACCTATTAGTTATGTCTAGTCCACCTATGAGTTATGTCTAGTCCACCTATGAGTTATGTCTAGTCCACCTATTAGTTATGTCTAGTTATGTCTAGTCCACCTATTAGTTATGTCTAGTCCACCTATTAGTTATGTCTAGTCCACCTATTAGTTATGTCTAGTCCACCTATTAGTTATGTCTAGTCCACCTATTAGTTATGTCTAGTCCACCTATTAGTTATGTCTAGTCCACCTATTAGTTATGTCTAGTCCACCTATTAGTTATGTCTAGTCCACCTATTAGTTATGTCTAGTCCACCTATTAGTTATGTCTAGTCCACCTATTAGTTATGTCTAGTCCACCTATTAGTTATGTCTAGTCCACCTATTAGTTATGTCTAGTCCACCTATTAGTTATGTCTAGTCCACCTATTAGTTATGTCTAGTCCACCTATTAGTTATGTCTAGTCCACCTATTAGTTATGTCTAGTCCACCTATGAGTTCTGTCTAGTCCACCTATGAGTTCTGTCTAGTCCACCTATGAGTTCTGTCTAGTCCACCTATGAGTTCTGTCTAGTCCACCTATGAGTTATGTCTAGTCCACCTATGAGTTATGTCTAGTCCACCTATGAGTTATGTCTAGTCCACCTATTAGTTATGTCTAGTCCACCTATGAGTTCTGTCTAGTCCACCTATGAGTTCTGTCTAGTCCACCTATGAGTTCTGTCTAGTCCACCTATGAGTTCTGTCTAGTCCACCTATGAGTTATGTCTAGTCCACCTATGAGTTATGTCTAGTCCACCTATGAGTTATGTCTAGTCCACCTATTAGTTATGTCTAGTCCACCTATTAGTTATGTCTAGTCCACCTATGAGTTATGTCTAGTCCACCTATGAGTTATGTCTAGTCCACCTATGAGTTATGTCTAGTCCACCTATGAGTTATGTCTAGTCCACCTATTAGTTATGTTATGTCCACCTATTAGTTATGTCTAGTCCACCTATGAGTTATGTCTAGTCCACCTATGAGTTATGTCTAGTCCACCTATGAGTTATGTCTAGTCCACCTATGAGTTATGTCTAGTCCACCTATGAGTTATGTCTAGTCCACCTATGAGTTATGTCTAGTCCACCTATGAGTTATGTCTAGTCCACCTATGAGTTATGTCTAGTCCACCTATGAGTTATGTCTAGTCCACCTATGAGTTATGTCTAGTCCACCTATTAGTTATGTCTAGTCCACCTATTAGTTATGTCTAGTCCACCTATTAGTTATGTCTAGTCCACCTATGAGTTATGTCTAGTCCACCTATGAGTTATGTCTAGTCCACCTATGAGTTATGTCTAGTCCACCTATTAGTTATGTCTAGTCCACCTATGAGTTATGTCTAGTCCACCTATGAGTTATGTCTAGTCCACCTATTAGTTATGTCTAGTCCACCTATGAGTTATGTCTAGTCCACCTATGAGTTATGTCTAGTCCACCTATTAGTTATGTCTAGTCCACCTATTAGTTATGTCTAGTCCACCTATGAGTTATGTCTAGTCCACCTATTAGTTATGTCTAGTCCACCTATGAGTTATGTCTAGTCCACCTATGAGTTATGTCTAGTCCACCTATGAGTTATGTCTAGTCCACCTATGAGTCCACCTGTCAGAACTTATGGTCCGGACTGCTTCCATCCTTCCAGCCAAACTCATTTTTGTCCTTACCGTTTAACTAAGGACTAATTTTCCTACTTGGGGAAACCCGTTCCCTTTTTCACGCTGTCGTACCTGCTGGAACCAAACAGCTGGCTCTGATACTCAGGCCAGCTGAGTACAACTTGGTTTGGCTCGGCTCGGTTCAGTAGTGTGAGAAGCCACCGGGGGTGTGGACACTCCAACCAATCAGTAACATTCAAGTAGGCGCCAGGGAGAACCGGCAGGGCTGGATGAAACTCAAGGGGATGAGTTCATTAACACCCCTGCACTGCAGTGATCACAAAATGACATGAGCTAAGGGTCTGTCATCATCGTTATGGAGCTGCAGCACACCCTAGTGAGCAAAGCCTATGAATGAAGAATTACAGAAAACCGTGAAGCTCTATTTTCTCTGGTCGATCACTGCCAATGGCCACTTGGTGCCTTCTAGACTGCCACAAATAACTTTATTTAATTTATTTTTTTACATTTAATCAGTCAATCATTTTGCGTCGCTTGTCTCACACCCTAGTGAGGGTAAAACCTCTTAATGGGAGAATTACAACTGAAACAGTGAAGCCTTATTCTCTCTGGTGATTTCATCGGGTCATCCCTTGGTGCCTCTGCCAGACTGCCACAAATGTCTTGTTTCTGCAGTCTTCGTTGTCTTCCGTCAGTGTCTACAGTGAATGTTTCTCAATGCACACCATTGTTTATTGCAGTGCACTGACACACTGGGTAATTTTAGCTCATTTGCCCCTCTGAATCACGTAGGTAGCCTAGTGCTTTAGAGGGGCGGCAGGTAGCCTAGTGGTTTAGAGGGGAGGCGGGTAGCCTAGTGGTTTAGAGGGGAGGCGGGTAGCCTAGTGGTTTAGAGGGGCGTCAGGTAGCCTAGTGGTTTAGAGGGGAGGCGGGTAGCCTAGTGGTTTAGAGGGGAGGCGGGTAGCCTAGTGGTTTAGAGGGTAGCCGGGTAGCCTAGTGGTTTAGAGGGGAGGCGGGTAGCCTAGTGGTTTAGAGGGGAGGCGGGTAGCCTAGTGGTTTAGAGGGGAGGCGGGTAGCCTAGTGGTTTAGAGGGGCGGCGGGTAGCCTAGTGGTTTAGAGGGGAGGCGGGTAGCCTAGTGGTTTAGAGGGAGGCGGGTAGCCTAGTGGTTTAGAGGGGCGGGTAGCCTAGTGGTTTAGAGGGAGGCGGGTAGCCTAGTGGTTTAGAGGGAGGCGGGTAGCCTAGTGGTTTAGAGGGGAGGCGGGTAGCCTAGTGGTTTAGAGGGCGGCGGGTAGCCTAGTGGTTTAGAGGGCGGCCACCTGGTAGCCTAGTGGTTTAGAGGGGCGGCGGGTAGCCTAGTGGTTTAGAGGGGAGGCGGGTAGCCTAGTGGTTTAGAGGGGCGCGGGTAGCCTAGTGGTTTAGAGGGCGGCGGGTAGCCTAGTGGTTTAGAGGGGCGGCGGGTAGCCTAGTGGTTTAGAGGGGCGGCGGGTAGCCTAGTGGTTTAGAGGGGGAACGGGTAGCCTAGTGGTTTAGAGGGGAGGCGGGTAGCCTAGTGGTTTAGAGGGGCGGCGGGTAGCCTAGTGGTTTAGAGGGCGAGCGGGTAGCCTAGTGGTTTAGAGGGGAGGCGGGTAGCCTAGTGGTTTAGAGGAGGCGGGTAGCCTAGTGGTTTAGAGGGGCGTCGGGTAGCCTAGTGGTTTAGAGGGCGTCGGGTAGCCTAGTGGTTTAGAGGGCGTCGGGTAGCCTAGTGGTTTAGAGGGGCGTCGGGTAGCCTAGTGGTTTAGAGGGGCGTCGGGTAGCCTAGTGGTTTAGAGGGCGTCGGGTAGCCTAGTGGTTTAGAGGGGCGTCGGGTAGCCTAGTGGTTTAGAGGGGCGTCGGGTAGCCTAGTGGTTTAGAGGGGCGTCGGGTAGCCTAGTGGTTTAGAGGGGCGTCGGGTAGCCTAGTGGTTTAGAGGGGCGTCGGGTAGCCTAGTGGTTTAGAGGGGCGTCGGGTAGCCTAGTGGTTTAGAGGGGCGTCGGGTAGCCTAGTGGTTTAGAGGGGCGTCGGGTAGCCTAGTGGTTTAGAGGGGCGTCGGGTAGCCTAGTGGTTTAGAGGGCGTCGGGTAGCCTAGTGGTTTAGAGGGCGTCGGGTAGCCTAGTGGTTTAGAGGGGCGTCGGGTAGCCTAGTGGTTTAGAGGGGCGTCGGGTAGCCTAGTGGTTTAGAGGGCGTCGGGTAGCCTAGTGGTTTAGAGGGGCGTCGGGTAGCCTAGTGGTTTAGAGGGGCGTCGGGTAGCCTAGTGGTTTAGAGGGGCGTCGGGTAGCCTAGTGGTTTAGAGGGCGTCGGGTAGCCTAGTGGTTTAGAGGGGCGGGTAGCCTAGTGGTTTAGAGGGGCGGCGGGTAGCCTAGTGGTTTAGAGGGGCGGCGGGTAGCCTAGTGGTTTAGAGGGGCGGGGTAGCCTAGTGGTTTAGAGGGGCGGCGGGTAGCCTAGTGGTTTAGAGGGGCGGCGGGTAGCCTAGTGGTTTAGAGGGGCGGCGGGTAGCCTAGTGGTTTAGAGGGGAGGCGGGTAGCCTAGTGGTTTAGAGGGAGGCGGGTAGCCTAGTGGTTTAGAGGGAGGCGGGTAGCCTAGTGGTTTAGAGGGGAGGCGGGTAGCCTAGTGGTTTAGAGGAGGCGGGTAGCCTAGTGGTTTAGAGGGCGGCGGGTAGCCTAGTGGTTTAGAGGGGGCGGGTAGCCTAGTGGTTTAGAGGGGAGGCGGGTAGCCTAGTGGTTTAGAGGGGAGGCGGGTAGCCTAGTGGTTTAGAGGGGAGGCGGGTAGCCTGTGGTTTAGAGGGGAGGCGGGTAGCCTAGTGGTTTAGAGGGGCGGCGGGTAGCCTAGTGGTTTAGAGGGGCTGGGTAGCCTAGTGGTTTAGAGGGGCGGCGGGTAGCCTAGTGGTTTAGAGGGGAGGGGTAGCCTAGTGGTTTAGCCTAGTGGTGGTTTAGAGGGGCGGGGGTAGCCTAGTGGTTTAGAGGGGCGGGTAGCCTAGTGGTTTAGAGGGGCGGCGGGTAGCCTAGTGGTTTAGAGGGGCGGGTAGCCTAGTGGTTTAGAGGGGAGGCGGGTAGCCTAGTGGTTTAGAGGGGCGGGTAGCCTAGTGGTTTAGAGGGCGGCGGGTAGCCTAGTGGTTTAGAGGGGCGGGTAGCCTAGTGGTTTAGAGGGGCGGGTAGCCTAGTGGTTTAGAGGGGCGGCGGGTAGCCTGTGGTTTAGAGGGGCGGCGGGTAGCCTAGTGGTTTAGAGGGCGGCGGGTAGCCTAGTGGTTTAGAGGGGCGGCGGGTAGCCTAGTGGTTTAGAGGGGCGGCGGGTAGCCTAGTGGTTTAGAGGGGGCGGGTAGCCTAGTGGTTTAGAGGGGAGGCGGGTAGCCTAGTGGTTTAGAGGGGAGGCGGGTAGCCTAGTGGTTTAGAGGGGAGGCGGGTAGCCTAGTGGTTTAGAGGGGAGGCGGGTAGCCTAGTGGTTTAGAGGGGCGGCGGGTAGCCTAGTGGTTTAGAGGGGCGGCGGGTAGCCTAGTGGTTTAGAGGGGAGGCGGGTAGCCTAGTGGTTTAGAGGGCGGCGGGTAGCCTAGTGGTTTAGAGGCGGCGGGTAGCCTAGTGGTTTAGAGGGGCGGCGGGTAGCCTAGTGGTTTAGAGGGGCGGCGGGTAGCCTAGTGGTTTAGAGGGCGGCGGGTAGCCTAGTGGTTTAGAGGAGGCGGGTAGCCTAGTGGTTTAGAGGGGCGGCGGGTAGCCTAGTGGTTTAGAGGGGCGGCGGGTAGCCTAGTGGTTTAGAGGGGCGGCGGGTAGCCTAGTGGTTTAGAGGGGCGGCGGGTAGCCTAGTGGTTTAGAGGGGCGGCGGGTAGCCTAGTGGTTTAGAGGGGCGGCGGGTAGCCTAGTGGTTTAGAGGGGCGGCGGGTAGCCTAGTGGTTTAGAGGGCGGCGGGTAGCCTAGTGGTTTAGAGGGCGGCGGGTAGCCTAGTGGTTTAGAGGGCGGCGGGTAGCCTAGTGGTTTAGAGGGGCGGCGGGTAGCCTAGTGGTTTAGAGGGCGGCGGGTAGCCTAGTGGTTTAGAGGGGCGGCGGGTAGCCTAGTGGTTTAGAGGGGCGGCGGGTAGCCTAGTGGTTTAGAGGGGCGGCGGGTAGCCTAGTGGTTTAGAGGGGCGGCGGGTAGCCTAGTGGTTTAGAGGGGAGGCGGGTAGCCTAGTGGTTTAGAGGGGAGGCGGGTAGCCTAGTGGTTTAGAGGGGAGGCGGGTAGCCTAGTGGTTTAGAGGGGAGGCGGGTAGCCTAGTGGTTTAGAGCGTCGGCGGGTAGCCTAGTGGTTTAGAGCGTCGGACCAGTAACCGAAAAGTTGCTAGATCGAATCCCCGAGCCGACAAGGTAAAAATCTGTCGTTCTACCCCTGAACAGGCAGTTAACCCACTGTTCCTAGGCCCTCATTGAAAATACGAAAAAATAAAAAATACGAATTTGTTCTTAACTGACTTGTCTCGTTAAATAAAGGTAAAATACAAAATATATAAACTAAAACATGCTCACTACCAAGAAGATGAGTGTTATTGTCAGTCGTGACAGTGGCAATAAAAAAAATAATAAAGTTTGTTTTTTACTTATTTTCTTTGAGCTCCCAACTGGTGTAAATGAGGAATTATACTGGAGTGTGTTGTTCCAATGTTAATCAGGTGATGACTATAAACGTCATCCTCACCTGTAAAGAGTGTATGGTTAGATAATGCACTGATCTCTATGGTCAGTAATAAACTGAGACCTAAAGCACTGAGGATTGTGGGTTGTTCTGAGTTCAGTAACAGCTCCGGGTGGTGATCTGTGACATCAGTCATAACGTGGGAACTGAATACTATACTATACTGAATACTATACTATACTGAATACTATACTGAATACTGAATACTATACTATCCTGAATACTATACTATACTGAATACTATACTATACTGAATACTATACTATACTGAATACTATACTATCCTGAATACTATACTATACTGAATACTATAGTATACTGAATACTATACTATACTGAATACTATACTATACTGAATACTATACTGAATACTATACTATCCTGAATACTATACTATCCTGAATACTATACTGAATACTATACTGAATACTATACTATCCTGAATACTATACTATCCTGAATACTATACTGAATACTACACAACTTTTATTTGTCACGTTTGTTGTTGTTTTAACAACAGAAAGTGATATTCTGCTCTTATCTCACAATCCACCGACCAGACAACACGCAAATACACACATTTGTCAGGAGCGAAGGATCAGACCAGGAGTACATTTTGGGCTTTAAGTGCCTCGTCCAAGGGCACAGCGGTAGGTGAGTGTGTCTAGGATGTGACACCAACAGCCGTCCAGATGCCAGTTTAGTCCAGTACCATCCCACTGGGCACACCATGTCATTGCAGCGTGGAAATCTGGGTAATATTTGGATTCAAATCCAACGGTATATGTCACATGACCTTACAGTGAAATGCTGAATACAACAGGTGTAGTAGACCTCACAGTGAAATGCTGAATACAACAGGTGTAGTAGACCTTACAGTGAAATGCTGAATACAACAGGTGTAGTAGACCTCACAGTGAAATGCTGAATACAACAGGTGTAGTAGACCTTACAGTGAAATGCTGAATACAACAGGTGTAGTAGACCTCACAGTGAAATGCTGAATACAACAGGTGTAGTAGACCTCACAGTGAAATGCTGAATACAACAGGTGTAGTAGACCTTACAGTGAAATTCTGAATACAACAGGTGTAGACCTCACAGTGAAATGCTGAATACAACAGGTGTAGTAGACCTTACAGTGAAATGCTGAATACAACAGGTGTAGTAGACCTCACAGTGAAATGCTGAATACAACAGGTGTAGTAGACCTCACAGTGAAATGCTGAATACAACAGGTGTAGTAGACCTTACAGTGAAATTCTGAATACAACAGGTGTAGACCTCACAGTGAAATGCTGAATACAACAGGTGTAGTAGACCTCACAGTGAAATGCTGAATACAACAGGTGTAGTAGACTTCACAGTGAAATGCTGATTACAACAGGTGTAGTAGACCTCACAGTGAAATGCTGAATACAACAGGTGTAATAGACCTCACAGTGAAATGCTGAATACAACAGGTGTAGTAGACCTCACAGTGAAATGCTGAATACAACAGGTGTAGTAGACCTTACAGTGAAATGCTGAATACAACAGGTGTAGTAGACCTCACAGTGAAATGCTGAATACAACAGGTGTAGTAGACTTCACAGTGAAATGCTGATTACAACAGGTGTAGTAGACCTCACAGTGAAATGCTGAATACAACAGGTGTAGTAGACCTCACAGTGAAATGCTGAATACAACAGGTGTAGTAGACCTCACAGTGAAATGCTGAATACAACAGGTGTAGTAGACCTCACAGTGAAATGCTGAATACAACAGGTGTAGTAGACCTTACAGTGAAATGCTGAATACAACAGGTGTAGACCTCACAGTGAAATGCTGAATACAACAGGTGTAGTAGACCTCACAGTGAAATGCTGAATACAACAGGTGTAGTAGACCTCACAGTGAAATGCTGAATACAACAGGTGTAGTAGACCTCACAGTGAAATGCTGAATACAACAGGTGTAGGTAGACCTTACAGTGAAATGCTGAATACAACAGGTGTAGACCTCACAGTGAAATGCTGAATACAACAGGTGTAGTAGACCTCACAGTGAAATGCTGAATACAACAGGTGTAGTAGACCTCACAGTGAAATGCTGAATACAACAGGTGTAGTAGACCTTACAGTGAAATGTTTACTTACAAGCCCTTTAACCATCAATGCAGTTCAAGAAACAGAGTTATGATTTTAAAAAATGAAATGTAATAAAAACAAACACAAAATAATGAGTCTAAAAGGTTAAAAAAACTTTATTTAACTAGACAAGTCAGTTAAGAACAAATTCTTATTTTCAATGACGGCCTAGGAACAGTGGGTTAACTGCCTGTTCAGGGGCAGAACGAAAGATTTGTACCTTGTCAGCTCGGGGATTCGATTTTGCAACCTTTTAGTGACAAGTCCAACGCTCTAACAACTAGGCTACTATGCATAGATAAACTATGAGTAACAGCAGTTTAAAAACAGAAAGGGGGGGGGGGGGTCAATGTAAATATGCCGGGTGGCCATTTGATTAGCTGTTCAGCAGTCTTATGGCCTGGGGGGTAGAAGCTGTTAAGGAGCCTCTTGGACCTAGACTTGGCGCTCCGGTACCGCTTGCTGTGCGGTAGCAGAGAGAACAATGGCCTGGGGGGTAGAAGCTGTTAAAGAGCCCTTTGACTGGGGTGGCTAGAGTCTTTGGCCTGGGGGTAGAAGCTGTTAAAGAGCCCTTTGGACCTTTGGGTCTTCCTCTGACTCTATGACTGGGGTGGCTAGAGTCTTTGAGATTCTTTGGGTCCTGGATGACAGGAAGCCCCAGTGATGTTACTGGACTGTACACTGTAGGTACCTCTATAGCGCCTGACGGTCAGATGCCGAGTAGTTGACATGGATCTTTTGAGATTTCAACCTTTTTTTGTTCACCCACTCAAAAACAACCAGATGTTTATTGATATCCCAATGTGTTATTGGACAGCTTGCACCTGCATTAAAAATAAACGTTTTAATGTGAGACCTTATATAGACAGGTGTGTGCCTTTCCAAATCATGTCCAATCAATTGAATTGACCACAGGTGGACTACAAGTTGTAGAAACCTCTCAAGGATGATCAATGGAAACAGGAAAGCACATGAGCTCAATTTTGAGTCTCGTAGCAAAGAGTCTGAATACTTATATAAATAAAGTATTTCTGTTTTTATTTTTTTTGCAAAAATTTCTAAAAACCTGTTTTGACTTTGTCATTGAGGTATTGTGTGTAGCTTGATGAATAAGGCTGTAACCTAAGACAATGTGGATGGAGTCAAGTGGTCTGAATACTTCCCGAAGGCACCTGGTTGCTCATATTCTAATAGTTCGCCTAATTTCAGTTTGTGACAAAACAAGCAGTCACTGTACCATCTAAACCACTGTTAAATATATTTTCCAGAACCAAAAATAATGTATTTTCAGCTGTTTTGAAGCTGTTGTACAAAACCGAAAGTAAAAGACTAAAAAAAAAAAAATCTTAAGAACGGGAAGCATAGAAATAGTGCGCATAGAACAGATATACCGCTTCTTAGACTTGCTTTCACTGAGAATGACAGATCTATAGCTCACTTTTCTATGTGGATTTGGTCGGGTCGGACCAAAAGTGACATATTACAGCTTTTAACTGTAAAAATATATATTATTTATTTCATTTTAATGTTTTAATGTTTAATCTGATTTGTCAAACATATTACTTCAAAGACTATGGTGACACCCGCCAACTTTTCTTCAGTTCTGAAAGTATCTCACTGGAGAAAGCAGTGCGAAACAGCGCCCCTCTGTCTCACTATATGTAGCCCATGTATTTGATGCTGTCTGGCCAAAAATAGTATGACATGCCATGGGCTACACATACAGAACATGTTTTAAGGTCAATGACAGTATTATCGCTGTCGGGGTGGAATAGTCCATCGCTGTCGGGGGGGGCGGGATAGTCCATCGCCGTCGGGGCGGGCGGGATAGTCCATCGCCGTCGGGGCGGAATAGTCCATTATTATGAACCAGTACATGGGTGATTAATGACATGTTTCTACTATTATGAGAAATGATCTATTATGAATTATTATTTGGCTGTATATGGATTCATGTACTTTTTTTAACCTGGGCACAGTGGCACACAATTGGCCCAGCGTCGTCAGGGTTTGGCCGGAGAATGCCGTCATTGTAAATAAGAAATTGTTCTTAATTAACTTGTCTAGTTAATAAAGGTTAAATAAAATACTTTTTTTTTAAAAACACCTGCTTGTCGAACATTTAATTCCAAAATCACGGTGAAGTGTTTCCACTTCTCCAGAGTCCAATGGCGGTGAGCTTTACACCCTTCCAGCCGAGACGCTTGGCATTGCACATGGTGATCTGAGACTTTTGTGCTGCCATGGAAACCCATTTCAATAAGCTTCCGACTAACAGTTATTGTGACGACGTTGCTTCCAAAGACAGTTAAAAAAAACTGTTGTTGATATTCTTGTGTTTGTCTCCAGGTGCCTCCAGTCCAGCCAATAGGGTCAATGGGTGGTCCCTCTGGATTCCCTGGCCCTCCCCCCTCCCTCACCCCCGGTGGACCCCCTCTCTTCCTGCCCGTTGGCTTCAACCCCACACAGCCTCCAGGTAACAACATTATGGGACTGAACCAAATGAACAGCTAGAGGATCACAAACACATGTTCTCCTTCTCCTCTCTGATTGTCGTTTTGTACAGTTCTCCTCTCTGATTGTCGTTTTGTACAGTTCTCCTCTCTCTGATTGTCGTTTTGTACAGTTCTCCTTCTCTCTGATTGTCGTTTTGTACAGTTCTCCTTCTCCCCTCTGATTGTCGTTTTGTACAGTTCTTCTCTCTGATTGTCGTTTTGTACAGTTCTCCTTCTCCTCTCTGATTGTCGTTTTGTACAGTTCTCCTTCTCCTCTCTGATTGTCGTTTTGTACAGTTCTCCTTCTCCTCTCTGATTGTCGTTTTGTACAGTTCTCCTTCTCCTCTCTGATTGTCGTTTTGTACAGTTCTCCTCTCTGATTGTCGTTTTGTACAGTTCTCCTCTCTGATTGTCGTTTTGTACAGTTCTCTCTCTGATTGTCGTTTTTGTACAGTTCTTCTCTCTGATTGTCGTTTTGTTGTCGTTTTGTACAGTTCTCCTCTCTGATTGTCGATTGTCTTTTGTACAGTTCTCCTTGATTGTCTCCTCTCTCCTCTCTGATTGTC
This sequence comes from Oncorhynchus nerka, assembly GCF_034236695.1. Classification (NCBI taxonomy): domain Eukaryota; kingdom Metazoa; phylum Chordata; class Actinopteri; order Salmoniformes; family Salmonidae; genus Oncorhynchus; species Oncorhynchus nerka. Next base: position 97,984,110 of record NC_088409.1, read on the forward strand.
GTTTTGTACAGTTCTCCTTCTCCCTCTGATTGTCGTTTTGTACAGTTCTCCTTCTCCTCCTCTCTGATTGTCGTTTTTGTACAGTTCTCCTTCTCCTCTCTGATTGTCGTTTTGTACAGTTCTCCTTCTCCCTCTGATTGTCGTTTTGTACAGTTCTCCTTCTCCTCTCTGATTGTCGTTTTGTACAGTTCTCCTTCTCCTCTCTGATTGTCGTTTTGTACAGTTCTCCTCTCTGATTGTCGTTTTGTCCTCTCTGATTGTTCTTCTCTCTCTGATTGTCGTTTTGTACAGTTCTCCTTCTCCCCTCTGATTGTTGTCGTTTTGTACAGTTCTCCTCTCTGATTGTCGTTTTGTACAGTTCTCCTCTCTGATTGTCGTACAGTTTTGATTGTCGTTTTGTACAGTTCTCCTTCTCCTCTCTGATTGTCGTTTTGTACAGTTCTCCTTCTCTCTGATTGTCGTTTTGTACAGTTCTCCTTCTCCTCTCTGATTGTCGTTTTGTACAGTTCTCCTCTCTCTGATTGTCGTTTTGTACAGTTCTCCTTCTCCCCTCTGATTGTCGTTTTGTACAGTTCTCCTCTCTGATTGTCGTTTTGTACAGTTCTCCTCTCTGATTGTCGTTTTGTACAGTTCTCCTTCTCCTCTCTGATTGTCGTTTTGTACAGTTCTCCTTCTCCTCTCTGATTGTCGTTTTGTACAGTTCTCCTTCTCCTCTCTGATTGTCGTTTTGTACAGTTCTCCTCTCTGATTGTCGTTTTGTACAGTTCTCCTCTCTTTGTACAGTTCTCCTTCTCTCCTCTGATTGTCGTTTTGTACAGTTCTCCTTCTCCTCTCTGATTGTCGTTTTGTACAGTTCTCCTTCTCCTCTCTGATTGTCGTTTTGTACAGTTCTCCTCCCCTCTGATTGTCGTTTTGTACAGTTCTCCTTCTCCTCTCTGATTGTCGTTTTGTACAGTTCTCCTTCTCTGATTGTCGTTTTGTACAGTTCTCCTTCTCCTCTGATTGTCGTTTTGTACAGTTCTCCTTCTCCTCTGATTGTCGTTTTGTACAGTTCTCCTGATTGTCTCCTCTCTGATTGTCGTTTTGTACAGTTCTCCTCTCTGATTGTCGTTTTGTACAGTTTTCCTCTCTGATTGTCGTTTTGTACAGTTCTTTTGTACAGTTCTCCTCTCTGATTGTCGTTTTGTACAGTTCTCCTTCTCCTCTCTGATTGTCGTTTTGTACAGTTCTCCTTCTCCTCTCTGATTGTCGTTTTGTACAGTTCTCCTTCTCCTCTCTGATTGTCGTTTTGTACAGTTCTCCTTCTCCTCTCTGATTGTCGTTTTGTACAGTTCTCCTTCTCCTCTCTGATTGTCGTTTTGTACAGTTCTCCTCTCTGATTGTCGTTTTGTACAGTTCTCCTTCTCCTCTCTGATTGTCGTTTTGTACAGTTCTCCTTCTCCACTCTGATTGTCGTTTTGTACAGTTCTCCTTCTCCTCTCTGATTGTCGTTTTGTACAGTTCTCCTCTCTCTGATTGTCGTTTTGTACAGTTCTCCTTCTCCACTCTGATTGTCGTTTTGTACAGTTCTCCTTCTCCTCTCTGATTGTCGTTTTGTCGTTTTGTACAGTTCTTCTCTGATTGTCGTTTTGTACAGTTCTCTGATTGTCGTTTTGTACAGTTCTCCTTCTCCACTCTGATTGTCGTTTTGTACAGTTCTCCTTCTCCTCTCTGATTGTCGTTTTGTACAGTTCTCCTTTGTCTCCTCCTCTGATTGTCGTTTTGTACAGTTCTCCTTCTCCTCTCTGATTGTTGTTTTGTACAGTCCTCTCTGATTGTCTTTGTACAGTTCTCTCTCCTCTCTGATTGTCGTTTTGTACAGTTCTCCTTCTCCACTCTGATTGTCGTTTTGTACAGTTCTCCTCTCTGATTGTCGTTTTGTACAGTTCTCTCTTCTCCACTTCTCCTTCTCCTCTTGTCGTTTTGTACAGTTCTCCTTCTGATTGTCCTTCTCTGATTGTCGTTTTTGTACAGTTCTCCTTCTCCTCTCTGATTGTCGTTTTGTACAGTTCTCCTTCTCCTCTCTGATTGTCGTTTTGTACAGTTCTCCTTCTCCTCTCTGATTGTCGTTTTGTACAGTTCTCCTTCTCCTCTCCTTTGTACAGATTGTCGTTTTGTACAGTTCTCCTTCTCCTCTCTGATTGTCGTTTTGTACAGTTCTTTTTGTACAGTTCTCCTCTCTGATTGTCGTTTTGTACAGTTCTCCTTCTCCTCTCTGATTGTCGTTTTGTACAGTTCTTCTCTCTCTGATTGTCGTTTTGTACAGTTCTCCTTCTCCTCTCTGATTGTCGTTTTGTACAGTTCTTCTCTCTGATTGTCGTTTTGTACAGTTCTCCTTCTCCTCTCTGATTGTCGTTTTGTACAGTTCTTCTCTCTGATTGTCGTTTTGTACAGTTCTCCTTCTCCTCTCTGATTGTCGTTTTGTACAGTTCTCCTTCTCCTCTCTGATTGTCGTTTTGTACAGTTCTCCTTCTCCTCTCTGATTGTCGTTTTGTTCTCCTTCTCCACTCTGACAGTTCTCCTTCTCCACTCTGATTGTCGTTTTGTACAGTTCTCCTTCTCCTCTCTGATTGTCGTTTTGTACAGTTCTCCTCTCTGATTGTCGTTTTGTACAGTTCTCCTTCTCCTCTCTGATTGTTGTTTTGTACAGTTCTTCTCTCTGATTGTCGTTTTGTACAGTTCTCCTCTCTGATTGTCGTTTTGTACAGTTCTTCTCTCTGATTGTCGTTTTGTACAGTTCTTCTCTCTGATTGTCGTTTTGTACAGTTCTCCTCTCTGATTGTCGTTTTGTACAGTTCTCCTCTCTGATTGTCGTTTTGTACAGTTCTCCTTCTCCTCTCTGATTGTCGTTTTGTACAGTTCTCCTCTCTGATTGTCGTTTTGTACAGTTCTCCTTCTCCTCTCTGATTGTCGTTTTGTACAGTTCTCCTTCTCCTCTCTGATTGTCGTTTTGTACAGTTCTCCTTCTCCTCTCTGATTGTTGTTTTGTACAGTTCTCCTTCTCCTCTTTGATTGTTGTTTTGTACAGTTCTCCTTCTCCTCTCTGATTGTCGTTTTGTACAGTTCTCCTTCTCTCTGATTGTCGTTTTGTACAGTTCTAATATATTTGTTATGAAAATGACAGGTCCAAACCAAAGGAATCACAACCTTCAACATGTTTTAAAGTTTGTTGTATGAAATGGGTTTTGTGCTCCATGTTTTGACATGTTTCTAAACCATATGTTGTGTGTGTCTACGCTGTCTGCAGGTTTCCCTCATCCAGTAGTGGATGGACCAGGGAGCACCAAAGATGACTCTGGATCTAAAGACAAGGCTGGAGGGAGTGGTGGCCCCTCAGACACTCCAGACATCCAGCTGGGAGCTCCAGGCCCAGGCGGACCAGGGGCCTTGATGAGTCCTCCAGGCCCAGCAGTGTTACTGGGTCCCAGGCCGGCCATGCTTCCTATGCAGCCTCGTCCGGGACTACCACCCCCTCACCTCCAGCCCCACTTCCCCCCTCACCTCCCTCCCCCAAACATGCCCCCTATGATGATGGGCCCCAGGGGCCCCAACCCTATGTTTCCCCCCAGGGGGCGCCCTCCAGGTGGGTTCAGGATGCCCATGGGCCACCAGTCCATGGAGGACTTTCCTCACGGACCCCCAGACATCCCATCCAGCCCGGACCCCCAGACATCCCTTCCAGCCCGGACCCCCAGACATCCCTTCCAGCCCGGACCCCCCGGGGAAGAAGAAGGCAACTGGGAGGGCGGGAGACACTTCAGGGGCGAGAGGCCAGGGTTTGGGGGACGTGACGGGGGGAGGTTTGGGGAGCGGGGGAGAGGGTTTCCTAGAGGAGGAGGAGGGGGAAATGGTCGGCCCATAGATGGGCCTGAGGGGAGGGACTGCTTCATGAACCGACGGGATAGATTTGAATGGTGATGAGGCAGGGCCAGGAGGGTTCAGCCGTAGAGACTGGGGGGGGGTAAATCATCCAGGGTCCTGTTCAGCAGGGAGAAAACGTTTTGGAACAGAGTGAAACGGGAATGAACTACCTGAACTTGTCCAGTAAAAACCCAGAGTTTTTTTTGTTTTTGTTTTGCTGAACATAACCCAGATGTCTGACCTGGAGAACGACTTGGAGACTGGGCACACGGAGTCAGACGGAAGATCTCTGTTAGAACGACTTCTTAGTTCAGGACTAGGTTTAATCTGTGTCTGGGAAACCTACCCTATCAGAATATCACAGTTTAAACCCAGTGGAAGTCTAATTTTGAAGTCTGTTCATATGAAGAACTTTTGTCCTGCCTTTTTGAGCTGGTATGTTCTGACAGAAAACCACAGAGAGAAGAATGCTGATTTGTATATATTGTATTTGTGCTGATGGCCAATATTCTGTTTTTTTTTGTATATTTTGAGTGAATGTTTTTTGTTTCTTCTCCAGGAAGTCTGTCATTAGGGCAGTGAGGAGAAACAGACAGTTGACCTGAAAACACCATCATCCTTGTATTGATGGGGGGGGTTCAAAACATGAAAATCTTTTGCTTCAGAATTTATCATTAG
>NC_088409.1:98296187-98383687 GCF_034236695.1 Oncorhynchus nerka
CTATGATGTTCATTACAGCGCCAATTAAACAACGACAATGACCATGTCAACATCATGTTGGGTTAGGGATGGTCTCCCTACTCTCTCATCATGTTGGGTTAGGGATGGTCTCCCTGCTCTCTCATCATGTTGGGTTAGGGATGGTCTCCCTACTCTCTACATCATGTTGGGTTAGGGATGGTCTCCCTACTCTCTCATCATGTTGGGTTAGGGATGGTCTCCCTACTCTCTCATCATGTTGGGTTAGGGATGGTCTCCCTACATCATGTTGGGTTAGGGATGGTCTCCCTACTCTCTCATCATGTTGGGTTAGGGATGGTCTCCCTACTCTCTACATCATGTTGGGTTAGGGATGGTCTCCCTACTCTCTCATCATGTTGGGTTAGGGATGGTCTCCCTACTCTCTCATCATGTTGGGTTAGGGATGGTCTCCCTACTCTCTCAGTGTCATGTACACATTTAAAGTGGTGTTTAAATACAAAACAATATTGACAATATAACTTTTATAACAGTTACATACCAATTAAACATTTTTTAAATATTTTTTTTAGAAGGTTAGCCTGCTGGCTTTGAGTCGATAGGAACAGCCTGCTGGCTTTGAGTCGATAGGAACAGCCTGCTGGCCTTACTGAGTCGATAGGAACAGCCTGCTGGCTTTGAGTCGATAGGAACAGCCTGCTGGCCTTACTGAGTCGATAGGAACAGCCTGCTGGCCTTACTGAGTCGATAGGAACAGCCTGCTGGCTTTGAGTCGATAGGAACAGCCTGCTGGCCTTACTGAGTGGATAGGAACATTAGCCTGCTGGCCTTACTGAGTGGATAGGAACATTAGCCTGCTGGCCTTACTGAGTGGATAGGAACATTAGCCTGCTGGCCTTACTGAGTGGATAGGAACATTAGCCTGCTGGCTTTGAGTCGATAGGAACAGCCTGCTGGCCTTACTGAGTGGATAGAAACATTAGCCTGCTGGCCTTACTGAGTGGATAGGAACATTAGCCTGCTGGCCTTACTGAGTGGATAGGAACATTAGCCTGCTGGCTTTGAGTCGATAGGAACAGCCTGCTGGCCTTACTGAGTGGATAGGAACATTAGCCTGCTGGCCTTACTGAGTCGATAAGAACATTAGCCTGCTGGTCTTACTGGGTGGATAGGAACATTAGCCTGCTGGTCTTACTGAGTGGATAGGAACATTAGCCTGCTGGCTTTGAGTCGATAGGAACATTAGCCTGCTGGCCTTACTGAGTGGATAGGAACATTAGCCTGCTGGCCTTACTGAGTGGATAGGAACATTAGCCTGCTGGCCTTACTGGGTGGATAGGAACATTAGCCTGCTGGCCTTACTGAGTGGATAGGAACATTAGCCTGCTGGCCTTACTGAGTGGATAGGAACATTAGCCTGCTGGTCTTACTGAGTGGATAGGAACATTAGCCTGCTGTTCTTACTGAGTGGATAGGAACATTAGCCTGCTGGCCTTACTGAGTGGATAGGAACATTAGCCTGCTGTTCTTACTGAGTGGATAGGAACATCAGCCTGCTGGCCTTACTGAGTGGATAGGAACATTAGCCTGCTGGTCTTACTGAGTGGATAGGAACATTAGCCTGCTGGCCTTACTGAGTGGATAGGAATATTAGCCTGCTGGCCTTACTGGGTGGATAGGAACATTACCCTGTTGGCCTTACTGAGTGGATAGGAATATTAGCCTGCTGGCCTTACTGAGTGGATAGGAACATTAGCCTGCTGGTCTTACTGAGTGGATAGGAACATTAGCCTGCTGGTCTTACTGAGTGGATAGGAACATTAGCCTGCTGGTCTTACTGAGTGGATAGGAACATTAGCCTGCTGGCCTTACTGAGTGGATAGGAACATTAGCCTGCTGGCCTTACTGAGTGGATAGGAACATTAGCCTGCTGGCCTTACTGGGTGGATAGGAACATTAGCCTGCTGGCCTTACTGAGTGGATAGGAACATTAGCCTGCTGGCCTTACTGAGTCGATAGGAACATTACCCTGCTGGCCTTACTGAGTGGATAGGAACATTAGCCTGTTGGCCTTACTGAGTGGATAGGAACATTAGCCTGTTGGCCTTACTGGGTGGATAGGAACATTAGCCTGTTGGCCTTACTGAGTGGATAGGAACATCAGCCTGTTGGCCTTACTGAGTGGATAGGAACATTAGCCTGCTGGCCTTAATGAGTCGACAGCAACATTAGCCCAAACTATTTAGGAGGGATATCACACCTGGCACAAATGATTGTCTAGTTCTGTTTTTCCTGCTGAGGGGTGCCCTATACCTGCGCCTAGAGGGGAGTAGTTCAAAGTCTGGGTACAGGGGGTGGCTTGGGTCTAAAATTATTTTGTGAGCGTTGCGGAAGGCTCTGACCTTAAAGATATCATCCAGGCCTGTCTGTTTGACTCCTAGTACCTTGGGGAGGGCTCTGACCTTAAAGATCTCATCCAGGCCTGTCTGTTTGACTCCCAGTACCTTGGGGAGCCCCTGACCTTAAAGATCTCATCCAGGCCTGTCTGTTTGACACCAAGTACCTTGTGGAGGGCCTTGACCTTAAAGATCTCATCCAGGCCTGTCTGTTTGACTCCTAGTACCTTGTGGAGGGCCTTGACCTTAGATCTCACCTTCTGTGGAGGGCCCTGACCTTAAAGATCTCATCCAGGCCTGTCTGTTTGACTCCAAGTACCTTGTGGAGGGCCTTGACCTTAAAGATCTCATCCAGGCCTGTCTGTTTGACTCCTAGTACCTTGTGGAGGGCCCTGACCTTAAAGATCTCATCCAGGCCTGTCTGTTTGACTCCAAGTGCCTTGCTGAGGGCCCTGACCTTAAAGATCTCATCCAGGCCTGTCTGTTTGACTCCTAGTACCTTGTGGAGGGCCCTGACCTTAAAGATCTCATCCAGGCCTGTCTGTTTGACTCCAAGTGCCTTGCTGAGGAACCTGACCTTAAAGATCTCATCCAGGCCTGTCTGTTTGACTCCCAGTGCCTTGCTGAGGGCCCTGACCTTAAAGATCTCATCCAGGCCTGTCTGTTTGACTCCAAGTACCTTGCTGTGGTGATAATCCTTCTCAGCATGTTTCTCTGACTGACAGTGGCATTGCCAAACCAACAAACAATACAAAAAGTTAAAATACTCTCAATGAAAGAATTGTAAAACAGAGTTAGTATAGTTCAGTCGACATTAAAAGATCCTAGCTTTTTGAGAAAGTACAGTCTCTGTTGGCTCTTTTATGTAGATAAGGTCTGTACATTTACTCCACTGAAGCTTATTGTCCAAGAGGGTATGTTTAAATGGCTAAATAATTTATCCGTGCGACAGGAGTAATTGCTACAGTGATTCCTGAAATGCAGATGGATGTTTTGTTTAACCTGAAAGTATAGCCTACTTTTGTTACATTGTTTGCTAGTTCAGCTGGTTAGCTAACTCTGTCTCATTGACCACCAAAACGTTGTTAACACTGGCTAGCTAGCCAGCCACTTAATATACTGTTACTTGTTTTAGCTAGCTATGTTAGCAATGTTATGAATACAACTCCCATCTGCTGTCGACATCAGGATACGATTTGAGAGCATTGGTTAGCCCCAAAAGTGCTTATAACTTTCTTTGACTGCATTCTGACAGTGAATTCAGAGCCATTCAGTAGTTAGCTACACTACACACATCATTTTTTACCAGGTTCCCGTGAAGCAATTGGACAGTCTAGCACAACATACCCAAGAGTTTCCTGCTTAGCAAGGGATCGTCTATGTTTTATTTCATTGTGTATTAGAAACACAGTTTGAGATCATTGTGAGGGGATTTCGCCAGCGGTTGAATGGGGATATTGGGCTATATCCGGGATAATCTTGTCTGAGGTTACTACAGTAACCAATGGGAATGAGGCTTAGTGAAAGGTCAACATTGCATCTCTTCACGTTTAAAAAATAATTGCTACCAGTTTGACAACAAAACATTGATAACAAACAGCATGTACACAGTAATAAAATGTCAAATATATATTTCATGCTGAAACCTCTCATATTAAACACCAATGGGATTCACTAAGTAGATGGTTTATATATAGGATAATGTTTTACACAGCTTTTGGCATTCTATTTAAACTTAGAAAAATGTTCCAGTAATCATTTTTGTAACCCAGGTTACGTTATCCTGCTCAAAGAACCATGATAAAGATTTTTATTTTTTATTTTTTTATTTTTTCACCTTTATTTAACCAGGTAGGCCAGTTGAAACAAGTTCTCATTTACAATTGCAACCTGGCCAAGATAAAGCAAAGCAGTTCGACACAATGCAACAACACAGAGTTACACATGGAGTAAAACAAAACATACAGTCAATAATACAGTAGAACAAAAGAAAGATCACTACTAAGTGGTGGAGTCAGAGAGAGGTTAAAGGGACAACAATAACAACATTAATCATCAAAAACAGTACAGTCATGAAGTACATAAAGCTCAATATAAGAAGGGGAGGTTGAGTATCTTGTCTCAAGGGATGTCTGGTTTGGAGTATAAAGTCTCATGTGGGTCAATTTATTGGACCACACAGAGTTCCACTCCACAAACCAACGACGAATTACACTCTACAGACCAATGATCAAACAGCGAGGAGGAAAAAAAACCAGAACAACAGCAAGTGGGTTTATTATGACATTTGTGTACCATTCACACATATCAGAGTATTGAAAATACTGTGTCAATGACAACATTGACGTTTTACCTTGTGTTTTTTTGTTTTTCCTTTCAATTCGTTGGCACTACTCAAAGTGTAACGATCGAAGAATTCCAGGGATTCAATTTTTCACACAGCGAGTTCATCTTTGTGGGATTCCCAGTGATCTACGAGTACAGACGACTACTTTCCTTACCGTTTTTCACCACCTACATTTTAGTCTTGGTGGGAAATTCTTTGTTGATCCACGTGATTAGAATTACGGAGAGCCTCCACAGCCCCATGTATATATTAATATGTGGTTTGGCGGCGGTGGACATAGTGGTGGCTACAGTCATTATCCCCAACATGCTGCTCAGCTTTCTGTTTGACTGGAATGACATCTCATTGGCCAGCTGTTTGACTCAGATGTTTTTCACTCACTTCCTGTCGTCGGTAGAGTCGACTATTCTCCTGGCCATGGCTCTGGACCGCTATGTGGCGATCTGCTACCCTTTACACTACGCTCGTATCCTCAACTCTGCCATGTTTCTCACACTGTTGCTGTTCACTGTTATAAGGAGTGGTTCTATCATGTTTGTACTAGTTGCGCTCGCTGGTTCTCTGTCTTTCTGTGGTTCCAATGTCATCAACCACTGCTACTGCGACCACATGGCCCTGGTTAGTCTAGCATGTGGTAACACGGACAAGAATAATGCGATGGGATTGGCTGTGATCATCTGTTTTGTGGGGATTGATATTTGCGTCATTATTTTCTCCTACATGAAGATTCTGAACGTTGTGTTGCGTAGAGCAGCAGGGGAGGACAGATGGAAAGCGTTCCACACGTGTGGCACCCACCTCATTGTCATAATGTGTTTTTATTTGATTGGCACCGTTACTTTTCTGTCACGGAATCTGAATATTCAAATCCCAACTGACATCAATACTTTTCTAGGAGTGATGTATATTGTTTTACCAGCGAGTGTCAATCCAATAATCTATGGAGTCCGGACAAAGGAAATACGAAATCGTATTTTGAAAATGTTCAACACAAGAGTAGACAGAGAATTGACTGTTCAGGTTGCTATTGTAGAAATGTGATTCGTTTCAAAACTCTTCTTTAGTTAGGGTTAGAATTGTTTACATCAGAAATGATTCATACCCCCTTTGACTTAATTCCACACTTTGTTGAGTTACAGCCTGAATTTAAAACATTTATTAAAATGAGATTTTGTGTCACTGATCTACACACAATACACCATAATGTAAAAGTGGATTTATGTTCTTAGACATTAGTACAAATTATTATTATTTTTTTTAAATGAAAAGCTAAATTATCTTGAGTCAATAAAGTGAAAATTATTATATTCACCAATTTTTCACATCTGTGTTTTTTTTTCCCATCAGAAATAATTGCTTATGAATTCATGTGTAAAATATTACTGTTCTCAGATTTTTAATTGAGTTTTTTTAATTAAGTGTATGATAGTGTTTTATTTGTAGATGCTAAAACACTATACACAGAGTGTACAAAACATTAAGAACAACTTCCTAATATGTAATTGCCCTCAGAACAGCCTCAATTCGTCGGGGTATGGACTCTACACGGTGGGATGCTGGCCCATGTTGACTCCACTGCTTCCCACAGTTGTGTCCAGTTGGCTGGATGTCCTTCAGGTGGTGGACCATTCTTGATACAACACAGGAAACTGTTGAGTGTGGAAAAACCCAGCAGCTTTGCAGTTCTTGACACAAACCTGTGCGCGTCAATAAGGGAATCATAGCTTTCACCTGATCAATCTATGTCAAGGAAAGAGCAGGTGTTTTTAATGTTTTGTGAACACAGTGTTTGGAATGTTTAGCTGGAATGGTATTCTGTATATTTGACTGTGATATGTGGTTGTCCCACCTAGCTATCTGAATATACTAACTACTGTAATATGTGGTTGTCCCACCTAGCTATCTGAATATACTAACTACTGTAATATGTGGTTGTCCCACCTAGCTATCTGAATATACTAACTACTGTGATATGTGGTTGTCCCACCTAGCTATCTGAATATACTAACTACTGTAATATGTGGTTGTCCCACCTAGCTATCTGAATATACTAACTACTATGATATGTGGTTGTCTCACCTAGCTATCTGAATATACTAACTACTGTAATATGTGGTTGTCTCACCTAGCTATCTGAATATACTAACTACTGTGATATGTGGTTGTCCCACCTAGCTATCTGAATATACTAACTACTGTAATATGTGGTTGTCCCACACCTATCTGAATATACTATCTGAATATACTAATATACTACTGTGATATGTGGTTGTCCCACCTAGCGATCTGAATATACTAACTACTGTGATATGTGGTTGTCTCACCTAGCTATCTGAAGGCAGATATATATTATTACTGTGTATAAAACCTAGCAGTACTACTGATTTCTCTGAGAGTGAGGCAGATATATATTATTACTGTGTAAAACCTAGCAGTACTACTGATTTCTCTGAGAGTGAGGCAGATATATATTATTACTGTGTAAAACCTCGCAGTACTACTGATTTCTCTGAGAGTGAGGAGGATATATATTATTACTGTGTAAAACCTAGCAAATTTATATTTAGCAAATTAAACCATCAAGTGTCTGCTATTGAACAACATCATCTTATGATAATTTATTTAAACAATAAAATCAAATTCACCAACATTTCTGAAAATTGATATATATGGTGTTTTGGAATGAAACTCTTGCAGAATTCAACCACTTTTGTTTGTTATGGCAAGCCTAAATACGGTTCAGGGGTATAGATTTGCTTAACAAGTCACATAAGTTTCATGGACTCACTCTTGACTGCAGTAATAGTGTTTAACAAGATTTTTTTTTTTTTTAAATGACTACCTCGCCTCTGTACCCCACACATACTGTAAGGTCCCTCATCTCTGTACCCAACACATACAATTATCTGTAAGGTCCCTCATCTCTGTACCCCACACATACAATTATCTGTAAGGTCCCTCAGTCGAGCAGTGAATTTCAAACACAGATTCAAACACAAATACGTCCAATGCCTCTCAAAGAAGGGCAATATATATAAAAAAAAATTAAAAGCAGACATTGAATATCCCTTTGAGCATGGTGATGTTATTAATTACACTGTGGATGATGTATCAGTACACCCCAGTCACTATTAAGATACAGACGTCCTTCATAACTCAGTTGCTGGAGAGGATAATGGGCAGGTACTGTACAATCCAGGTGTGGACAGCTCTTAGAGACTTACCCAGAATCACAGCTGTAATCGCTCTTAGAGACTGACCCAGACTCACAGCTGTAATCGCTCTTAGAGACTTACCCAGAATCACAGCTGTAATCGCTCTTAGAGACTTACCCAGAATCACAGCTGTAATCGCTCTTAGAGACTGACCCAGAAAGACTCACAGCTGTAATCACTCTTAGAGACTTACCCAGAATCACAGCTGTAATCGCTCTTAGAGACTTACCCAGAATCACAGCTGTAATCGCTCTTAGAGACTGACCCAGACTCACAGCTGTAATCGCTCTTAGAGACTTACCCAGAATCACAGCTGTAATCGCTCTTAGAGACTGACCCAGAAAGACTCACAGCTGTAATCACTCTTAGAGACTTACCCAGAATCACAGCTGTAATCGCTCTTAGAGACTTACCCAGAAAGACTCACAGCTGTAATCACTCTTAGAGACTTACCCAGAATCACAGCTGTAATCGCTCTTAGAGACTTACCCAGAATCACAGCTGTAATCGCTCTTAGAGACTTACCCAGAATCACAGCTGTAATCGCTCTTAGAGACTTACCCAGAATCACAGCTGTAATCGCTCTTAGAGACTTACCCAGAATCACAGCTGTAATCACTCTTAGAGACTTACCCAGAATCACAGCTGTAATCACTCTTAGAGACTGACCCAGAATCACAGCTGTAATCACTCTTAGAGACTGACCCAGAATCACAGCTGTAATCGCTCTTAGAGACTGACCCAGAATCACAGCTGTAATCGCTCTTAGAGACTTACCCAGAATCACAGCTGTAATCACTCTTAGAGACTGACCCAGAATCACAGCTGTAATCACTCTTAGAGACTGACCCAGAAAGACTCACAGCTGTAATCACTCTTAGAGACTTACCCAGAAAGACTCACAGCTGTAATCACTCTTAGAGACTTACCCAGAAAGACTCACAGCTGTAATCACTCTTAGAGACTTACCCAGAATCACAGCTGTAATCACTCTTAGAGACTGACCCAGAAAGACTCACAGCTGTAATCACTCTTAGAGACTTACCCAGAAAGACTCACAGCTGTAATCGCTCTTAGAGACTTACCCAGAATCACAGCTGTAATCACTCTTAGAGACTGACCCAGAATCACAGCTGTAATCACTCTTAGAGACTGACCCAGAATCACAGCTGTAATCACTCTTAGAGACTGACCCAGAAATACTCACAGCTGTAATCACTCTTAGAGACTTACCCAGAAAGACTCACAGCTGTAATCACTCTTAGAGACTTACCCAGAAAGACTCACAGCTGTAATCACTCTTAGAGACTTACCCAGAATCACAGCTGTAATCACTCTTAGAGACTGACCCAGAAAGACTCACAGCTGTAATCACTCTTAGAGACTTACCCAGAAAGACTCACAGCTGTAATCACTCTTAGAGACTTACCCAGAATCACAGCTGTAATCACTCTTAGAGACTGACCCAGAAAGACTCACAGCTGTAATCACTCTTAGAGACTTACCCAGAAAGACTCACAGCTGTAATCACTCTTAGAGACTTACCCAGAAAGACTCACAGCTGTAATCGCTCTTAGAGACTTACCCAGAAAGACTCACAGCTGTAATCGCTCTTAGAGACTTACCCAGAAAGACTCACAGCTGTAATCACTCTTAGAGACTTCACCAGAATCACAGCTGTAATCACTCTTAGAGACTTACCCAGAATCACAGCTGTAATGGCTGCCAAAGGTGATTCTAACATGTATTAACTCCAGTGGTTGAATACTTATCTAATCAAGATGTATCAGTTTTTTTTGTTTTCCATACATTTTTTATTTATTTTTTAAATATATTTTTTTATTCCACTTTTAACATTTACAGAGTAAATTGTTGACAAACAAATGACAATAAAATTCATTTCAAGCACACTTTGTAACACAAAAAGAAAAAGTGGAAAAAAACCCTTCTGAAGGTACTGTAAGTACCTTGACATCATATTACTGTATGAAAATGACACAATTATACCTAAATATAACAAAAACTCAACTAATCATCTCCTTTGCGTTTGGCTTGTGTTTTGTCAGTTATTCCATGGTCACCTTCCCCATACTTATTGAATATGTTCCTAATTAAACAGTCCCACTGAGAGATTAGACAACAACAAGATATAATACAACGTGTGTTTACTGCATTAAAACGCTATGTACACTTAGAATAACAAGAGTTTTTTTTTTTAAAGTCCCTCAGTTACCAGGATCTCCTAATAAGGCCGAAGCTAATTACAACAGACTGAAGCTGGCCATAACTGGCCACCAGTGGTAGGTTATTAGCAGTTTGGGGATTACTGGTTACAGAGGGGATTGAACCTATTTTACAGACTGTGCAAGCTAATCTTACGTAATTAGCGCCAGGAGAATTTTCTGGACCTCATGACCTGATCAGGAAAAACTCGGAACCCTCGTTATAGCCTGTTAATTAGGACCCCAGTTTTCCCTGGTCAGGTTACAATGGTCAGGGGGAAAAAAAAGGTAATGTCTGGAAATGTTTTCAATGTCTGGAAATGTTTTCAATGTCTGGAAATCGTAGATCGTTGAAGCGTGGACCCCCCCCCCCCAAAGTTTACTTATAAAAAAAAAAAACTGAACTATGAGGTATACCAGGTAGTGACAAATATTAACTTATTACAGATACAATAGAACATACAGGTTTCGTCCTTCCCAACCTCACAAAAATGTAGTACGTCAATTTATGATAAAGTACTAATAATACACATTTCAAAGTGGTTTTGATACCTAGCCCCTAACCCCTAACACCTAGCCCTTAAACCCTAGCCCCTAACCCCTAGCCCCTAGCCCTTAACCCCTAGCCCCTAACACCTAGCCCTTAACCCCTAGCCCCTAACACCTAGCCCCTAGCCCTTAACCCCTAACACCTAGCCCTTAACCCCTAGCCCCTAACACCTAGCCCCTAGCCCTTAACCCCTAGCCCCTAACACCTAGCCCCTAGCCCTTAACCCCTAGCCCCTAACCCCTAGCCCTTAACCCCTAACCCCTAACACCTAACCCCTAGCCCCTAACACCTAGCCCCTAGCCCCTAACCCCTAGCCCCCCCTAGCCCCAGCCCCAACCCCTAGCCCCTAGCCCCTAACCCGTAACCCTTAACCCCTAGCCCCTAGACCCTAGCCCCTAACCCCTAACACCTAGCCCCTAGCCCTTAACCCTAGCCCCTAACACCTAGCCCCTAATCCCTAACACCTAGCCCCTAGCCCTTAGCCCCTAGCCCCTAACCCCTAGCCCCTAGCCCTTAACCCCTAGCCCCTAGCCCTTAACCCCTAGCCCCTAACCCTCAATAAATAAACAATACATTTCTCTGAGGGCAATAAAAACTTCCTGTGATTTAAAATCTATTTTTATTATTGAAAAAGACTAGACCATCATGTATTCAGCATGTTGGCATATAATGCTAACCCCATACAGTATTATAATACATTAACCCCTAACCCCTACAGTATTATATTACATTAACCCCATACAGTATTATATTACATTAACCCCTAACCCCTACAGTATTATATTACATTAACCCCTACAGTATTATATTACATTAACCCCTAACCCCTACAGTATTATAATACATTAACCCCTACAGTATTATAATACATTAACCCCTAACCCCTACAGTATTATAATACATTAACCCCTACAGTATTATATTACATTAACCCCTACAGTATTATAATACATTAACCCCTACAGTATTATAATACATTAACCCCTAACCCCTACAGTATTATAATACATTAACCCCTAACCCCATACAGTATTATAATACATTAACCCCTAACCCCTACAGTATTATATTACATTAACCCCTACAGTATTATAATACATTAACCCCTAACCCCTACAGTATTATATTACATTAACCCCTACAGTATTATAATACATTAACCCCTAACCCCCCTACAGTATTATATTACATTAACCCCTAACCCCATACAGTATTATAATACATTAACCCCTAACCCTACAGTATTATAATACATTAACCCCTAACCCCTACAGTATTATATTACATTAACCCCTACAGTATTATATTACATTAACCCCTAACCCCTACACTATTATATTACATTAACCCCTACAGTATTATAATACATTAACCCCTAACCCCTACAGTATTATATTACATTAACCCCTACAGTATTATATTACATTAACCCCTACAGTATTATATTACATTAACCCCTACAGTATTATAATACATTAACCCCTAACCCCTACAGTATTATAATACATTAACCCCTAACCCCTACAGTATTATATTACATTAACCCCTAACCCCTACAGTATTATATTACATTAACCCCTACAGTATTATATTACATTAACCCCTACACTATTATATTACATTAACCCCTACAGTATTATAATACATTAACCCCTAACCCTTACAGTATTATATTACATTAACCCCTACAGTATTATATTACATTAACCCCTAACCCCTAGTATTATATTACATTAACCCCTACAGTATTATATTACATTAACCCCTAACCCCTACACTATTATATTACATTAACCCCTACAGTATTATAATACATTAACCCCTAACCCCTACAGTATTATATTACATTAACCCCTACAGTATTATAATACATTAACCCCTACAGTATTATATTACATTAACCCCTAACCCCTACAGTATTATAATACATTAACCCCTAACCCCTACAGTATTATAATACATTAACCCCTACAGTATTATAATACATTAACCTCTAACCACTACAGTATTATATTACATTAACCCCTACAGTATTATATTACATTAACCCCTACAGTATTATATTACATTAACCCCTACAGTATTATATTACATTAACCCCTAACCCCTACAGTATTATATTACATTAACCCCTACAGTATTATATTACATTAACCCCTAACCCCTACAGTATTATAATACATTAACCCCTACAGTATTATATTACATTAACCCCTAACCCCTACAGTATTATATTACATTAACCCCTACAGTATTATATTACATTAACCCCTAACCCCTACAGTATTATAATACATTAACCCCTACAGTATTATATTACATTAACCCCTAACCCCTACAGTATTATATTACATTAACCCCTACAGTATTATATTACATTAACCCCTACAGTATTATATTACATTAACCCCTACAGTATTATATTACATTAACCCCTACAGTATTATATTACATTAACCCCTACAGTATTATATTACATTAACCCCTACAGTATTATATTACATTAACCCCTACAGTATTATATTACATTAACCCCTACAGTATTATATTACATTAACCCCTAACAGTATTATATTACATTAACCCCTACAGTATTATATTACATTAACCCCTACAGTATTATATTACATTAACCCCTACAGTATTATATTACATTAACCCCTACAGTATTATATTACATTAACCCCTAACCCCTACAGTATTATATTACATTAACCCCTACAGTATTATAATACATTAACCCCTAACCCCTATTATATTACATTAACCCCTAACCCCTACAGTATTATAATACATTAACCCCTACAGTATTATATTACATTAACCCCTACAGTATTATAATACATTAGATTTGGGGCTGAATTCTATCAGATCAGTGATATCCGACACCCGGATAGTGGTTTTGGCGGTGTCTGAGGTGGAACTGCGTTAGAGCTGTCAAATCCACAAGCGGCTCCCGGCATTCCACCTAAAGTGGACATTGCTGTTGGCGGCGCGGAGTCGCGTAGAGAAAACCCATTCAGCCTTGTTTCCAAGTTCAAAGGCTACCTGGGGTGGCAGCATAGCCTAGTGGTGAGACTGTAGAGGCGGCAGGGTAGCCTAGTGGTGAGAGCGCTGGACTCGTAACCGAAGGTAGTTAACGCACTGTTCCTATAGCCTAGTGGTGAGAGTGTAGAGGCGGCAGGGTAGCCTAGTGGTGAGAGCGCTGGACTCAGAACCGAAGGTAGTTAACGCACTGTTCCTATAGCCTAGTGGTGAGAGTGTAGAGGCGGCAGGGTAGCCTAGTGGTGAGAGCGCTGGACTCGTAACCGAAGGTAGTTAACGCACTGTTCCTATAGCCTAGTGGTGAGAGTGTAGAGGCGGCAGGGTAGCCTAGTGGTGAGAGCGCTGGACTCGTAACCGAAGGTAGTTAACGCACTGTTCCTATAGCCTAGTGGTGAGAGTGTAGAGGCGGCAGGGTAGCCTAGTGGTGAGAGCGCTGGACTCGTAACCGAAGGTAGTTAACGCACTGTTCCTATAGCCTAGTGGTGAGAGTGTAGAGGCGGCAGGGTAGCCTAGTGGTGAGAGCGCTGGACTCGTAACCGAAGGTAGTTAACGCACTGTTCCTATAGCCTAGTGGTGAGAGTGTAGAGGCGGCAGGGTAGCCTAGTGGTGAGAGCGCTGGACTCGTAACCGAAGGTAGTTAACGCACTGTTCCTATAGCCTAGTGGTGAGAGTGTAGAGGCGGCAGGGTAGCCTAGTGGTGAGAGCGCTGGACTAGTAACCGAAGGTAGTTAACGCTGTTCCTATAGCCTAGTGGTGAGAGCGCCTAGTGGTGAGAGCGCTGGACTAGTAACCGAAGGTAGTTAACGCACTGTTCCTATAGCCTAGTGGTGAGAGTGTAGAGGCGGCAGGGTAGCCTAGTGGTGAGAGCGCTGGACTCGTAATCAAGGTAGTTAACGCACTGTTCCTATAGCCTAGTGGTGAGCCTAGTGGTGAGAGTGTAGAGGCGGCAGGGTAGCCTAGTGGTGAGAGCGCTGGACTCGTAACCGAAGGTAGTTAACGCACTGTTCCTATAGCCTAGTGGTGAGAGCGCTGGACTCGTAACCGAAGGTAGTTAACGCACTGTTCCTATAGCCTAGTGGTGAGAGCGCTGGACTCGTAACCGAAGGTAGTTAACGCACTGTTCCTATGCCGTCATGACTTGCCTAGTTTTTAAATAAAGTATTAAAAAAAACACTGGAATGTGTGATGTAATCTACACCTTGATTAGCCTGCTAGAAATCCTCGTTATTTTTGGTTTTAATGATTTTTAAATTTGAGCGTTATTATTTCTATAATGCAATAAACTCTTTTCTCGTTCGGAAGTTCTAATTCTCGTCGGATGGGTGTGGCTTCCTGACAATGCAGCTCACCGATTTGACAGCTCCTAAACAGTTCTGCCTCAGACACCGCCCAAAAACATCAACTACGCGGGTGTCGGCTATCACCGGGTTCACAGCTTTGATCTGATGGAATCTAGGCCTAACAAGCCAAGAGTGACCAGAACCACTTTAAATTGACATGCATTTCTTATAGGAGTATATTGAGGCCTTAGCCAATAGCGTGCTAGATGGAGGATAGTCGGGCTGGATTCAACCCGTATCGTGGATCTGTTACCTCCATAGACATTTAAAGGCGATATGGATTGAATCCAGCCCATAATCTACATGTATTTTTTTACGGCAAAATTATTATTATTAAACCTTTAACTTTGCGACCTTTTGCCTTTTGCCAAGGAGGAATGGGAAAAAATTTCAGTCTCTCGATGTGCAAAACTGATAGAGACATACCCCAAGCGGCTTACAGCTGTAATCGCAGCAAAAGGTGGCGCTACAAAGTATTAACTTAAGGGGGTGAATAATTTTGCACGCCCAATTTTTCAGTTTTTGATTTGTTAAAAAAGTTTGAAATATCCAATAAATGTCGTTCCACTTCATGATTGTGTCCCACTTGTTGTTGATTCTTCACAAAAAAATACAGTTTTATATCTTGATGTTTGAAGCCTGAAATGTGGCAAAAGGTCGCAAAGTTCAAGGGGGCCGAATACTTTCGCAAGGCACTGTAACCAGGCAAGTCAGTTAAGAACTAAATCTTATTTTCAATGACGGCCTAGGAACAGTGGGTTAACTGCCTGTTCAGGGGCAGAACGACAGATTTTGTACCTTGTCAGCTTGGGGATTTGAACTTGCAACCTTTCAGTTATTAGTCCAACGCTCTAACCACTAGGCTACCCTACCGCCTCTACACTCTAACCACTAGGCTACCCTACCGCCTCTACACTCTAACCACTAGGCTACCCTACCGCCTCTACACTCTAACCACTAGGCTACCCTACCGCCTCTACACTCTAACCACTAGACTACCCTACCGCCCCTATTCAACATTCAACTTCCAGCGGCGTACCCCCTCTACTACCAGGTACCCCTGTAGTGGTGCGGTACCCCTGTAGTGGTGTGGTACCCCTGTAGTAGTGTGGTACCCCTGTAGTGGTACGGTACCCCTGTAGTAGTGTGGTACCCCTGTAGTAGTGTGTTACCCCTGTAGTGGTGTGGTACCCCTGTAGTGGTACGGTACCCCTGTAGTGGTGTGGTACCCCTGTAGTTGTGTGGTACCTCTGTAGTGGTGTGGTACCCCTGTAGTGGTACGGTACCCCTGTAGTGGTGTGGTACCCCTGTAGTGGTGTGGTACCCCTGTAGTTGTGTGGTACCTCTGTAGTGGTGTGGTACCCCTGTAGTGGTGTGGTACCCCTGTAGTGGTGTGGTACCAGTGTAGTGGTGCGGTACCCCTGTAGTAGTACGGTACCCCTGTAGTGGTATGTTACCCCTGTAGTGGTGTGGTACCCCTGTAGTGGTGTGGTACCCCTGTAGTGGTGTGGTACCCCTGTAGTGGTACGGTACCCCTGTAGTGGTGTGGTACCCCTGTAGTGGTGTGGTACCCCTGTAGTGGTACGGTACCCCTGTAGTGGTGTGGTACCCCTGTAGTGGTGTGGTACCCCTGTAGTGGTACGGTACCCCTGTAGTAGTGTGGTACCCCTGTAGTGGTGTGGTACCCCTGTAGTGGTGTGGTACCCCTGTAGTGGTGTGGTACCCCTGTAGTGGTACGGTACCCTGTAGTAGTGTGGTACCCTGTAGTGGTGTGGTACCCTGTAGTGGTGTGGTACCCCTGTAGTGGTGTGGTACCCTGTAGTAGTGTGGTACCCTGTAGTGGTGTGGTACCCTGTAGTGGTGTGGTACCCCTGTAGTGGTGTGGTACCCTGTGGTGTGGTGGTGTGGTACCCCTGTAGTGGTATGGTACCCTGTAGTGGTGTGGTACCCCTGTAGTAGTGTGGTACCCCTGTAGTGGTGTGGTACCCCTGTAGTGGTGTGGTACCCCTGTAGTGGTACGGTACCCCTGTAGTGGTGTGGTACCCCTGTAGTGGTATGGTACCCCTGTAGTGGTGTGGTACCCCTGTAGTGGTACGGTACCCCTGTAGTGGTGTGGTACCCCTGTAGTGGTGTGGTATCCCTGTAGTGGTGTGGTATCCCTGTAGTGGTGTGGTACCCCTGTAGTGGTACGGTACCCCTGGTACCCCTGTAGTGGTACGGTACCCCTGTAGTGGTGTGGTACCCCTGTAGTAGTGTGGTACCCCTGTAGTAGTGTGGTACCCCTGTAGTAGTGTGGTACCCCTGTAGTGGTGTGGTACCCCTGTAGTGGTGTGGTACCCCTGTAGTGGTGTGGTACCCCTGTAGTGGTACGGTACCCCTGTAGTGGTGTGGTACCCCTGTAGTGGTACGGTACCCCTGTAGTGGTGTGGTACCCCTGTTGTGGTGTGGTACCCCTGTAGTGGTGTGGTACCCCTGTAGTGGTACGGTGCCCCTGTAGTAGTACGGTACCCCTGTAGTGGTGTGGTACCCCTGTTGTGGTGTGGTACCCCTGTAGTAGTGTGGTACCCCTGTAGTGGTGTCGTACCCCTGTAGTGGTACGGTACCCCTGTAGTGGTGTGGTACCCCTGTAGTGGTACGGTACCCCTGTAGTGGTGCGGTACCCCTGTAGTGGTACGGTACCCCTGTAGTGGTGTGGTACCCCTGTAGTGGTGTGGTACCCCTGTAGTGGTACGGTACCCCTGGTACCCCTGTTGTGGTATGGTACCCCTGTAGTAGTGTGGTACCCCTGTAGTGGTATGGTACCCCTGTAGTGGTGTGGTACCCCTGTAGTGGTGTGATACCCCTGTAGTAGTGTGGTACCCCTGTGGTACCCCTGTAGTTGTGTGGTACCCCTGTAGTGGTGTGGTACCCCTGTAGTGGTACGGTACCCCTGTAGTGGTGTGGTACCCCTGTAGTAGTATGGTACCCCTGTAGTGGTGTGGTACCCCTGTAGTGGTGTTGTACCCCTGTAGTAGTGTGGTACCCCTGTAGTGGTGCGGTACCCCTGTAGTGGTGCGGTACCCCTGTAGTGGTACGGTACCCCTGGTACCCCTGTAGTGGTGTGGTACCCCTGTAGTAGTGTGGTACCCCTGTAGTGGTGCGGTACCCCTGTAGTGGTACGGTACCCCTGTAGTGGTTTGGTACCCCTGTAGTGGTGTGGTACCCCTGTAGTGGTGCGGTACCCCTGGTACCCCTGTAGTGGTACGGTACCCCTGTAGTGGTGTGGTACCCCTGTAGTGGTGTGGTACCCCTGTAGTGGTGTGGTACCCCTGTAGTGGTGTGGTACCCCTGTAGTGGTGCGGTACCCCTGTAGTGGTGCGGTACCCCTGTAGTGGTGCGGTACCCCTGTAGTGGTGCGGTACCCCTGTAGTGGTGTGGTATCCCTGTAGTGGTACGGTACCCCTGGAGCAAATGAGTAAATTACGGTTAAGTGCCTTGCTCACCATTTTGCTCAAGAGTACATCAACAGATTTTTCACCTTGTTGGCTCGGGTATTTAAACCAGCAACCTTCAGGTTACTGGCCCAGTGCTCTAACCGCTAGGCTACCTGGGATGAATTGTGAAAATAAGTGTCACATAAAACATAGAAAGTACAGGTATGTTTCATGCAAAAGAACAAGGCCACTCATTCATATAAATAGATCAATTATCTTCCTTATAAAATATTTATTCGGGGGGGGGGTCTCTGGACTGTCCTGCTCTTGGGGTGGTACAGTGGACTGTCCTGCTCTTGGGGTGGTACAGTGGACTGTCCTGCTCTTGGGGTGGTACAGTGGACTGTCCTGCTCTTGGGGTGGTACAGTGGACTGTCCTGCTCTTGGTGATATAGTGGACTGTCCTGCTCTTGGGGTGGTACAGTGGACTGTCCTGCTCTTGGGGTGATATAGTGGACTGTCCTGCTCTTGGGGTGGTACAGTGGACTGTCCCGCTCTTGGGGTGGTACAGTGGACTGTCCTGCTCTTGGGGTGATATAGTGGACTGTCCTGCTCTTGGGGTGGTACAGTGGACTGTCCCGCTCTTGGGGTGGTACAGTGGACTGTCCTGCTCTTGGGGTGTTACAGTGGACTGTCCTGCTCTTGGGGTGGTACAGTGGACTGTCCTGCTCTTGGGGTGGTACAGTGGACTGTCCTGCTCTTGGGGTGGTACAGTGGACTGTCCTGCTCTTGGGGTGGTACAGTGGACTGTCCTGCTCTTGGGGTGGTACAGTGGACTGTCCTGCTCTTGGGGTGGTACAGTGGACTGTCCTGCTCTTGGGGTGGTACAGTGGACTGTCCTGCTCTTGGGGTGTTACAGTGGACTGTCCTGCTCTTGGGGTGGTACAGTGGACTGTCCAGAGTCATTAAAGGTGACTGTTCAGTCCTAATGAAACCAGGTATAACAGAGTCATTAAAGGTGACTGTTCAGTCCTAATGAAACCAGGTATAACAGAGTCATTAAAGGTGACTGTTCAGTCCTAATGAAACCAGGTATAACAGAGTCATTAAAGGTGACTGTTCAGTCCTAATGAAACCAGGTATAACAGAGTCATTAAAGGTGACTGTTCAGTCCTAATGAAACCAGGTATAACAGAGTCATTAAAGGTGACTGTTCAGTCCTAATGAAACCAGGTATAACAGAGTCATTAAAGGTGACTGTTCAGTCCTAATGAAACCAGGTATAACAGAGTCATTAAAGGTGACTGTTCAGTCCTAATGAAACCAGGTATAACAGAGTCATTAAAGGTGACTGTTCAGTCCTAATTGAAACCAGGTATAACAGAGTCATTAAAGGTGACTGTTCAGTCCTAATGAAACCAGGTATAACAGAGTCATTAAAGGTGACTGTTCAGTCCTAATGAAACCATGTATAACAGAGTCATTAAAGGTGACTGTTCAGTCCTAATGAAACCAGGTATAACAGAGTCATTAAAGGTGACTGTTCAGTCCTAATGAAACCAGGTATAACAGAGTCATTAAAGGTGACTGTTCAGTCCTAATGAAACCAGGTATAACAGAGTTATTAAAGGTGACTGTTCAGTCCTAATGAAACCAGGTATAACAGAGTCATTAAAGGTGACTGTTCAGTCCTAATGAAACCAGGTATAACAGAGTCATTAAAGGTGACTGTTCAGTCCTAATGAAACCAGGTATAACAGAGTCATTAAAGGTGACTGTTCAGTCCTAATGAAACCAGGTATAACAGAGTCATTAAAGGTGACTGTTCAGTCCTAATGAAACCAGGTATAACAGAGTCATTAAAGGTGACTGTTCAGTCCTAATGAAACCAGGTATAACAGAGTCATTAAAGGTGACTGTTCAGTCCTAATGAAACCAGGTATAACAGAGTCATTAAAGGTATGCTGCCACTGGAACCATGTATAACAGAGTTTGTGTTGACTGTTCAAGACCTAATGAAACCATGTCCATATTCCACGGTCCATCCCCCCCCTCCAACCACACCATGCCTAGAAACCAGGTATAACCAGACCATTAAACTGAAGGTCCACCTCCAACCAAACCAGGTAGAACAGAGTCATTAAAGGTCCACTGTTCAGTCCTAACCAAACCAGGTAGAACTCATTAAAGGTGACTCCCTAAACCAAACCAGGTATAACAGAACTTAAAGGTGACTGTTCAGTCCTAATGAAACCAGGTATAACCGACTAGAGTCATTAAAGGTGACTGTTCAGTCCTAATGAAACCAGGTATAACAGAGTCATTAAAGGTGACTGTTCAGTCCTAATGAAACCAGGTATAACAGAACTTAAAGGTCCACCCCAGTCCTAATGAAACCAGGTATAACAGAGTCATTAAAGGTGACTGTTCAGTCCTAATGAAACCAGGTATAACAGAGTCTTAAAGGTGACTGTTCAGTCCTAATGAAACCAGGTATAACAGAGTCCACTCCCCTCAAACCAAGGTGACTGTTCAGTCCTAATGAAACCAGGTACCAACTAGAGTCATTAAAGGTCCATGCTGCCACTGGAAACCACACCAGTTTGTGTTGAACTTTTAGCAAGACCACCCCCTCCAAACCACATACTTCTCACGGTCCACCCCCTCAAACCACCATGCCTAGAACTCAAGGTCCACCCCCTCCAACCACACCACGACTAGAACTCAAGGTCCACCCCCTCCAACCACACCACGACTAGAACTCAAGGTCCACCCCCCTCCAACCACACCACGACTAGAACTCAAGGTCCACTCCCCTCAAACCAAACCACGACTAGAACTAAAGGTCCACCCCCCTCAAACCACACCACGACTAGAACTCAAGGTCCACTCCCCTCAAACCACACCACGACTAGAACTCAAGGTCCACTCCCCTCAAACCACACCACGACTAGACCTCAAGGTCCACCCCCTCAAACCACACCACGACTAGAACTCAAGGTCCACCCCCTCAAACCACACCATGCCTAGAACTCAAGGTCCACCCCCTCAAACCACACCACGACTAGACCTCAAGGTCCACCCCCTCAAACCAAACCACGACTAGAACTCAAGGTCCACCCCCTCAAACCACACCACGACTAGACCTCAAGGTCCACCCCCTCAAACCACACCATGACTAGAACTCAAGGTCCACCCCCTCAAACCACACCACGACTAGAACTCAAGGTCCACCCCCCTCAAACCACACCACGACTAGAACTCAAGGTCCACCCCCCTCAAACCACACCACGACTAGACCTCAAGGTCCACTCCCCTCAAACCACACCACGACTAGAACTCAAGGTCCACCCCCCTCAAACCACACCACGACTAGGCCTCATTTCCTCTAAACTCTCTAACATCCTTGCTGTATGGAGAAGACGAATGTGAACAAGAACAGGACAACGGCACCACTGTGAGTGTGTTTAAAAGGGTCTCCCTGGACTCTAAAGGGTCTCCCTCTCTCCTCCAGTCACAGTAGCTCCTCTGTACCACAAAACAGGAACAACACAGCAGCTTCCATCTCCCTCCTCTATCTGTGGTTCAGCTTGGGAGAGTCTGCGCCCTCCTCATCCTCGTCGTCTTTCGCTCCGATCAGCCGCTGACGCGCAAAATCCTCAAAGATGATGTCATCGTCGCTGGAGAGAGTAAACTCAGTTAGTCAGGATCCAGAAGTACACTTTAAGTGCATTAATGCATCAATGATTGATGGCAGACAGAGGGAGACATTTTGATTCATAGCAGATGGGGAGACATTTTGGTTCATAGCAGACGGGGAGACATTTTGGTTCATAGCAGACGGGGAGACATTTTGGTTCATAGCAGACGGGAAGACATTTTGGTTCATAGCAGACGGGGAGACATTTTGGTTCATAGCAGACGGGGAGACATTTTGATTTATAGCAGACGGGGAGACATTTTGATTTATAGCAGACGGGGAGACATTTTGGTTTATAGCAGACGGGAAGACATTTGTTTAGTAAATTGTATTAGATCAGAGATGGTTGGTAAAGTGTATTAGATCAGAGATGGTTGGTAAAGTGTATTAGATCAGAGATGGTTGGTAAAGTGTATTAGATCAGATGTTTAGTAAAGTGTATTAGATCAGATGACTAGTAAAGTGTATTAGATCAGAGATGGTTGGTAAAGTGTATTAGATCAGAGATGGTTGGTAAAGTGTATTAGATCAGATGACTAGTAAAGTGTATTAGATCAGAGATGGTTGGTAAAGTGTAATAGATCAGATGTTTAGTAAAGTGTATTAGATCAGATGTTTAGTAAAGTGTAATAGATCAGATGTTTAGTAAAGTGTAATAGATCAGATGTTTAGGAAAGTGTATTAGATCAGATGTTTAGTAAAGTGTATTAGATCAGAGATGGTTGGTAAAGTGTAATAGATCAGATGTTTAGTAAAGTGTATTAGATCAGATGTTTAGTAAAGTGTAATAGATCAGATGTTTAGTAAAGTGTAATAGATCAGATGACTAGTAAAGTGTATTAGATCAGATGTTTAGTAAAGTGTAATAGATCAGATGTTTAGTAAAGTGTATTAGATCAGATGACTAGTAAAGTGTATTAGATCAGATGTTTAGTAAAGTGTAATAGATCAGATGTTTAGGAAAGTGTATTAGATCAGATGTTTAGTAAAGTGTATTAGATCAGATGACTAGTAAAGTGTAATAGATCAGATGTTTAGTAAAGTGTAATAGATCAGATGTTTAGTAAAGTGTATTAGATCAGATGACTAGGTGTAATAGATCAGATGTTTAGTAAAGTGTAATAGATCAGATGTTTAGTAAAGTGTATTAGATCAGATGACTAGTAAAGTGTAATAGATCAGATGTTTAGTAAAGTGTAATAGATCAGATGTTTAGTAAAGTGTATTAGATCAGATGACTAGTAAAGTGTAATAGATCAGATGTTTAGTAAAGTGTATTAGATCAGATGTTTAGTAAAGTGTATTAGATCAGATGACTAGTAAAGTGTAATAGATCAGATGTTTAGTAAAGTGTATTAGATCAGATGACTAGTAAAGTGTAATAGATCAGATGTTTAGTAAAGTGTAATAGATCAGATGTTTAGTAAAGTGTATTAGATCAGATGACTAGTAAAGTGTATTAGATCAGATGACTAGTAAAGTGTAATAGATCAGATGTTTAGTAAAGTGTAATAGATCAGATGTTTAGTAAAGTGTAATAGATCAGATGTTTAGTAAAGTGTATTAGATCAGATGACTAGTAAAGTGTAATAGATCAGATGTTTAGCAAAGTGTAATAGATCAGATGTTTAGTAAAGTGTAATAGATCAGATGTTTAGTAAAGTGTAATAGATCAGATGTTTAGTAAAGTGTATTAGATCAGATGACTAGTAAAGTGTAATAGATCAGATGTTTAGCAAAGTGTAATAGATCAGATGTTTAGTAAAGTGTATTAGATCAGATGTTTAGCAAAGTGTATTAGATCAGATGTTTAGTAAAGTGTATTAGATCAGATGTTTAGTAAAGTGTATTAGATCAGATGTTTAGTAAAGTGTATTAGATCAGATGTTTAGTAAAGTGTATTAGATCAGATGACTAGTAAAGTGTAATAGATCAGATGTTTAGTAAAGTGTAATAGATCAGATGTTTAGTAAAGTGTATTAGATCAGATGTTTAGTAAAGTGTAATAGATCAGATGTTTAGTAAAGTGTATTAGATCAGATGACTAGTAAAGTGTATTAGATCAGATGTTTAGTAAAGTGTAATAGATCAGATGTTTAGCAAAGTGTATTAGATCAGATGTTTAGCAAAGTGTATTAGATCAGATGTTTAGCAAAGTGTATTAGATCAGATGTTTAGCAAAGTGTATTAGATCAATGTTTAGTGTATTAGATCAGATGTTTATTAGATCAATGTTTAGTGTATTAGATCAGATGACTTAGTAAAGTGTATTAGATCAGATGTTTAGTAAAGTGTATTAGATCAGATGTTTAGTAAAGATGTTTATTAGATCAGATGTTTAGCAAAGTGTATTAGATCAGATGTTTAGTAAAGTGTATTAGATCAGATGTTTAGTAAAGTGTATTAGATCAGATGTTTAGTAAAGTGTAATAGATCAGATGTTTAGTAAAGTGTATTAGATCAGATGACTAGTAAAGTGTAATAGATCAGATGTTTAGTAAAGTGTATTAGATCAGATGACTAGTAAAGTGTAATAGATCAGATGTTTAGCAAAGTGTATTAGATCAGATGTTTAGCAAAGTGTATTAGATCAGATGTTTAGTAAAGTGTATTAGATCAGATGTTTAGTAAAGTGTATTAGATCAGATGTTTAGTAAAGTGTAATAGATCAGATGTTTAGTAAAGTGTATTAGATCAGATGTTTAATAGATCAGATGTTTAGTAAAGTGTATTAGATCAGATGTTTAGTAAAGTGTATTAGATCAGATGTTTAGTAAAGTGTATTAGATCAGATGACTAGTAAAGTGTATTAGATAGATGACAGATGTTTCAGATGTTTAGTAAAGTGTATTAGATCAGATGACTAGTAAAGTGTAATAGATCAGATGTTTAGTAAAGTGTATTAGATCAGATGACTAGTAAAGTGTATTAGATCAGATGACTAGTAAAGTGTATTAGATCAGATGTTTAGCAAAGTGTATTAGATCAGATGTTTAGTAAAGTGTATTAGATCAGATGTTTAGTAAAGTGTATTAGATCAGATGTTTAGTAAAGTGTATTAGATCAGATGACTAGTAAAGTGTAATAGATCAGATGTTTAGTAAAGTGTAATAGATCAGATGTTTAGTAAAGTGTATTAGATCAGATGACTAGTAAAGTGTAATAGATCAGATGTTTAGCAAAGTGTATTAGATCAGATGTTTAGCAAAGTGTAATAGATCAGATGTTTAGTAAAGTGTATTAGATCAGATGTTTAGCAAAGTGTATTAGATCAGATGTTTAGTAAAGTGTATTAGATCAGATGACTAGTAAAGTGTAATAGATCAGATGTTTAGCAAAGTGTATTAGATCAGATGTTTAGCAAAGTGTATTAGATCAGATGTTTAGTAAAGTGTATTAGATCAGATGACTAGTAAAGTGTAATAGATCAGATGTTTAGTAAAGTGTAATAGATCAGATGTTTAGTAAAGTGTATTAGATCAGATGTTTAGTAAAGTGTATTAGATCAGATGACTAGTAAAGTGTAACAGATCAAAGATGGTTAGTGAAGTGTATTAGATCAGATGTTTAGTAAAGTGTAATAGATCAGATGTTTAGGAAAGTGTAATAGATCAGATGTTTAGTAAAGTGTATTAGATCAGATGTTTAGTAAAGTGTATTAGATCAGATGACTAGTAAAGTGTATTAGATCAGATGTTTAGCAAAGTGTATTAGATCAGATGTTTAGTAAAGTGTATTAGATCAGATGACTAGTAAAGTGTAATAGATCAGATGACTAGTAAAGTGTAACAGATCAAAGATGGTTAGTGAAGTGTAATAGATCAGATGTTTAGTAAAGTGTATTAGATCAGATGTTTAGTAAAGTGTATTAGATCAGATGACTAGTAAAGTGTAACAGATCAAAGATGGTTAGTGAAGTGCACTGATTAGAGACTATACTGTTTAAGCCGTTATAAAGTTCACAGTCCTTTATAACTCGTTATAACCCCTTCATATTGCACTACACACAGGTTATAACCCCTTCATATTGCACTACACACAGGTTATAACCCCTTCATATTGCACTACACACAGGTTATAACCCCTTCATATTGCACTACACACAGGTTATAACCCCTTCATATTGCACTACACACAGGTTATAACCCCTTCATATTGCACTACACACAGGTTATAACCCCTTCATATTGCACTACACACAGGTTATAACCCCTTCATATTGCACTACACACAGGTTATAACCCCTTCATATTGCACTACACACAGGTTATAACCCTTCATATTGCACTACACACAGGTTATAACCCCTTCATATTGCACTACACACAGGTTATAACCCCTTCATATTGCACTACACACAGGTTATAACCCCTTCATATTGCACTACACACAGGTTATAACCCCTTCATATTGCACTACACACAGGTTATAACCCCTTCATATTGCACTACACAGGTTATAACCCCTTCATATTGCACTACACACAGGTTATAACCCCTTCATATTGCACTACACACAGGTTATAACCCCTTCATATTGCACTACACACAGGTTATAACCCCTTCATATTGCACTACACACAGGTTATAACCCCTTCATATTGCACTACACACAGGTTATAACCCCTTCATATTGCACTACACACAGGTTATAACCCCTTCATATTGCACTACACACAGGTTATAACCCCTTCATATTGCACTACACACAGGTTATAACCCCTTCATATTGCACTACACACAGGTTATAACCCCTTCATATTGCACTACACAGGTTATAACCCCTTCATATTGCACTACACACAGGTTATAACCCCTTCATATTGCACTACACACAGGTTATAACCCTTCATATTGCACTACACACAGGTTATAACCCCTTCATATTGCACTACACACAGGTTATAACCCTTCATATTGCACTACACACAGGTTATAACCCCTTCATATTGCACTACACACAGGTTATAACCCCTTCATATTGCACTACACACAGGTTATAACCCCTTCATATTGCACTACACACAGGTTATAACCCCTTCATATTGCACTACACACAGGTTATAACCCCTTCATATTGCACTACACACAGGTTATAACCCCTTCATATTGCACTACACACAGGTTATAACCCCTTCATATTGCACTACACACAGGTTATAACCCCTTCATATTGCACTACACACAGGTTATAACCCCTTCATATTGCACTACACACAGGTTATAACCCCTTCATATTGCACTACACACAGGTTATAACCCCTTCATATTGCACTACACACAGGTTATAACCCCTTCATATTGCACTACACACAGGTTATAACCCCTTCATATTGCACTACACACCCTTCATATTGCACTACAGGGTTATAACCCCTTCATATTGCACTACACACAGGTTATAACCCCTTCATATTGCACTACACACAGGTTATAACCCCTTCATATTGCACTACACACAGGTTATAACCCCTTCATATTGCACTACACACAGGTTATAACCCCTTCATATTGCACTACACACAGGTTATAACCCCTTCATATTGCACTACACACAGGTTATAACCCCTTCATATTGCACTACACACAGGTTATAACCCCTTCATATTGCACTACACACAGGTTATAACCCCTTCATATTGCACTACACACAGGTTATAACCCCTTCATATTGCACTACACACAGGTTATAACCCCTTCATATTGCACTACACACAGGTTATAACCCCTTCATATTGCACTACACACAGGTTATAACCCCTTCATATTGCACTACACACAGGTTATAACCCCTTCATATTGCACTACACACAGGTGGTTCAAAAATGGGGTGAAATCACAATTATTTTGATTATTTATTTACTGTAGGCTTATGGTCAGCTCAGCACACGTCTTAGCTTATTCTGTTGTTGTCGTTGTTTCTGGGTTGTTACTGTTATTTATTTCGGTATTCAATCCGGATCGCGGAGTTGGACAATGCACCGTTTAAAAGTGAATTTCCCACTGAACCCGACATACAATACGCAGCGTTTACCGTGAGCACTAGGCTCATTGCCCTTCTAAAAACGCGCATTGCGGACAAACGCATTTTTTTGGGGGGGGGGATTGAATCCTGGTCATAGTCATTTACAGACATTACGGGGTTTAGGAAACACGTCAGCACATCACGTCTGAAATGGTATCGTCAGCGCATCACGTCTGAAATGGTATCGTCAGCACATCATGACACGGGTCCGTCAACAACACTAATGCTTCTAACAGTCTGAGAGCTACAGAAACCTGCCGTGGTTACCATCTCTTTCCTGCTGTCAGTCATATAAATGGCCATAAAACAAGGGGGATTGAAAAAATAAAGAGGGTGTGCTGGGAGAGACAACATTACATGAAAGACATTGAATATTGAATGTATTATTCATAATCGGGCCTATTTGCTGGTAAATGTGCATGACCAGAGATGGACTGTTACGCTGTATGACCAGAGATGGACTGTTACGCTGTATGACCAGAGATGGACTGTTACGCTGTATGACCAGAGATGGACTGTTACGCTGTATGACCAGAGATGGACTGTTACGCTGTATGACCAGAGATGGACTGTTACGCTGTATGACCAGAGATGGACTGTTACGCTGTATGACCAGAGATGGACTGTTACGCTGTATGACCAGAGATGGACTGTTACGCTGTATGACCAGAGATGGACTGTTACGCTGTATGACCAGAGATGGACTGTTACGCTGTATGACCAGAGATGGACTGTTACGCTGTATGACCAGAGATGGACTGTTACGCTGTATGACCAGAGATGGACTGTTACGCTGTATGACCAGAGATGGACTGTTACGCTGTATGACCAGAGATGGACTGTATGGTCAGAGATGGACTGTTAGGCTGTATGACCAGAGATGGACTGTTAGGCTGTATGGTCAGAGATGGACTGTTAGGCTGTATGACCAGAGATGGACTGTTAGGCTGTATGACCAGAGATGGACTGTTACGCTGTATGACCAGAGATGGACTGTATGGTCAGAGATGGACTGTTAGGCTGTATGACCAGAGATGGACTGTTACGCTGTATGACCAGAGATGGACTGTTACGCTGTATGACCAGAGATGGACTGTATGGTCAGAGATGGACTGTTAGGCTGTATGACCAGAGATGGACTGTTACGCTGTATGACCAGAGATGGACTGTTACGCTGTATGACCAGAGATGGACTGTATGGTCAGAGATGGACTGTATGACCAGAGATGGACTGTTACGCTGTATGACCAGAGATGGACTGTATGGTCAGAGATGGACTGTATGACCAGAGATGGACTGTATGGTCAGAGATGGACTGTATGGTCAGAGATGGACTGTTAGGCTGTATAGTCAGAGATGGACTGTTAGGCTGTATGACCAGAGATGGACTGTTAGGCTGTATGACCAGAGATGGACTGTTACGCTGTATGACCAGAGATGGACTGTATGGTCAGAGATGGACTGTTAGGCTGTATGACCAGAGATGGACTGTTACGCTGTATGACCAGAGATGGACTGTTACGCTGTATGACCAGAGATGGATTGTATGGTCAGAGATGGACTGTTAGGCTGTATGGTCAGAGATGGACTGTTAGGCTGTATGGTCAGAGATGGACTGTTACGCTGTATGACCAGAGATGGCCTGTATGGTCAGAGATGGACTGTTAGGCTGTATGGTCAGAGATGGACTGTTAGGCTGTATGGTCAGAGATGGACTGTTAGGCTGTATGGTCAGAGATGGACTGTTAGGCTGTATGGTCAGAGATGGACTGTTAGGCTGTATGGTCAGAGATGGACTGTTAGGCTGTATGGTCAGAGATGGACTGTTACGCTGTATGACCAGAGATGGACTGTTACGCTGTATGACCAGAGATGGACTGTTACGCTGTATGACCAGAGATGGACTGTATGGTCAGAGATGGACTGTTAGGCTGTATGACCAGAGATGGACTGTTAGGCTGTATGGTCAGAGGTGGACTGTTAGGCTGTATGGTCAGAGAAGGACTGTTAGGCTGTATGACCAGAGATGGACTGTAGGCTGTATGGTCAGAGATGGACTGTATGGTCAGAGATGGACTGTTAGGCTGTATGGTCAGAGATGGACTGTTAGGCTGTATGGTCAGAGATGGGCTGTTAGGCTGTATGGTCAGAGATGGACTGTATGGTCAGAGATGGACTGTTAGGCTGTATGACCAGAGATGGACTGTTAGGCTGTATGGTCAGAGATGGACTGTTAGGCTGTATGACCAGAGATGGACTGTTAGGCTGTATGGTCAGAGATGGACTGTATGACCAGAGATGGACTGTTAGGCTGTATGGTCAGAGATGGACTGTATGGTCAGAGATGGACTGTTAGGCTGTATGACCAGAGATGGACTGTTAGGCTGTATGGTCAGAGATGGACTGTTAGGCTGTATGGTCAGACATGGGTTGTTATAGAGAGGAAATGAAACAGGAGGAAGTGAAGCCATGTTTTATTGACGAGGACAAGTGGTGCAGTAAGCAGAAGGCAGTAGGCAGTAAGCAGAAGGCAGCAGGAAGTAAGCAGAAGGCAGCAGGCAGTAAGCAGAAGGCAGCAGGCAGTAAGCAGAAGGCAGCAGGCAGTAAGCAGAAGGCAGCAGGCAGTAAGCAGAAGGCAACAGGCAGTAAGCAGAAGGCAGTAAGCAACAGGTAGTAAACAGCAGGCAGTAAGTAGCAGGCAGTAAGCAGTAAGCAGTAAGCAGTAGGCAGTAAGCAACAAGGCCCAGTATGTTAGAGTGACAGACAGACAGACAAACAGGGTGACTGTGTTATACTGTGTTAAACTATCAGACAGACCAGGAGTAGAGCTTCTTACTTTGTGTCAAATTCTATCAAGTTTGTGTCTATTGGCGCCTCGTCTGCAGCTGAAATACAATTAATGGACCATTATAATTCATCATCTCAGACCAAGAAAGGTTTTTGTTGATTGATTGAAAACAGAAAGACATTGAAAACTTGTGAACTGAAAACACTGCATAAAAGTAGAAACATACCATCTCTGTAGATTGCATCTTCGATTGGTTTGGGATGCATTAACGTAAATGGCAGCTCAACATGGACATCGCTGGAAAAGAAAATGAAACTACATGTAGATGATTGATGTATGATGAACAAACAAGTTTATGAATTAGCATTTCAATGTATTTTACATCTTGTATTATTATACTGATATTACAGTCTGCGCTGTATAACAACGTAGAGTATATATGTACATCTCTTCAGCAAAACAAACAGCACTACAACTCTAGCCACCAGTATTGGCATGCACCGTCATCACAGAAACATCTCTGTTTACCTCGTTGCCAGATCTCCTAAGAGTCTGAAATCAATGAAACATTGTCAGTTTTTATTTTTATTTTTTTACCTCAGCAATACAGTAACATAGAATTAGGAATTAGAATACTAATTTATTACATTAACCATCTTATAATATTATGTGTAAACCCTAACTCTGACACCAAGATGTATGTTTAAACTCTAACTCTGACACCAAGATGTATGTTTAAACCCTAACTCTAACACCAAGATGTATGTTTAAACCCTAACTCTAACACCAAGATGTATGTTTAAACCCTAACTCTAACACCAAGATGTATGTTTAAACCCTAACTCTGACACCAAGATGTATGTTTAAACCCTAACTCTGACACCAAGATGTGTGTTTAAACCCTAACTCTGACACCAAGATGTATGTTTAAACTCTAACATCAAGATGTGTGTTTAAACTCTAACTCTGACACCAAGATGTATGTTTAAACCCTAACTCTGACACCAAGATGTATGTTTAAACTCTAACTCTGACACCAAGATGTATGTTTAAACCCTAACTCTAACATCAAGATGTATGTTTAAACCCTAACTCTGACACCAAGATGTATGTTTAAACCCTAACTCTGACACCAAGATGTATGTTTAAACCCTAACTCTGACACCAAGATGTATGTTTAAACCCTAACACCAAGATGTATGTGTAAACCCTAACTCTGACACCAAGATGTATGTTTAAACCCTAACTCTGACACCAAGATGTATGTTTAAACTCTAACTGACACCAAGATGTATGTTTAAACCCTAACTCTGAAACCAAGATGTATGTTTAAACCCTAACTCTGACACCAAGATGTATGTTTAAACCCTAACTCTGACACCAAGATGTATGTTTAAACCCTAACTCTGACACCAAGATGTATGTTTAAACTCTGACACCAAGATGTATGTTTAAACCCTAACTCTGACACCAAGATGTATGTTTAAACCCTAACTCTAACACCAAGATGTATGTTTAAACCCTAACTCTGACACCAAGATGTATGTTTAAACCCTAACACCAAGATGTATGTTTAAACTCTAACTCTGACACCAAGATGTATGTTTAAACCCTAACTCTGACACCAAGATGTATGTTTAAACCCTAACTCTGACACCAAGATGTATGTTTAAACCCTAACTCTGACACCAAGATGTATGTTTAAACCCTAACTCTGACACCAAGATGTATGTTTAAACCCTAACTCTGACACCAAGATGTATGTTTAAACCCTAACTCTGACACCAAGATGTATGTTTAAACCCTAACTCTGACACCAAGATGTATGTTTAAACTCTAACACCAAGATGTATGTGTAAACCCTAACTCTAACATCAAGATGTATGTTTAAACCCTAACTCTAACACCAAGATGTATGTTTAAACCCTAAATCTAACACCAAGATGTATGTGTAAAGTGCATACCCGCCTCGAGACACAACAAGCTTCACTTTGACTTTGTAGGATACGATGATACCCAGGATCTCCTTGTTGGCTCCCTCTCTTAACCTGTTGATCGGACAAAAAAATCTATTAAAAAATCACTGACTGACATCTTCTGATTATCACCAAGCCCTTCATTCACCACCTGGGATTGTGGAAACTGGTGGGATTGTGGAAGCTGGTGTGATTGTGGAAGCTGGTGGGATTGTGGAAGCTGGTGGGATTGTGGAACCTGGTGTGATTGTGGAAACTGGTGGGATTGTTGGGGAGATTGGAAATTTGTGGGATTGTGGAAACTGGTGGGATTATTGGTGGGATTGTGGAAACTGGTGGGATAGTCGGTGGGATTGTGGAAACTGGTGGGATTGTTGGTGGGATTGTGGAAACTGGTGGGATTGTTGGTGGAATTGTAGAAGCTGGTGGGATTGTTGGTGGGATTGTGGAAACTGGTGGGATAGTCGGTTGGGAAACTGGTGGGATTGTGGAAACTGGTGGGATTGTTGGTGGGATTGTGGAAACTGGTGGGATTGTTGGTGGAATTGTAGAAGCTGGTGGGATTGTTGGTGGGATTATGGAAACTGGTGGGATAGTCGGTGGGATTGTGGAAACTGGTGGGATTGTTGGTGGGATTATGGAAACTGGTGGGATTGTTGGTGGGATTGTGGAAACTGGTGGGATTGTGGAAACTGGTGGGATAGTTGGTGGGATTGTGGAAACTGGTGGGATTGTGGAAACTGGTGGGATTGTGGAAACTGGTGGGATTGTGGAAGCTGGTGTGGTTGTTGTATACAGATATGAACTGTGTAATAGGAGAAAATATCGGACGACGACATCAAGACAATAATAGGGTCAATACACAATATGTCTGAAGACAGCGAGACTAACTTCAGCTTTTATCCCTCCACAGTGGGGGAAACCTTAACATGACATAGCAGAGCATAGCATAGAATAGTATAGAATAGACAGTGTCAGACAGTGTCACCTAACAAAGAACCCCCACACCATCACACCTCCTCCACCATGCTTCACGGTGGGAACCACACATGCGGAGATCATCCATTCACCTGCTCTGCGTCTCACAAAGACAAATCTCAAATTTGGACTCATCAGACCAAAGGACAGATTTCCACCGGTCTAATGTCCATTGCTCGTGTTTCTTGGCCAAAGCAAGTCTCTTCTTCTTATTGGTGTCCTTAGTAGTGGTTTCTTTGCAGCAATTTGACCATGAAGGCCTGATTCACTCTCTGAACAGTTGATGTTGAGATGTCTCTGTTACTTGAACTCTGAAGCATTTATTTGCGCTGCAATCTGAGGTGCAGTTAACTCTAATGAACTTATCCTCTGCAGCAGAGGTAACTCTGGGTCTTCCTTTCCTGTGGCGGTCCTCATGAGAGCCAGTTTCATCATAGCTCTTGATGGTTTTTGCGACTGCACTTGAAGAAACTTTAACAAGGCACACCTGTTAATTGAAATGCATTCCAGGTGACTACCTCATGAACCTGTTTGAGAGAATGCCAAGGGTGTGCAGAGCTGTCATCAAGGCAAAGGATGGCTACTTTGAAGAATAGTAGAACACAGTATAGAATTGTATAGTATAATAGAGTATAGTATAAGATAAGTAGTATAATAACTAATAACTAACTAGTATAAGATTGCATAGAATAGTAGAGTATGACATAGTATAGTATGGTATAGTATAACATAGTTTAGAATATTATAGTATAGCATAACATAGTATGGTATAGTATAACATAGTTTAGAATATTATAGTATAGCATAGTATAGTATAACATAGTTTAGAATATTATAGTATAGCATAGTATAGTATAACATAGTTTAGAATATTATAGTGTCACATAGTATAACATGGTATAGTATAACATAGTTTAGAATATTATAGTATAACATACTATAGTATAACATAGTTTAGAATATTATAGTACAGTATTGTATAACATAGTATAGTTTAACATAATATAGCATAACACAGTTTATAATATTATAGTATAACATAGTGTAGTATAACACAGTTTAGAATATTATAGTGTAGTATAACATAGTTTAGAATATTATAGTATAGTATAACACAGTTTAGAATATTATAGTATAGTATAACATAGTTTAGAATATTATAGTATGGTATAGTATAACATAGTTTAAAATATTATAGTATAACATAGTATAATATAACACAGTATAGAATATTATAGTACAGTATTGTATAACATAGTATAGTTTAACATAATATAGCATAACACAGTTTAGAATATTAGAGTATAACATAGTGTAGTATAGCATAGTATAGTATAGTATAACACAGTTTAGAATATTATAGTATAGTATATCATAGTGTAGTATAACATAGTGTATAGTATAGTATAACACAGTTTATAATATTATTTTATAGTATAGTATAGCATAGTTTAGAATATTATAGTATAGTATAGCATAGTTTAGAATATTATAGTATAGTATAACATTACATAGTATAACATAGTATAGTATAACACAGTTTAGAATATTATAGTGTAGTATAGCATAGTTTAGAATATTATAGTGTAGTATAGCATAGTTTAGAATATTATAGTATAGTATAGCATAGTTTAGAATAGTATAGTATAACATTACATAGTATAACATAGTATAGTATAGCATAGTATAGTATAACATAGTTTAGAATATTATAGTATACTATAGTATAACATAGTTTAGAATATTATAGTATAGTATAGTTTAGAATAGTATAGTATAGTATAGCATAGTTTAGAATATTATAGTATACTAAAGTATAGCATAGTTTAGAATATTATAGTATAGTATAGTATAGCATAGTTTAGAATATTATAGTATAGTATAGCATAGTTTAGAATATTATAGTATAGTATAGCATAGTTTAGAATAGTATAGTATAGTATAGCATAGTATAGTATAGTATAACATAGTTTAGAATATTATAGTATACTATAGTATAACATAGTTTAGAATATTATAGTATAGCATAGTTTAGAATATTATAGTATAGTATAGCATAGTTTAGAATAGTATAGTATAGTATAACATTACATAGTATAACATAGTATAGTATAGCATAGTTTAGAATATTATAGTATACTATAGTATAACATAGTTTAGAATATTATAGTATAGTATAACACAGTTTAGAATATTATATTATAACATAGTTTAGAATTTTATAGTATAGTATAGTTTAGAATATTATAGTATAGTATAACATTACATAGTATAACATATCATAGTGTAGTATAACATAGTGTATAGTATAGTATAACACAGTTTAGAATATTATAGTATAGTATAGTATAGCATAGTGTAGTATAACATAGTGTATAGTATAACACAGTTTAGAATATTATAGTATAGTATAGTATAGCATAGTGTAGTATAACATAGTGTATAGTATAGTATAACACAGTTTAGAATATTATAGTATAGTTTAGTATAACATTACATAGTATATCATAGTATAGTATATTATAGCATAGCACAGCATTGTATAAAACATATTGTACTCACAATGTACTAGAAGCCAGGTTTGTGTCCTCGTGCTTCAGTTTCCCGTCCAATGCCAGACCACGTTTCTCTCGGTTGTTGTTGAGGAAAGGGGTGAGGGTGTAGACTTTACAAAACGTTGAACTCGGAGCCACCACGTCACTGCGACAACCATAATCAATAACACCAGATCAGTTACACGAGGTTGACGTACCGTACGTGAGGATGGTTCTTATCTGTGATCATGACTGACGCTTGGCCTGCTTTTTAATTGACATATAGTCTCAATTTGTGTTTATGACGGTTAACCAGGCATACCATCCGGCAATGTTTCAATCCTAAGAAACACTATGACGATAGTATTTTATCTCTACATCCACATTTCAGATTAGTTATTGAAGACTGGACTGGCCTACATGTCAGATTAGTTATTGATTAGTTATTGAAGACAGGACTGGCCTACATGTCAGATTAGTTATTGATTAGTTATTGAAGACAGGACTGGCCTACATGTCAGATTAGTTATTGATTAGTTATTGAAGACAGGACTGGCCTACATGTCAGATTAGTTATTGATTAGTTATTGAAGACTGGACTGGCCTACATGTCAGATTAGTTATTGAAGACTGGACTGGCCTACATGTCAGATTAGTTATTGATTAGTTATTGAAGACTGGACTGGCCTACATGTCAGATTAGTTATTGAAGACAGGACTGGTCTACATGTCAGATTAGTTATTGATTAGTTATTGAAGACTGGACTGGCCTACATGTCAGATTAGTTATTGAAGACAGGACTGGCCTACATGTCAGATTAGTTATTGATTAGTTATTGAAGACTGGACTGGCCTACATGTCAGATTAGTTATTGAAGACTGGACTGGCCTACATGTCAGATTAGTTATTGATTAGTTATTGATTAGTTATTGATTAGTTATTGAAGACAGGACTGGCCTACATGTCAGATTAGTTATTGAAGACTGGACTGGCCTACATGTCAGATTAGTTATTGATTAGTTATTGAAGACAGGACTGGCCTACATGTCAGATTAGTTATTGAAGACAGGACTTATTGAAGACAGGTTATTGAAGACTGGACTGGCCTACATGTCAGATTAGTTATTGATTAGTTATTGAAGACAGGACTGGCCTACATGTCAGATTAGTTATTGATTAGTTATTGAAGACAGGACTGGCCTACATGTCAGATTAGTTATTGAAGACAGGACTGGCCTACATGTCAGATTAGTTATTGATTAGTTATTGAAGACTGGACTGGCCTACATGTCAGATTAGTTATTGAAGACTGGACTGGCCTACATGTCAGATTAGTTATTGATTAGTTATTGAAGACAGGACTGGCCTACATGTCAGATTAGTTATTGAAGACTGGACTGGCCTACATGGACTGGCCTACATGTCAGATTAGTTATTGATTAGTTATTGAAGACTGGACTGGCCTACATGTCAGATTAGTTATTGATTAGTTATTGAAGACAGGACTGGCCTACATGTCAGATTAGTTATTGAAGACTGGACTGGCCTACATGTCAGATTAGTTATTGAAGACTGGACTGGCCTACATGTCAGATTAGTTATTGATTAGTTATTGAAGACTGGACTGGCCTACATGTCAGATTAGTTATTGAAGACTGGACTGGCCTACATGTCAGATTAGTTATTGAAGACTGGACTGGCCTACATGTCAGATTAGTTATTGATTAGTTATTGAAGACTGGACTGTCAGATTATTAGTTAGATTAGTTATTGAAGACTGGACTGGCCTACAGATGTCAGATTAGTTATTGAAGACTGGACTGGCCTACATG
Source organism: Oncorhynchus nerka (assembly GCF_034236695.1). Taxonomy (NCBI): domain Eukaryota; kingdom Metazoa; phylum Chordata; class Actinopteri; order Salmoniformes; family Salmonidae; genus Oncorhynchus; species Oncorhynchus nerka. The sequence continues at coordinate 98,334,528 of NC_088409.1, forward strand.
TCAGATTAGTTATTGAAGACTGGACTGGCCTACATGTCAGATTAGTTATTGATTAGTTATTGAAGACTGGACTGGCCTACATGTCAGATTAGTTATTGAAGACTGGACTGGCCTACATGTCAGATTAGTTATTGAAGACTGGACTGGCCTACATGTCAGATTAGTTATTGATTAGTTATTGAAGACTGGACTGGCCTACATGTCAGATTAGTTATTGAAGACTGGACTGGCCTACATGTCAGATTAGTTATTGATTAGTTATTGAAGACTGGACATGTCAGATTAGTTATTGAAGACTGGACTGGCCTACATGTCAGATTAGTTATTGATTAGTTATTGAAGACTGGACTGGCCGACATGTCAGGTTAGTTATTGAAGACTGGACTGGCCACAATGTCAGATTAGTTATTGAAGACTGGACTGGCCTACATGTCAGATTAGTTATTGATTAGTTATTGAAGACTGGACTGGCCTACATGTCAGATTAGTTATTGAAGACTGGACTGGCCTACATGTCAGATTAGTTATTGATTAGTTATTGAAGACTGGACTGGCCTACATGTCAGATTAGTTATTGAAGACTGGACTGGCCTACATGTCAGATTAGTTATTGAAGACTGGACTGGCCTACATGTCAGATTAGTTATTGATTAGTTATTGAAGACTGGACTGGCCTACATGTCAGATTAGTTATTGAAGACTGGACTGGCCTACATGTCAGATTAGTTATTGATTAGTTATTGAAGACTGGACTGGCCTACATGTCAGATTAGTTATTGAAGACTGGACTGGCCTACATGTCCTGGACATGTCAGATTAGTTATTGAAGACTGGACTGGCCTACATGTCAGATTAGTTATTGAAGACTGGACTAGTCAGATTATTATTGATTAGATTGAAGACTGGACTGGCCTACATGTCAGATTAGTTATTGATTAGTTATTGAAGACTGGACTGGCCTACATGTCAGATTAGTTATTGAAGACTGGACTTGATTAGTTATTGAAGACTGGACTGGCCTACATGTCAGATTAGTTATTGATTAGTTATTGAAGACTGGACTGGCCTACGTCAGATGTCAGATTAGTTATTGAAGACAGGACTGGCCTACATGTCAGATTAGTTATTGAAGACTGGACTGGCCTACATGTCAGATTAGTTATTGAAGACTGGACTGGCCTACATGGCCTACATGTCAGATTAGTTATTGATTAGTTATTGAAGACTGGACTGGCCTACATGTCAGATTAGTTATTGATTAGTTATTGAAGACTGGACTGGCCTACATGTCAGATTAGTTATTGACTGGATTGGTTATTGAAGATTAGTTATTGAGGACTGGCCTATGTCAGATTAGTTATTGAAGACAGGACTGGCCTATTTAGTTATTGAAGACTGGACTGGCCTACATGTCAGATTAGTTATTGATTAGTTATTGAAGACTGGACTGGCCTACATGTCAGATTAGTTATTGATTAGTTATTGAAGACTGGACTGGCCTACATGTCAGATTAGTTATTGATTAGTTATTGAAGACTGGACTGGCCTACATGTCAGATTAGTTATTGATTCCTAGATTAGTTATTGAAGACTGGACTGGCCTACATGTCAGATTAAGACTTATGTGATTAGTTATTGAAGACTGGACTGGCCTACATGTCAGATTAGTTATTGATTAGACTGGACTGGCCTACATGTCAGATTAGTTATTGATTAGATTGAAGACTGGCCTACATGTCAGATTAGTTATTGAAGACTGGACTGGCCTACATGTCAGATTAGTTATTGATTAGTTATTGAAGACTGGACTGGCCTACATGTCAGATTAGTTATTGAAGACTGGACTGGCCTACATGTCAGATTAGTTATTGAAGACTGGACTGAAGACAGGACTGGCTACAGATGTCAGATTAGTTATTGAAGACTGGACTGGCCTACATGTCAGATTAGTTATTGATTAGTTATTGAAGACTGACTGGCCTACATGTCAGATTAGCCTGGACTGGCCTATGTCAGATTAGTTATTGATTAGTTATTGAAGACTGGACTGGCCTACATGTCAGATTGAAGTCAGATTAGTTATTGAAGACTGGACTGGCCTACATGTCAGATTAGTTATTGATTAGTTATTGAAGACTGGACTGGCCTACATGTCAGATTATGTCAGATTAGTTATTGAAGACTGGACTGGCCTACATGTCAGATTAGTTATTGAAGACTGGACTGGCCTACATGTCAGATTAGTTATTGAAGACTGGACTGGCCTACATGTCAGATTAGTTATTGAAGACTGGACTGGCCTACATGTCAGATTAGTTATTGATTAGTTATTGAAGACTGGACTGGCCTACATGTCAGATTAGTTATTGATTGAGACTGAAGACTGGACTGGCCTACATGTCAGATTAGTTATTGAAGACTGGACTGGCCTACATGTCAGATTAGTTATTGATTAGTTATTGAAGACTGGACTGGCCTACATGTCAGATTAGTTATTGATTAGTTATTGAAGACTGGACTGGCCTACATGTCAGATTAGTTATTGAAGACTGGACTGGCCTACATGTCAGATTAGTTATTGAAGACTGGACTGGCCTACATGTCAGATTAGTTATTGAAGACTGGACTGGCCTACATGTCAGATTAGTTATTGATTAGTTATTGAAGACTGGACTGGCCTACATGTCAGATTATTGATTAGTTATTGATTATTGAAGACTGGACTGGCCTACATGTCAGATTAGTTATTGATTAGTTATTGAAGACTGGACTGGCCTACATGTCAGATTAGTTATTGATTAGTTATTGATTAGTTATTGAAGACTGGACTGGCCTACATGTCAGATTAGTTATTGATTAGTTATTGAAGACTGGACTGGCCTACATGTCAGATTAGTTATTGAAGACTGGACTGGCCTACATGTCAGATTAGTTATTGAAGACTGGACTGGCCTACATGTCAGATTAGTTATTGATTAGTTATTGAAGACAGGACTGGCCTACATGTCAGATTAGTTATTGATTAGTTATTGAAGACTGGACTGGCCTACATGTCAGATTAGTTATTGATTAGTTATTGAAGACTGGAAGGCCTACATGTCAGATTAGTTATTGAAGACAGGACTGGCCTACATGTCAGATTAGTTATTGATTAGTTATTGAAGACTGGACTGGCCTACATGTCAGATTAGTTATTGAAGACTGGACTGGCCTACATGTCAGATTAGTTATTGATTAGTTATTGAAGACTGGACTGGCCTACATGTCAGATTAGTTATTGATTAGTTATTGAAGACTGGACTGGCCTACATGTCAGATTAGTTATTGAAGACTGGACTGGCCTACATGTCAGATTAGTTATTGAAGACTGGACTGGCCTACATGTCAGATTAGTTATTGATTAGTTATTGAAGACTGGACTGGCCTACATGTCAGATTAGTTATTGATTAGTTATTGAAGACTGGACTGGCCTACATGTCAGATTAGTTATTGAAGACTGGACTGGCCTACATGTCAGATTAGTTATTGAAGACAGGACTGGCCTACATGTCAGATTAGTTATTGATTAGTTATTGATTAGTTATTGAAGACAGGACTGGCCTACATGTCAGATTAGTTATTGATTAGTTATTGAAGACAGGACTGGCCTACATGTCAGATTAGTTATTGATTAGTTATTGAAGACTGGACTGGCCTACATGTCAGATTAGTTATTGATTAGTTATTGAAGACTGGACTGGCCTACATGTCAGATTAGTTATTGATTAGTTATTGAAGACTGGACTGGCCTACATGTCAGATTAGTTATTGATTAGTTATTGAAGACTGGACTGGCCTACATGTCAGATTAGTTATTGATTAGTTATTGAAGACTGGACTGGCCTACATGTCAGATTAGTTATTGAAGACTGGACTGGCCTACATGTCAGATTAGTTATTGAAGACTGGACTGGCCTACATGTCAGATTAGTTATTGAAGACTTAGTTATGTCAGAAGACTGGACTGGCCTACATGTCAGATTAGTTATTGATTAGTTATTGAAGACTGGACTGGCCTACATGTCAGATTAGTTATTGATTAGTTATTGAAGACTGGACTGGCCTACATGTCAGATTAGTTATTGAAGACTGGACTGGCCTATGTCAGATTAGTTATGTGATTAGTTATTGAAGACTGGACATGTCAGATTAGTTATCAGATTAGTTATTGAAGACTGGACTGGCCTACATGTCAGATTTTAGTTATTGAAGACTGGACTGGCCTACATGTCAGATTAGTTATTGAAGACAGGACTGATTAGTTATTGAAGACTGGACTGGCCGACATGTCAGATTAGTTATTGAAGACTGGACTGGCCTACATGTCAGATTAGTTATTGATTAGTTATTGAAGACTGGACTGGCCTACATGTCAGATTAGTTATTGAAGACTGGACTGGCCTACATGTCAGATTAGTTATTGATTAGTTATTGAAGACTGGACTGGCCTACATGTCAGATTAGTTATTGATTAGATTGAGATTATTAGTTATTGATTAGACTGAAGACTGGACTGGCCTACATGTCAGATTAGTTATTGATTAGTTATTGATTAGTTATTGATTAGTTATTGAAGACTGGACTGGCCTACATGTCAGATTAGTTATTGATTAGTTATTGAAGACTGGACTGGCCTACATGTCAGATTAGTTATTGATTAGTTATTGAAGACTGGACTGGCCTACATGTCAGATTAGTTATTGATTAGTTATTGAAGACTGGACTGGCCTACATGTCATTAGTTATTGATTAGTTATTGAAGACTGGACTGGCCTACATGTCAGATTAGTTATTGATTAGTTATTGAAGACTGGACTGGCCTACATGTCAGATTAGTTATTGATTAGTTATTGAAGACTGGACTGGCCTACATGTCAGATTAGTTATTGATTAGTTATTGAAGACTGGACTGGCCTACATGTCAGATTAGTTATTGAAGACTGGACTGGCCTACATGTCAGATTAGTTATTGAAGACTGAAGACTGGATTAGTTATTGATACATGTCAGATTAGTTATTGATTAGTTATTGAAGACTGGACTGGCCTACATGTCAGATTAGTTATTGATTAGTTATTGAAGACTGGACTGGCCTACATGTCAGATTAGTTATTGAAGACTGGACTGGCCTACATGTCAGATTAGTTATTGAAGACTGGACTGGCCTACATGTCAGATTAGTTATTGATTAGTTATTGAAGACAGGACTGGCCTACATGTCAGATTAGTTATTGATTAGTTATTGAAGACAGGACTGGCCTACATGTCAGATTAGTTATTGATTAGTTATTGAAGACTGGACTGGCCTACATGTCAGATTAGTTATTGATTAGTTATTGAAGACTGGACTGGCCTACATGTCAGATTAGTTATTGATTAGTTATTGAAGACTGGACTGGCCTACATGTCAGATTAGTTATTGATTAGTTATTGAAGACTGGACTGGCCTACATGTCAGATTAGTTATTGATTAGTTATTGAAGACTGGACTGGCCTACATGTCAGATTAGTTATTGAAGACTGGACTGGCCTACATGTCAGATTAGTTATTGATTAGTTATTGAAGACTGGACTGGCCTACATGTCAGATTAGTTATTGATTAGTTATTGAAGACAGGACTGGCCTACATGTCAGATTAGTTATTGAAGACTGGACTGGCCTACATGTCAGATTAGTTATTGATTAGTTATTGAAGACTGGACTGGCCTACATGTCAGATTAGTTATTGATTAGTTATTGAAGACTGGACTGGCCTACATGTCAGATTAGTTATTGATTAGTTATTGAAGACTGGACTGGCTACATGTCAGATTAGTTATTGAAGACTGGACTGTTATTGATTAGTTATTGATTAGTTATTGAAGACTGGACTGGCCTACATGTCAGATTAGTTATTGAAGACTGGACTGGCCTACATGTCAGATTAGTTATTGATTAGTTATTGAAGACTGGACTGGCCTACATGTCAGATTAGTTATTGAAGACAGGACTGGCCTACATGTCAGATTAGTTATTGAAGACTGGACTGGCCTACATGTCAGATTAGTTATTGAAGACTGGACTGGCCTACATGTCAGATTAGTTATTGATTAGTTATTGAAGACTGGACTGGCCTACATGTCAGATTAGTTATTGATTAGTTATTGAAGACTGGACTGGCCTACATGTCAGATTAGTTATTGAAGACTGGACTGGCCTACATGTCAGATTAGTTATTGATTAGTTATTGAAGACTGGACTGGCCTACATGTCAGATTAGTTATTGATTAGTTATTGAAGACTGGACTGGCCTACATGTCAGATTAGTTATTGATTAGTTATTGATTAGTTATTGATTAGTTATTGAAGACTGGACTGGCCTACATGTCAGATTAGTTATTGAAGACTGGACTGGCCTACATGTCAGATTAGTTATTGAAGACTGGACTGGCCTACATGTCAGATTAGTTATTGAAGACTGGACTGGCCTACATGTCAGATTAGTTATTGAAGACTGGACTGGCCTACTGTCAGATTAGTTATTGATTAGTTATTGAAGACTGGACTGGCCTACATGTCAGATTAGTTATTGATTAGTTATTGAAGACTGGACTGGCCTACATGTCAGATTAGTTATTGATTAGTTATTGAAGACTGGACTGGCCTACATGTCAGATTAGTTATTGAAGACTGGACTGGCCTACATGTCAGATTAGTTATTGATTAGTTATTGAAGACAGGACTGGCCTACATGTCAGATTAGTTATTGATTAGTTATTGAAGACTGGACTGGCCTACATGTCAGATTAGTTATTGATTAGTTATTGAAGACAGGACTGGCCTACATGTCAGATTAGTTATTGATTAGTTATTGATTAGTTATTGAAGACTGGACTGGCCTACATGTCAGATTAGTTATTGATTAGTTATTGAAGACAGGACTGGCCTACATGTCAGATTAGTTATTGATTAGTTATTGATTAGTTATTGAAGACTGGACTGGCCTACATGTCAGATTAGTTATTGATTAGTTATTGATTAGTTATTGATTAGTTATTGAAGACAGGACTGGTCTACATGTCAGATTAGTTATTGATTAGTTATTGATTAGTTATTGATTAGTTATTGAAGACTGGACTGGCCTACATGTCAGATTAGTTATTGATTAGTTATTGATTAGTTATTGATTAGTTATTGAAGACTGGACTGGCCTACATGTCAGATTAGTTATTGATTAGTTATTGATTAGTTATTGATTAGTTATTGAAGACTGGACTGGCCTACATGTCAGATTAGTTATTGATTAGTTATTGATTAGTTATTGATTAGTTATTGAAGACTGGACTGGCCTACATGTCAGATTAGTTATTGATTAGTTATTGATTAGTTATTGAAGACTGGACTGGCCTACATGTCAGATTAGTTATTGATTAGTTATTGAAGACAGGACTGGCCTACATGTCAGATTAGTTATTGATTAGTTATTGATTAGTTATTGAAGACTGGACTGGCCTACATGTCAGATTAGTTATTGATTAGTTATTGATTAGTTATTGATTAGTTATTGAAGACAGGACTGGTCTACATGTCAGATTAGTTATTGATTAGTTATTGATTAGTTATTGATTAGTTATTGAAGACTGGACTGGCCTACATGTCAGATTAGTTATTGATTAGTTATTGATTAGTTATTGATTAGTTATTGAAGACTGGACTGGCCTACATGTCAGATTAGTTATTGATTAGTTATTGATTAGTTATTGATTAGTTATTGAAGACTGGACTGGCCTACATGTCAGATTAGTTATTGATTAGTTATTGATTAGTTATTGATTAGTTATTGATTAGTTATTGAAGACTGGACTGGTCTACATGTCAGATTTCTGTGTCGTAAAAAAGGCAAAGCAACGTACTCTGTCTCCTCTGTTGCGACCGGGCATCTGTATTGTGCTGTGTTGAATAGACAGATGTCAGCATACTGACGCACTGTGAATAGAAATTACAGATGTAGTATCTTAATTTGATCACTTTTTTGTTGCTGAGAATATTCCTTAGATGAGCTTCATGAATTCACTGAAAACATACATTATTAACAGTATTGCACTTTTGGCCAGCTAATAACGTTAACCACCGTCCAAATAACATTATGGACTAAACGTTCAAATCCTGTTGCTGCGGGATCATTTTTTTTGTTGCCGTGACAATATAGGTCAAAGATCCTACATCTGTAGAACGTATCCACGTTCTGAAAGAAACACACAGGACTACCAGTAATTTGATACTGAAGTGTATGTTGCTGTCACCTGAAATCTTCATCTTCTTCACCGTCTTGTTGGTGTTGTTTGTGACGTGAACGTTGACACTGATAGGCTCCCCGTGGTAGTAGATCTGGAAGGAAAGATGCAAAAGATATTACTGTACCCCCCCAAACAAACACCCTCCTCCCCTCAGAAAAACAGTAGACCTAGTAATGTAATGTGGATTAACACTGTATAATGTAGAGTAATGTAGTTTAATGGAGAGTAATGTAGTATAATGTAGAGTACTGTAGTATAATGTAGAGTACTGTAGTATAATGTAGAGTAATGTAGTTTAATGGAGAGTAATGTAGTATAATGTAGAGTACTGTAGTATAATGGAGAGTAATGTAGTATGATGTGGGATAATGTATAATTGGGAGTAATGTAGTATAATGTAGAGTACTGTAGTATAATGTAGAGTAATGTAGTTTAATGTAGAGTAATGTAGTATAATGTAGAGTACTGTAGTATGATGTGGGATAATGTATAATTGGGAGTAATGTAGTATAATGTAGTATGATGGAGAGTAATGTAGTATAATGTAGAGTACTGTAGTATGATGTGGGATAATGTATAATTGGGAGTAATGTAGTATAATGTAGAGTACTGTAGTTTAATGGAGAGTAATGTAGTATAATGTAGAGTACTGTAGTATGATGTGGGATAATGTATAATTGGGAGTAATGTAGTATAATGTAGTATGATGTGGAGTAATGTAATGTAGAGTAATGTAGTATTATGCGGTATAATACAGTATGATGTAGAGCAATGTAGTATAATCTAGAGTAATTTGGCATAATGTCGAGTAATGTAGTATAATGTAGAGTAATGTAGTATAATATAGTATGATGCAAAGTGATGTAGTATAATGTAGAGCAATGTAGTATAACGTAGAGTAATGTGGTATAATGGGGGGTAATGTAGAGTAATGTATATTGGGAGTAATGTAGTATAATGTAGTATAATGTGGAGTAATGTAGTATAATGTAGTATGATGTAGAGTAATGTAGTATAATGTAGAGTAATGTAGTATAATATAGTATGATGCAAAGTGATGTAGTATAATGTAGAGTAATGTAGTATAACGTAGAGTAATGTGGTATAATGTAGGGTAATGTATAATGGGGAGTAATGTAGTATGATGTGGAGTAATGCAATGTAATGTAGAGTAATGTAGTGTAATTGAGAGTAATGAAGTATTATGCGGTATAGTGTAGTATGATGTAGAGCAATGTAGTATAATGTAGAGTAATTTGGCATAATGTAGAGTAATTTGGCATAATGTAGAGTAATGTAGTATAATGTAGGGTAATGTATATTGGGAGTAGTATAATGTAGTATGATGTAGAGTAATGCAGTATAATGTAGAGTAATGTGGTATAATGTAGAGTAATGTAGTATAATGTGGTATGAAGTAGAGTAATGTAGTATGATGGAGAGCAATGTAGTATAATGTAGTATGATGTAGGGTAATGTAGTATAATGTGGAGTAATATAGTATAATGTAGAGCAATGTAGTATAATATAGTATGATGTAGAGTGATGTAGTACAATGTAGAGTAATTTGGCATAATGTAGAGTAATGTAGTATAAATGTAGGGTAATATAGAGTAATGTAGTAGAATGTAGAGTAATGTAGTATAATGTAGTATGATGTAGAGTAATGTAGAGTAATGTAGTAGAATGTAAAGTAATGTAGTATAAATGTAGGGTAATATAGAGTAATGTAGTAGAATGTAGTATAATGTAGGGTAATATAGAGTAATGTAGTAGAATGTAGTATAATGTAGGGTAATATAGAGTACTGTAGTAGAATGTAGAGTAATGTAGTATAATTTAGTAATGTAGTATGATGTAGAGTAATGTAGTATAATGTAGAGTAATGTAGTATGATGTAGAGCAGTGGTTCCCAAACTTGTTATAGTCCTGTACCCCTTCAAACATTCAACCTCCAGCTGTATCCCCTCTAGCACCAGGGTCAGCGCACTCTCAAATGTTGTTTTTTGTCATAATTTTAAGCCTGCCACACACACACTATACGATAAATTCATTAACCTTTTGTGACTAGGGGGCAGTATTTTCATTTTTGGAAAAATAACGTTCCCGTAGTAAACGGGATATTTTGTCAGGACAAGATGCTAGAATATGCATATAATTGACAGCTTAGGATAGAAAACACTCTAAAGTTTCCAAAACTGTAAAAATATTGTCTGTGAGTATAACAGAACTGATATTGCAGGCGAAAGCCTGAGAAAAATCCACACACACACTATACGATACATTCATTACACATCAGAATGAGTGTGAGTTTTGTCACAACCCGACTCAGTGATAACTAGAATGTGTTGTACATCAGTGATGGTGGTGTTCTAGAACAGTGATAACTAGAATGTGTTCTAGAACAGTGATAACTAGAATGTGTTCTAGAACAGTGATAACTAGAATGTGTTGTACATCAGTGATGGTGGTGTTCTAGAACAGTGATAACTAGAATGTGTTGTACATCAGTGATGGTGGTGTTCTAGAACAGTGATAACTAGAATGTGTTCTAGAACAGTGATAACTAGAATGTGTTGTACATCAGTGATGGTGATGTTCTAGAACAGTGATAACTAGAATGTGGCCAGTCGTGTGAGAAACTCGTCATCATCAAGCGGTCAGACAAGTGAACATGATGGTCAGTAAAGAAAACTTGAAGCTCGTCTCTCAATTTAAAACATGTCAATACTTATCCCCTTTTGATAACCATCACATCTGTTTGTTGTAAAAGCGTTACAAGGTCGTATCATTATGCAGGAAATACACGAGAGTTCAGGGGTCCTTCTGATTTAACACAGTTAACCATTGTCACTGTAGTGTCCAAAACATCTTTCAAGCTGTCGCTGCCAAGCCATTCCCATCCCCATCAACCATCCCCATCCCCATTCCCATTCCCATCCCCATTCCCATCCCCATTCCCATTCCCATTCCCATCCCCATTCCCATTCCCATTCCCATTCCCATTCCCATCCCCATTCCCATTCCCATTCCCATTCCCATCCCCATTCCCATCCCCATTCCCATTCCCATTCCCATTCCCATCCAGCTGTAACACATAGAATTCACTGGTAGGCGAAGCAGTAACTGTCTCAAAACATCTCCTGCCATATCACTAATGCATCGTGAAACAGTGTTGTTCGATGAAGGTATATGTCTGTGTAACGGATGTGAAACGGCTAGATTAGTTAGCGGTGGTTCGCGCTAAATAGCGTTTCAATCGGTGACGTCACTTGCTCTGAGACCTTGAAGTAGTGGTTCCCCTTTGCTCTGCGAAGGGCCGCGGCTTTTGTGGAGCGATGGGTAACGATGCCTCGTGGGTGACTGTTGTTGATGTGTGCAGAGGGTCCCTGGTTCGCGCCCGGGTTATGGGCGAGGGGACGGTCTAAAGTTATACTGTTACATCTGTATAGTTTTTTCCCGCCTTTTCCCCCGGCAATAGGAAGAATTAAGTCCTCCACAATAGTATGGGGCTTGTCTGTCCTAGCCAGTCCTCCACAATAGTATGGGGCTTGCCTGTCCTAGCCAGTCCTCCACAATAGTATGGGGCTTGTCTGTCCTAGCCAGTCCTCCACAATAGTATGGGGCTTGCCTGTCCTAGCCAGTCCTCCACAATAGTATGGGGCTTGTCTGTCCTAGCCAGTCCTCCACAATAGTATGGGGCTTGTCTGTCCTAGCCAGTCCTCCACAATAGTATGGGGCTTGTCTGTCCTAGCCAGTCCTCCACAATAGTATGGGGCTTGTCTGTCCTAGACAGTCCTCCACAATAGTATGGGGCTTGTCTGTCCTAGACAGTCCTCCACAATAGTATGGGGCTTGCCTGTCCTAGACAGTCCTCCACAATAGTATGGGGCTTGTCTGTCCTAGACAGTCCTCCACAATAGTATGGGCTTGTCTGTCCTAGCCAGTCCTCCACAATAGTATGGGGCTTGCCTGTCCTAGCCAGTCCTCCACAATAGTATGGGGCTTGCCTGTCCTAGCCAGTCCTCCACAATAGTATGGGGCTTGTCTGTCCTAGCCAGTCGTCCACAATAGTATGGGGCTTGCCTGTCCTAGCCAGTCCTCCACAATAGTATGGGGCTTGTCTGTCCTAGCCAGTCCTCCACAATAGTATGGGGCTTGTCTGTCCTAGCCAGTCCTCCACAATAGTATGGGGCTTGTCTGTCCTAGCCAGTCCTCCACAATAGTATGGGGCTTGTCTGTCCTAGACAGTCCTCCACAATAGTATGGGGCTTGCCTGTCCTAGACAGTCCTCCACAATAGTATGGGGCTTGTCTGTCCTAGACAGTCCTCCACAATAGTATGGGCTTGTCTGTCCTAGCCAGTCCTCCACAATAGTATGGGGCTTGTCTGTCCTAGACAGTCCTCCACAATAGTATGGGGCTTGTCTGTCCTAGACAGTCCTCCACAATAGTATGGGGCTTGTCTGTCCTAGCCAGTCCTCCACAATAGTATGGGGCTTGTCTGTCCTAGACAGTCCTCCACAATAGTATGGGGCTTGTCTGTCCTAGACAGTCCTCCACAATAGTATGGGGCTTGTCTGTCCTAGACAGTCCTCCACAATAGTATGGGGCTTGTCTGTCCTAGCCAGTCCTCCACAATAGTATGGGGCTTGTCTGTCCTAGACAGTCCTCCACAATAGTATGGGGCTTGTCTGTCCTAGACAGTCCTCCACAATAGTATGGGTCTTGTCTGTCCTAGACAGTCCTCCACAATAGTATGGGGCTTGTCTGTCCTAGACAGTCCTCCACAATAGTATGGGGCTTGTCTGTCCTAGACAGTCCTCCACAATAGTATGGGGCTTGTCTGTCCTAGCCAGTCCTCCACAATAGTATGGGGCTTGTCTGTCCTAGACAGTCCTCCACAATAGTATGGGGCTTGCCTGTCCTAGCCAGTCCACTACAATAGTATGGGGTTTGCCTGTCCTAGCCAGTCCTCCACAATAGTATGGGGCTTGTCTGTCCTAGCCAGTCCACTACAATAGTATGGGGCTTGTCTGTCCTAGCCAGTCCACTACAATAGTATGGGGCTTGTCTGTCCTAGCCAGTCCACTACAATAGTATGGGGCTTGTCTGTCCTAGCCAGTCCTCCACAATAGTATGGGGCTTGTCTGTCCTAGCCAGTCCTCCACAATAGTATGGGGCTTGCCTGTCCTAGCCAGTCCACTACAATAGTATGGGGCTTGTCTGTCCTAGCCAGTCCTCCACAATAGTATGGGGCTTGCCTGTCCTAGCCAGTCCACTACAATAGTATGGGGCTTGTCTGTCCTAGCCAGTCCACTACAATAGTATGGGGCTTGTCTGTCCTAGACAGTCCTCCACAATAGTATGGGTCTTGTCTGTCCTAGACAGTCCTCCACAATAGTATGGGGCTTGTCTGTCCTAGCCAGTCCACTACAATAGTATGGGGCTTGTCTGTCCTAGCCAGTCCACTACAATAGTATTGGGCTTGTCTGTCCTAGCCAGTCCTCCACAATAGTATGGGGCTTGTCTGTCCTAGCCAGTCCTCCACAATAGTATGGGGCTTGCCTGTCCTAGCCAGTCCACTGCAATAGTATGGGGCTTGTCTGTCCTAGCCAGTCCTCCACAATAGTATGGGGCTTGCCTGTCCTAGCCAGTCCACTACAATAGTATGGGGCTTGTCTGTCCTAGCCAGTCCTCCACAATAGTATGGGGCTTGTCTGTCCTAGCCAGTCCTCCACAATAGTATGGGGCTTGCCTGTCCTAGCCAGTCCACTACAATAGTATGGGGCTTGCCTGTCCTAGCCAGTCCTCCACAATAGTATGGGGCTTGCCTGTCCTAGCCAGTCCACTACAATAGTATGGGGCTTGTCTGTCCTAGCCAGTCCACCACAATAGTATGGAGCTTGTCTGTCCTAGCCAGTCCACTACAATAGTATGGGGCTTGTCTGTCCTAGCCAGTCCTCCACAATAGAATGGGGCTTGTCTGTCCTAGCCAGTCCTCCACAATATTATGGGGCTTGTCTGTCCTAGCCAGTCCTCCACAATAGTATGGGGCTTGCCTGTCCTAGACAGTCCTCCACAATAGTATGGGGCTTGTCTGTCCTAGACAGTCCTCCACAATAGTATGGGGCTTGTCTGTCCTAGACAGTCCTCCACAATAGTATGGGGCTTGTCTGTCCTAGACAGTCCTCCACAATAGTATGGGGCTTGTCTGTCCTAGACAGTCCTCCACAATAGTATGGGGTTTGCCTGTCCTAGACAGTCCTCCACAATAGTATGGGGTTTGCCTGTCCTAGACAGTCCTCCACAATAGTATGGGGCTTGTCTGTCCTAGACAGTCCTCCACAATAGTATGGGGCTTGTCTGTCCTAGCCAGTCCTCCACAATAGTATGGGGCTTGTCTGCCCTAGCCAGTCCTCCACAATAGTATGGGGCTTGTCTGTCCTAGCCAGTCCTCCACAATAGTATGGGGCTTGTCTGTCCTAGCCAGTCCTCCACAATAGTATGGGGCTTGTCTGTCCTAGCCAGTCCTCCACAATAGTATGGGGCTTGTCTGTCCTAGCCAGTCCTTCACAATAGTATGGGGCTTGCCTGTCCTAGCCATTCCTTCACAATAGTATGGGGCTTGTCTGTCCTAGACAGTCCTCCACAATAATATGGGGCTTGCCTGTCCTAGCCAGTCCTCCACAATAGTATGGGACTTGCCTGTCCTAGCCAGTCCTCCACAATAGTATGGGGCTTGCCTGTCCTAGCCAGTCCTCCACAATAGTATGGGGCTTGTCTGTCCTAGACAGTCCTCCACAATAGTATGGGGCTTGTCTGTCCTAGACAGTCCTCCACAATAGTATGGGGCTTGTCTGTCCTAGACAGTCCTCCACAATAGTATGGGGCTTGTCTGTCCTAGACAGTCCTCCACAATAGCATGGGGCTTGTCTGTCCTAGACAGTCCTCCACAATAGCATGGGGTTTGCCTGTCCTAGACAGTCCTCCACAATAGTATGGGGCTTGTCTGTCCTAGACAGTCCTCCACAATAGTATGGGGCTTGTCTGTCCTAGACAGTCCTCCACAATAGTATGGGGCTTGTCTGTCCTAGCCAGTCCTCCACAATAGTATGGGGCTTGTCTGTCCTAGCCAGTCCTCCACAATAGTATGGGGCTTGTCTGTCCTAGCCAGTCCTCCACAATAGTATGGGGCTTGTCTGTCCTAGCCAGTCCTCCACAATAGTATGGGGCTTGTCTGTCCTAGCCAGTCCTCCACAATAGTATGGGGCTTGTCTGTCCTAGCCAGTCCTTCAAAATAGTATGGGGCATGCCTGTCCTAGCCAGTCCTTCACAATAGTATGGGGCTTGTCTGTCCTAGCCAGTCCTCCACAATAATATGGGGCTTGCCTGTCCTAGCCAGTTCTCCACAATAGTATGGGACTTGCCTGTCCTAGCCAGTCCTCCACAATAGTATGGGGCTTGCCTGTCCTAGCCAGTCCTCCACAATAGTATGGGGCTTGTCTGTCCTAGCCAGTCCTCCACAATAGTATGGGGCTTGCCTGTCCTAGCCAGTCCTCTACAATAGTATGGGGCTTGTCTGTCCTAGCCAGTCCTCCACAATAATATGGGACTTGCCTGTCCTAGCCAGTTCTCCACAATAGTATGGGGCTTGCCTGTCCTAGCCAGTCCTCCACAATAGTATGGGGCTTGTCTGTCCTAGCCAGTCCTCCACAATAGTATGGGGCTTGCCTGTCCTAGCCAGTCCTCTACAATAGTATGGGGCTTGTCTGTCCTAGCCAGTCCTCCACAATAGTATGGGGCTTGTCTGTCCTAGCCAGTCCTCTACAATAGTATGGGGCTTGTCTGTCCTAGCCAGTCCTCTACAATAGTATGGGGCTTGTCTGTCCTAGCCAGTCCTCTACAATAGTATGGGGCTTGTCTGTCCTAGCCAGTCCTCCACAATAGTATGGGGTTGTCTGTCCTAGCCAGTCCTCTACAATAGTATGGGGCTTGTCTGTCCTAGCCAGTCCTCCACAATAGTATGGGGCTTGTCTGTCCTAGCCAGTCCTCCACAATAGTATGGGGCTTGCCTGTCCTAGCCAGTCCACTACAATAGTATGGGTCTTGTCTGTCCTAGCCAGTCCTCTACAATAGTATGGGGCTTGTCTGTCCTAGCCAGTCCTCTACAATAGTATGGGGCTTGTCTGTCCTAGCCAGTCCTCTACAATAGTATGGGGCTTGTCTGTCCTAGCCAGTCCTCTACAATAGTATGGGGCTTGTCTGTCCTAGCCAGTCCTCTACAATAGTATGGGGCTTGTCTGTCCTAGCCAGTCCTCTACAATAGTATGGGGCTTGTCTGTCCTAGCCAGTCTTCTACAATAGTATGGGGCTTGCCTGTCCTAGCTACTCCTCCACAATAGTATGGGGCTTGTCTGTCCTAGCCAGTCCTCCACAATAGTATGGGGCTTGTCTGTCCTAGCCAGTCCTCCACAATAGTATGGGGCTTGTCTGTCCTAGCCAGTCCTCCACAATATTATGGGGCTTGTCTGTCCTAGCCAGTCCTCCACAATAGTATGGGGCTTGTCTGTCCTAGCCAGTCCTCTACAATAGTATGGGGCTTGCCTGTCCTAGCCAGTCCTCCACAATAGTATGGGGCTTGTCTGTCCTAGCCAGTCCTCCACAATAGTATGGGGCTTGCCTGTCCTAGCCAGTCCTCTACAATAGTATGGGGCTTGTCTGTCCTAGCCAGTCCTCCACAATAGTATGGGGCTTGTCTGTCCTAGCCAGTCCTCTACAATAGTATGGGGCTTGTCTGTCCTAGCCAGTCCTCTACAATAGTATGGGGCTTGTCTGTCCTAGCCAGTCCTCTACAATAGTATGGGGCTTGTCTGTCCTAGCCAGTCCTCCACAATAGTATGGGGTTGTCTGTCCTAGCCAGTCCTCTACAATAGTATGGGGCTTGTCTGTCCTAGCCAGTCCTCCACAATAGTATGGGGCTTGTCTGTCCTAGCCAGTCCTCCACAATAGTATGGGGCTTGCCTGTCCTAGCCAGTCCACTACAATAGTATGGGTCTTGTCTGTCCTAGCCAGTCCTCTACAATAGTATGGGGCTTGTCTGTCCTAGCCAGTCCTCTACAATAGTATGGGGCTTGTCTGTCCTAGCCAGTCCTCTACAATAGTATGGGGCTTGTCTGTCCTAGCCAGTCCTCTACAATAGTATGGGGCTTGTCTGTCCTAGCCAGTCCTCTACAATAGTATGGGGCTTGTCTGTCCTAGCCAGTCCTCTACAATAGTATGGGGCTTGTCTGTCCTAGCCAGTCTTCTACAATAGTATGGGGCTTGCCTGTCCTAGCTACTCCTCCACAATAGTATGGGGCTTGTCTGTCCTAGCCAGTCCTCCACAATAGTATGGGGCTTGTCTGTCCTAGCCAGTCCTCCACAATAGTATGGGGCTTGTCTGTCCTAGCCAGTCCTCCACAATATTATGGGGCTTGTCTGTCCTAGCCAGTCCTCCACAATAGTATGGGGCTTGTCTGTCCTAGCCAGTCCTCTACAATAGTATGGGGCTTGCCTGTCCTAGCCAGTCCTCCACAATAGTATGGGGCTTGTCTGTCCTAGCCAGTCCTCCACAATAGTATGGGGCTTGCCTGTCCTAGCTACTCCTCTACAATAGTATGGGGCTTGCCTGTCCTAGCCAGTCCTCCACAATATTATGGGGCTTGTCTGTCCTAGCCAGTCCTCTACAATAGTATGGGGCTTGCCTGTCCCAGCCAGTCCTCCACAATAGTATGGGGATTGCCGGTCCTAGCCAGTCCTCCACAATAGTATGGGGCTTGCCTGTCCTAGCCAGTCCTTCACAATAGTATGGGGCTTGTCTGTCCTAGCCAGTCCTCCACGATAGTATGGGGATGCCTGTCCCAGCCAGTCCTCCACAATAGTATGGGGCTTGCCTGTCCCAGCCAGTCCTCTACAATAGTATGGGGCTTGTCTGTCCTAGCCAGTCCTCCACAATAGTATGGGGCTTGTCTGTCCTAGCCAGTCCTCTACAATAGCAGTATGATGTCCTAGTGGTAGTAGTAGCAGTATGATGTCCTAGTGATAGTAGCAGTATGATGTCCTAGTGGTAGTAGCAGTATGATGTCCTAGTGGTAGTAGCAGTATGATGTCCTAGTGGTAGTAGCAGTATGATGTCCTAGTGGTAGTAGCAGTATGATGTCCTAGTGGTAGTGGCAGTATGATGTCCTAGTGGTAGTAGCAGTATGATGTCCTAGTGGTAGTAGCAGTATGATGTCCTAGTGGTAGTAGCAGTATGATGTCCTAGTGGTAGTAGCAGTATGATGTCCTAGTGGTAGTAGCAGTATGATGTCCTAGTGGTAGTGGCAGTATGATGTCCTAGTGGTAGTAGCAGTATGATGTCCTAGTGGTAGTAGCAGTATGATGTCCTAGTGGTAGTAGCAGTATGATGTCCTAGTGGTAGTAGCAGTATGATGTCCTAGTGGTAGTAGCAGTATGATGTCCTAGTGGTAGTAGCAGTATGATGTCCTAGTGGTAGTAGCAGTATGATGTCCTAGTGGTAGTAGCAGTATGATGTCCTAGTGGTAGTAGCAGTATGATGTCCTAGTGGTAGTAGCAGTACTACCAGTAGAGCTGCTATGTGTCTCTATGGAAACGGGCCTTACTTTTTTAACCATTTATCCATTTTGGAGCAAACTGAATGAGCAGCAGCTACGTTTGGCTACATACGGACCGTTAGCAGTTAATGTGATTGGATGAGTAACGGTTAATGTGATGTTAATTATTTGACTAGGCTACCTGTATTTGACACTGTGTTGTTATTTCGCTCTACACATTTAAAATGTCAATTACATTTTTATTTTACCCCCGAAGGCATATCGCGTACCCCAGTGCGGGAATACCTGATGTAAAGTAATGTAGAGTAATGTATTATAATGTAGAGTAATGTAGTATAATGTAGAGCAATGTAGTATAATGTAGAGTAATGTAGTTTAATATGGATTAACGTAGTATAATAATGTAGAGTGATGCAGTATAATGTACTGTAATGTTGTATAATGTAGAGTAATGTAGTATAATGTACTGTAATGTAGAGTAATGTAGAGTAATGTGAATTTCAACACAGTTATAGGGAAGGACATTTAACAAGCACAACACTCACACAGTGACTAATGATTGGCTGAGAGAAATTTATAAAAAGATTATGGAGGCTGTTTTGTTAGACTTCAGTGCGGCTTTTGATATTATTGATCATAGTCTGCTGTTGGAAAAACGTATTTGTTATGGCTGTACACCCCCTGCTAAAATGTGAAAGAGTTACCCGTCTGACAGAACCCAGAGAGTGTTCTTTAATGGAAGCCTATCACGTATAATCCAGTTAGAATCAGGAATTCCCCAGGGTAGCTGTCTAGGCCCCTTGCTTTTTAAAATGTGTACTAACGACATGCCACTGACTTTGAGTAAAGCCAGAGTTTCTATGTATGCGGTTGACTCGACGCTGTACACGTCAGCTATTACAGCGACTGAAATGACCGCAACACATAACAAAGAGCTGCGGTTAGTTGTAGAATGGGTGGCAAGGAATAAGTTAGTCCTAAATATATATATTTTTTAAACGAAAAGCATTGAATTTGGGACAAATCTTTCACTAAACCCTAAACCTCAACTAAATCTTGTAATAAATTATGTGGAAATTGAGCAAGTTGAGGAGACCAAACTGCTTGGAGTAACCCGAGATTGTAAACTGTCATGGTCAAAACATATTGATACAACAGTAACTAAGATGGGGAGAAGTCTGTCCATAATAAAGAGCTGCTCTACCTTCTTAACAGCACGATCAATATGGCAGGTCCTACAGGCTCTAGTTTTGTCGCAGCTGGACTACTGTTAAGTCGTGCGGTCAGGTGCCACAGAGGGACTTGGATGTACACAGAGAGCTAACATTAATAATATGAATGTCAATCTCTCCTGGCTCTAAAGGAGGAGAGATTGACTTCATCACTACTTGTATTTGTGAGAGCCATGACTTCATGGAACTCTTTTCCACATCAGGGAACTGATGCAGCAGTAGAATCAGATTTAAATTAACAGGTAAACATAAACCTTATGTAACAGCAGGGACTGTGAAGCAACACAAACATAGGTACAGACACATGCAATACACACAATAACATACGCACATGTACACATGGACTTTGTGTTGTAGATGTGTGGTTGTGAAGTAGGGGCCTGAGGGCACACACGTAATGTGTTGTAAA
Organism: Oncorhynchus nerka; assembly: GCF_034236695.1. Lineage (NCBI taxonomy): Eukaryota > Metazoa > Chordata > Actinopteri > Salmoniformes > Salmonidae > Oncorhynchus > Oncorhynchus nerka. The sequence goes on from NC_088409.1 coordinate 98,355,100, forward strand.
ATCTGTTATGAATGTATTGTAATGTTTTTAAAATGTAGAACTGCCTAAATTTAGCCAGACCCCAGAAAGACTAGCTGCTGCCATGGCAGGAACTAATGGGGATCCATAATAAACCCCAGGAAGAGTAGCTGCTGCCTTGGCAGGAACTAACAGGGATCCATAATAAACCTCAGGAAAAGTAGCTGCTGCCTTGGCAGGAACTAATGGGGATCCATAATAAACCCCAGGAAGACTAGCTGCTGCCATGGCAGGAACTAATGGGGATCCATAATAAACCCCAGGAAGAGTAGCTGCTGCCTTGACAGGAACTAATGGGGATCCATAATAAACCCCAGGAAGAATAGCTGCTGCCATGGCAGGAACTAATGGGGATCCATAATAAACCCCAGGAAGAGTAGCTGCTGCCTTGGCAGGAACTAATGGGGATCCATAATAAACCCCAGGAAGACTAGCTGCTGCCATGGCAGGAACTAATGGTGATCCATAATAAACCCCAGGAAAAATAGCTGCTGCCTTGGCAGGAACTAATGGGGATCCATAATAAACCCCAGGAAGAGTAGCTGCTGCCATGGCAGGAACTAATGGGGATCCATAATAAACCCCAGGAAGAGTAGCTGCTGCCTTGGCAGGAACTAATGGGGATCCATAATAAACCCCAGGAAGAGTAGCTGCTGCCTTGGCAGGAACTAATGGGGATCCATAATAAACCACAGGAAGACTAGCTGCTGCCATGGCAGGAACTAATGGGGATCCATAATAAACCCCAGGAAGAGTAGCTGCTGCCTTGACAGGAACTAATGGGGATCCATAATAAACCCCAGGAAGAATAGCTGCTGCCATGGCACGAACTAATGGGGATCCATAATAAACCCCAGGAAGAGTAGCTGCTGCCTTGGCAGGAACTAATGGGGATCCATAATAAACCCCAGGAAGAGTAGCTGCTGCCTTGGCAGGAACTAATGGGGATCCATAATAAACCCCAGGAAGACTAGCTGCTGCCATGGCAGGAACTAATGGGGATCCATAATAAACCCCAGGAAGAGTAGCTGCTGCCTTGACAGGAACTAATGGGGATCCATAATAAACCCCAGGAAGAATAGCTGCTGCCATGGCAGGAACTAATGGGGATCCATAATAAACCCCAGGAAGAGTAGCTGCTGCCTTGGCAGGAACTAATGGGGATCCATAATAGACCCCAGGAAGAATAGCTGCTGCCTTGGCAGGAACTAATGGGGATCCATAATAAACCCCAGGAAGAGTAGCTGCTGCCTTGGCAGGAACTAACAGGGATCCATGATAAACCCCATGAAGAGTAGCTGCTGCCTTGGCAGGAACTAACAGGGATCCATGATAAACCCCAGGAAGAGTAGCTGCTGCCTTGGCAGGAACTAATGGGGATCCATAATAAACCCCAGGAAGAGTAGCTGATGCCTTGGCAGGAACTAATGGGGATCCATAATAAACCCCAGGAAGAGTAGCTGCTGCCTTGGCAGGAACTAATGGGGATCCATAATAAACCCCAGGAAGAATAGCTGCTGCCTTGGCAGGAACTAATGGGGATCCATAATAAACCCCAGGAAGAGTAGCTGATGCCTTGGCAGGAACTAACAGGGATCCATAATAAAAACAATACAAAAAGGTAGGGTAATGTAGATTAATGTAGTATAATGTAGGGTAATGTGGACTAACTTAGTATAATGTGGAGTAATGTAGTATAATGTACTGTAATGTGGAGCAGAGGTAGTGTAGAGTAATGTAGTATAATGTACTGTAATGTGGAGCAGAGGTAGTGTAGAGTAATGTAGTATAATGTACTGTAATGTGGAGCAGAGGTAGTGTAGAGTAATGTAGTGTAATGTAGAGTAATGAAGAGTAATGCAACTTATTTTATTTTGTATTTATTGAACCTTTATTTAACTCGGCAAGTCAGTTAAAACAAATTCTTATTTACAATAACGGCCTACCAAAAGGCCTCCTGCAGGGACGGGAGACTGAGGTTACATTTTTTTTTTTAAATAAATAAATAAATATATATATATATATATATATAGGACAAAACACACATCACGACACGTGAGAAAACACAACACTACATAAAGAGAGACCTAAAGACAACAACATAGCAAGGCAGCAAAACATGACAACACAACATGGTAGCAACACAACATGACAACAACATGGTAGCAACACAACATGACAACAACATGGTAGCAACACAACATGACAACAACATGGTAGCAACACAACATGACAACAACATGGTAGCAACACAACATGACAACAACACAGCAAGGCAGCAAAACATGACAACACAACATGGCAGCAGCACAAAACAGGGTACAAACATGATTGGGCACAGACAACAGCACAAAGGGCTGGGACACAACTGGGACACAGACAACAGCACAAAGAACTGGGACACAACTGGGACACAACTGTCAGTAAGTGTGACCATGAATGACTGTTTGCATGAAGAGCGACCCAGGGATGTGTGTGCTTTGGGGACCTTTAACAGAATGTGACTGACAGAACGGGTGTTTTATGTGAAGGATGAGGGCTGCAGTAGATATCTCAGAATAGGGGGGGGGGGGGGGGGGGGGGGGGGGGGGGCGAGGCCTAAGAATGTAGAGTAATGTAGAGATGTCCTCTACCAGCAGAAAAAAAACATGTCCATCACCTCTTTATCCAGTGAGGCCTCAAGGTGCAGTGGCTTGTCAGACATCAGGAACTGTCTGGTGGTCTCAGCCATGGGCTGGGGGCCGGGCTTCTCTGGGGCGTACTGGACCTTACGGATCACCAGGCGCACTGAGTTCCTGTTCAGAAACAAGGGTTAGATGCACTGACTTCCTGTTCAGACACAAGGGTTAGATGCACTGACTTCCTGTTCAGACACAAGGGTTAGATGCACTGACTTCCTGTTCAGACACAAGGGTTAGGGTTAGACGCACTGACTTCCTGTTCAGACACAAGGGTTAGGGTTAGACACACTGACTTCCTGTTCAGACACAAGGATTAGGGTTAGACACACTGACTTCCTGTTCAGACACAAGGGTTAGGGTTAGACACACTGACTTCCTGTTCAGACACAAGGGATAGGGTTAGACACACTGACTTCCTGTTCAGACACAAGGGTTAGGGTTAGACACACTGACTTCCTGTTCAGACACAAGGTTTAGACGCACTGACTTCCTGTTCAGACACAAGGGTTAGACACACTGACTTCCTGTTCAGACACAAGGGTTAGACGCACTGACTTCCTGTTCAGACACAAGGGTTAGACACACTGACTTCCTGTTCAGACACAAGGGTTAGGGTTAGACACACTGACTTCCTGTTCAGACACAAGGGTTAGGGTTAGACACACTGACTTCCTGTTCAGACACAAGGGTTAGGGTTAGACACACTGACTTCCTGTTCAGACACAAGGGATAGGGTTAGACACACTGACTTCCTGTTCAGACACAAGGGTTAGGGTTAGACACACTGACTTCCTGTTCAGACACAAGGTTTAGACGCACTGACTTCCTGTTCAGACACAAGGGTTAGACACACTGACTTCCTGTTCAGACACAAGGGTTAGGGTTAGACACACTGACTTCCTGTTCAGACACAAGGGTTAGACACACTGACTTCCTGTTCAGACACAAGGGTTAGGGTTAGACACACTGACTTCCTGTTCAGACACAAGGGTTAGGGTTAGACACACTGACTTCCTGTTCAGACACAAGGTTTAGACGCACTGACTTCCTGTTCAGACACAAGGGTTAGACACACTGACTTCCTGTTCAGACACAAGGGTTAGACACACTGACTTCCTGTTCAGACACAAGGGTTATAGGGTTAGACACACTGACCTCCTGTTCAGACACAAGGGTTAGGGTTAGACACACTGACTTCCTGTTCAGACACAAGGGTTAGGGTTAGACACACTGACTTCCTGTTCAGACACAAGGGTTAGACACACTGAGTTATTAGGCAGCAATGCAATACTATAGAGCAATATGAGGTAGTAATAATAACAGCTATATTATATATACCATTTTGCCGATGCAGTCATTGTGGTGTGGAATGACTCCATTTACCCTGCTGGTGCTCACAGGACCTCCCCACCCAATCAAGTCAAGCGGCAGGGTAGCCTAGTGGTTAGAGTGTAGAGGTGGCAGGTAGCCTAGTGGTTAGAGTGTAGAGGCGGCAGGGTAGCCTAGTGGTTATAGCGTAGAGGCGGCAGGGTAGCCTAGTGGTTAGAGTGTAGAGGAGGCAGGTAGCCTAGTGGTTAGAGCGTAGAGGCGGCAGGGTAGCCTAGTGGTTAGAGTGTAGAGTTGGCAGGTAGCCTAGTGGTTAGAGTGTAGGGGCGGCAGGGTAGCCTAGTGGTTAGAGTGTAGAGGCGGCAGGGTAGCCTAGTGGTTAGAGTGTAGGGGCGGCAGGGTAGCCTAGTGGTTAGAGCGTAGAGGCGGCAGGGTAGCCTAGTGGTTAGAGTGTAGAGGAGGCAGGTAGCCTAGTGGTTAGAGCGTAGAGGCGGCAGCGTAGCCTAGTGGTTAGAGTGTAGAGGTGGCAGGTAGCCTAGTGGTTAGAGTGTAGGGGCGGCAGGGTAGCCTAGTGGTTAGAGTGTAGAGGCGGCAGGGTAGCCTAGTGGTTAGAGTGTAGAGGAGGCAGGGTAGCCTAGTGGTTAGAGTGTAGAGGTGGCAGGGTAGCCTAGTGGTTAGAGTGTAGAGGCGGCAGGGTAGCCTAGTGGTTAGAGTGTAGAGGAGGCAGGTAGCCTAGTGGTTAGAGTGTAGGGACGGCAGGGTAGCCTAGTGGTTAGAGTGTAGAGGAGGCAGGGTAGCCTAGTGGTTAGAGTGTAGAGGAGGCAGGGTAGCCTAGTGGTTAGAGTGTAGAGGTGGCAGGGTAGCCTAGTGGTTAGAGTGTAGAGGCGGCAGGGTAGCCTAGTGGTTAGAGTGTAGAGGAGGCAGGTAGCCTAGTGGTTAGAGTGTAGGGACGGCAGGGTAGCCTAGTGGTTAGAGTGTAGGGGCGGCAGGGTAGCCTAGTGGTTAGAGCGTAGAGGCGGCAGGGTAGCCTAGTGGTTAGAGTGTAGAGGAGGCAGGTAGCCTAGTGGTTAGAGCGTAGAGGCAGCAGGGTAGCCTAGTGGTTAGAGTGTAGAGGTGGCAGGTAGCCTAGTGGTTAGAGCGTAGGGGCGGCAGGGTAGCCTAGTGGTTAGAGTGTAGAGGCGGCAGGGTAGCCTAGTGGTTAGAGCGTAGAGGCGGCAGGGTAGCCTAGTGGTTAGAGTGTAGAGGAGGCAGGTAGCCTAGTGGTTAGAGCGTAGAGGCGGCAGGGTAGCCTAGTGGTTAGAGTGTAGAGTTGGCAGGTAGCCTAGTGGTTAGAGTGTAGGGGCGGCAGGGTAGCCTAGTGGTTAGAGTGTAGAGGCGGCAGGGTAGCCTAGTGGTTAGAGTGTAGAGGAGGCAGGTAGGCTAGTGGTTAGAGTGTAGAGGAGGCAGGTAGCCTAGTGGTTAGAGTGTAGGGACGGCAGGGTAGCCTAGTGGTTAGAGTGTAGGGGCGGCAGGGTAGCCTAGTGGTTCTAGCGTAGAGGCGGCAGGGTAGCCTAGTGGTTAGAGTGTAGAGGAGGCAGGTAGCCTAGTGGTTAGAGCGTAGAGGCGGCAGGGTAGCCTAGTGGTTAGAGTGTAGAGGTGGCAGGTAGCCTAGTGGTTAGAGTGTAGGGGCGGCAGGGTAGCCTAGTGGTTAGAGTGTAGAGGTGGCAGGGAAGCCTAGTGGTTAGAGTGTAGAGGCGGCAGGGTAGCCTAGTGGTTAGAGCGTTGGACTAGTAACCGGAAGGTTGCAAGTTCAAACCCCCCGAGCTGACAAGGTACAAAATCTGTCGTTCTGCCCCTGAACAGGCAGTTAACCCACTGTTCCTAGGCCGTCATTGAAAATAAGAATTTGTTCTTAACTGACTTGACTAGTTAAATAAAGGTAAAATAAAAATGCATAACATTTTGTATAATTATTAAATTATTTTTTACCTTTTATGTATTTTGTCTTGGACGTTCTCTGAGCAGAATGCTTTGACTTCAAAGTCAACCCCGCAGGCCTTCAGAGACAAAATATAAAAACAGGATTTCGCTTTAAGTTGGATTCTTTTTCTGCTTAAATGTCATTATGCATTGCAATGTAACTGTTACAGTACCAAATAAAAGATTTAGATCACCTACTCATTCCAGGGTTTTTCTTTATTTCTTTGTTTATGATTTTCTACATTGTAGAATAATAGTGAAAACATCAAAACTATGAAATAACACATATGGAATCATGTAGTAACCATTAAAAAAAGTGTTAAATAAATCCAAATACATTTTATATTTGAGATTCTTCAAAGTAGCCACCCTTTGACTTGATGACAGCTTTGCACACTTTTGGCATTCTGTCAACCAGCTTCATGAGGTAGTCACCTGGAATGCATTTCAATTAACAGGTGTGCCTTGTTAAAAGTTAATTTGTGGAATTTCTTTCCTTCTTAATGCGTTTGAGCCAATCAGTTGTCTTGTGACAAGGTAGGGGTGGTATACAGAAGATAGCCCTATTTGGTAAAAGACCATGTCCATATTATAGGAAGAACAGCTCAAATAAGCAAAGAGAAACGACAGTCCATCATTACTTTAAGACATGAAGGTCAGTCAATACGGAAACTTTCAAGAACTGTCTCTCATGAGGACCGCCACAGTCAAGGAAGACCCAGAGTTACCTGTCTATCATGAGGACGGCAGCGTAGCCTAGTGGTTAGAGCGTTGGACTAGTAACCGGAAGGTTGCGAGTTCAAACCCCCGAGCTGACAAGGTACAAATCTGTCGTTCCGCCCCTGAACATTCCCAGGCTGTCATTGAAAATAAGAATGTGTTCTTAACTGACTTGCCTGGTTAAATAAAGGTAAAAATTTTAAAAAATTAAAAGGACTGCCACAGTAAAGGAAGACCCAGAGGTACCTGTCTCTCATGAGGACTGCCACAGTAAAGGAAGACCCAGAGGTACCTGTCTCTCATGAGGACCGCCACAGTAAAGGAAGACCCAGAGGTACCTGTCTCTCATGAGGACTGCCACAGTAAAGGAAGACCCAGAGGTACCTGTCTCTCATGAGGACCGCCACAGTAAAGGAAGCCCCAGAGGTACCTGTCTCTCATGAGGACCGCCACAGTAAAGGATGACCCAGAGTTACCTGTCTCTCATGAGGACCGCCACAGTAAAGGAAGACCCAGAGTTACCTGTCTCTCATGAGGACCACCACAGTAAAGGAAGACCCAGAGGTACCTCTGCTGCAGAGGATAAGTTCATTAGAGTTACCAGCCTCAGAAATTACAGCCCAAATAAATGCTTCACAGAATTCAAGTAATCTCAACATCAATTGTTCAGAGGAGACTGTGTGAATCAGGCCTTCATGGTCGAATTGCTGCAAAGAAACCACGTCTAAAGGACAGCAATAATAAGAAGAGACTTGCTTAGGCCAAGAAACACGAGTAATGGACGTTGGAAATCTGTCCTTTGGTCTGGAGTCCAAATTGGAGATTTTTGGTTCAAAACCGCTGTGTCTTTGTGAGACGCAGTGTGGATGAAACGATGATCTCTGCATGTGTAATTCCCACCGTAAAGCATGGAGGAGGAGGTGTGATGGTGCTTTGCTGGTGACACTGTCTGTGATTTATTTAGAATTCAAGACACACTTAACCAGCATGGCTACCACAGCGATACGCCATCCCATCTGGTTTGGGCTTAGTGGGACTATCCTTTGTTTTTCAACAGGACAATGACCCAACACACCTCCAGGCTGTGTAAGGGCTATTTGACCAAGAAGGAGAGTGATGGAGTGCTGCATCAGATGACCTGGCCTCCACAATCACCCAACCTCAACCCAATTGATATGGTTTGGAATGAGTCGGACTGCAGAGTGAAGGAAAAGCAGCCGACAAGTGTTCAGCATATGTGGGAACTCCTTCAAGACTGTTGGAAAAGCATTCCAGGTGAAGCTGGTTGAGAGAATGCCAAAAGTGTGCAAAACTGTCACCAAGGGAAATGAGTGGCTACTATGAAGAATCTAAAATCTTAAATATATTTTGATTTGTTGAACACTTTTTTTGGTTACGACATGATTCCGTAAAACCTTCAACCCAGTAGTGTAGATTTTGGCTGAACCCAATAAGCACCTTCCCTGTGTCCTCTGGTCCAGGCTGCAGGGTAACTGAGCACGGTAAATTCAGTGGAATCTGTCAACAGAAATATGAAAAAAAAAAATCTAAATTAGTACTTAAAACAGCTGACAGGAGGTATAAAATTAGGACGAAATCATTGGCAGATACATTTTTATCTTGTCAGTTAAAATAATACATAGAAACACAGTACAACGTAATGAGAGACTTATTTCCACTGTAGTCCCTAAAGTACACGGTACCAAAAAACATTACAACATAATACAATTCACATACACCAAAAAACAAAAACAACAACACCAAACACACAAAAAAAAACCAACTCCTAATAGAGATGGTCACAGCGGTGTTGAACATTACCTCGAAGGTGAAAGGGTGAGCGTGTTCCCCAAGCTTTTTGATCAGGCGTTCTTGAAGGCGAGTTAACCTCTTTTTGTCTTCGGGCACTGGAGGGAAGGCCTGAATGTTGGCCACGAAGAGGTCCTTTCGAAACGTCAAGCCCAGAACATCCAAGTCCTCACGTCCATAGCGGAAGGCGCATGTCAACGTCACAAACACTGAGGAGAGAAGAAAAGAGTGAAAGATCGTTAGAAAATGGAGTGGTTCGAGTCCTGAATGCTGATTGGCTGCCAGCCGTGCTATATCAGACCGATATATCAACAAGGCACCTCAGGGGGTTTGTTTAATTATACCTTTTAGAAATGCAATATATTGCTGAAACCACAACCCGTCTAATGATGTCATGATAAGCAGACTAATGACATCATGATGACCACTAATGATGTCATGACAAGCAGATTTGTCCACTGGTGGAATTAAGCTTAATTTCAAGCTGCCATTAGAACACTAGACATTCTCTTTCCACAGTAGACATTCTCTTTTCACACTAGACATTCTCTTTCCACAGTAGACATTCTCTTTCCACAGTAGACATTCTCTTTCCACAGTAGACATTCTCTTTTCACACTAGACATTCTCTTTTCACACTAGACATTCTATTTTCACACTAGACATTCTCTTTTCACAGTAGACATTCTATTTTCACACTAGACATTCTCTTTTCACACTAGACATTCTATTTTCACACTAGACATTCTCTTTTCACAGTAGACATTCTCTTTCCACAGTAGACATTCTCTTTCCACAGTAGACATTCTCTTTCCACAGTAGACATTCTCTTTGTACAGTAGACATTCTCTTTTCACAGTAGACATTCTCTTTCCACAGTAGACATTATCTTTTCACAGTAGACATTCTCTTTCCACAGTAGACATTATCTTTTCACAGTAGACATTCTCTTTTCACAGTAGACATTCTCTTTTCACAGTAGACATTCTCTTTGTACAGTAGACATTCTCTTTTCAATGTAGACATTTTCTTTGTACAGTAGACATTCTCTTTCCACAGTAGACATTCTCTTTTCACAGTAGACATTCTCTTTCCACAGTAGACACTCTCTTTTCACAGTAGACACTCTCTTTCCACAGTAGACATTCTCTTTCCACAGTAGACATTCTCTTTTCACAGTAGACATTCTCTTTCCACAGTGTACATTCTCTTTTCACAGTAGACATTCTCTTTCCACAGTAGACATTCTCTTTCCACAGTAGACATTCTCTTTCCACAGTAGACATTCTCTTTGTACAGTAGACATTCTCTTTTCACAGTAGACATTCTCTTTCCACAGTAGACATTCTCTTTTCACAGTTGACATTCTCTTTCCACAGTAGACATTCTCTTTCCACAGTAGACATTCTCTTTCCACAGTAGACATTCTCTTTTCACAGTAGACATTCTCTTTCCACAGTAGACATTCTCTTTCCACAGTAGACATTCTCCTTTCACACTAGACATTCTCTTTCCACAGTAGACATTCTCTTTCCACAGTAGACATTCTCTTTTCACAGTAGACATTCTCTTTCCACACTAGACATTCTCTTTTCCACACTAGACATTCTCTTTTCATTCTAGACATTCTCTTTTCACAGTAGACATTCTCTTTCCACAGCAGACATTCTCTTTCCACAGCAGACATTCTCTTTCCACAGTAGACATTCTCCTTTCACACTAGACATTCTCTTTTCACACTAGACATTCTCTTTTCACAGTAGACATTCTCTTTTCACAGTAGACATTCTCTTTTCACAGTAGACATTCTCCTTTCACACTAGACATTCTCCTTTCACAGCAGACATTCTCCTTTGCAATTCAGACATTCTCTTTTCACACTAGACATTCTCTTTTCACACTAGACATTCTCTTTCCACACTAGACATTCTCTTTCCACACTAGACATTCTCTTTTCACACTAGACATTCTCTTTTCACACTAGACATTTTCTTTTCACAGTAGACATTCTCTTTTCACAGTAGACATTCTCTTTCCACAGTAGACATTCTCTTTCCACAGCAGACATTCTCTTTTCACACTAGACATTCTCTTTCCACAGTAGACATTCTCTTTTCACACTAGACATTCTCTTTTCACAGCAGACATGCAGACATTCTCTTTTCACACTAGACATTCTATTTCCACAGCAGACATTCTCTTTCCACAGCAGACATTCTCTTTTCCACACTAGACATTCTCTTTTCCACACTAGACATTCTCTTTTCCACACTAGACATTCTCTTTCCACAGTAGACATTCTCTTTTCACACTAGACATTCTCTTTTCACAGTAGACATTCTCTTTCCACAGTAGACATTCTCTTTCCACAGTAGACATTCTCTTTCCACAGTAGACATTCTCTTTGTACAGTAGACATTCTCTTTTCACAGTAGACATTCTCTTTCCACAGTAGACATTCTCTTTTCACAGTAGACATTCTCTTTTCACAGTAGACATTCTCTTTCCACAGTAGACATTCTCTTTTCACAGTTGACATTCTCTTTCCACAGTAGACATTCTCTTTCAACAGTAGACATTCTCTTTCCACAGTAGACATTCTCTTTTCACAGTAGACATTCTCTTTCCACAGTAGACATTCTCTTTCCACAGTAGACATTATCTTTTCACAGTAGACATTCTCTTTTCACAGTAGACATTCTCTTTTCACAGTAGACATTCTCTTTGTACAGTAGACATTCTCTTTTCAATGTAGACATTTTCTTTGTACAGTAGACATTCTCTTTCCACAGTAGACATTCTCTTTTCACAGTAGACATTCTCTTTCCACAGTAGACACTCTCTTTTCACAGTAGACACTCTCTTTCCACAGTAGACATTCTCTTTCCACAGTAGACATTCTCTTTTCACAGTAGACATTCTCTTTCCACAGTGTACATTCTCTTTTCACAGTAGACATTCTCTTTCCACAGTAGACATTCTCTTTCCACAGTAGACATTCTCTTTCCACAGTAGACATTCTCTTTGTACAGTAGACATTCTCTTTTCACAGTAGACATTCTCTTTCCACAGTAGACATTCTCTTTTCACAGTTGACATTCTCTTTCCACAGTAGACATTCTCTTTCCACAGTAGACATTCTCTTTCCACAGTAGACATTCTCTTTTCACAGTAGACATTCTCTTTCCACAGTAGACATTCTCTTTCCACAGTAGACATTCTCCTTTCACACTAGACATTCTCTTTCCACAGTAGACATTCTCTTTCCACAGTAGACATTCTCTTTCACAGTAGACATTCTCTTTCCACACTAGACATTCTCTTTCCACACTAGACATTCTCTTTTCATTCTAGACATTCTCTTTTCACAGTAGACATTCTCTTTCCACAGCAGACATTCTCTTTCCACAGCAGACATTCTCTTTCCACAGTAGACATTCTCCTTTCACACTAGACATTCTCTTTTCACACTAGACATTCTCTTTTCACAGTAGACATTCTCTTTTCACAGTAGACATTCTCTTTCACAGTAGACATTCTCCTTTCACACTAGACATTCTCCTTTCACAGCAGACATTCTCCTTTGCAATTCAGACATTCTCTTTTCACACTAGACATTCTCTTTTCACACTAGACATTCTCTTTCCACACTAGACATTCTCTTTCCACACTAGACATTCTCTTTTCACACTAGACATTCTCTTTCACACTAGACATTTTCTTTCACAGTAGACATTCTCTTTCACAGTAGACATTCTCTTTCCACAGTAGACATTCTCTTTCCACAGCAGACATTCTCTTTCACACTAGACATTCTCTTTCCACAGTAGACATTCTCTTTTCACACTAGACATTCTCTTTCACAGCAGACATGCAGACATTCTCTTTTCACACTAGACATTCTATTTCCACAGCAGACATTCTCTTTCCACAGCAGACATTCTCTTTCCACACTAGACATTCTCTTTCCACACTAGACATTCTCTTTTCCACACTAGACATTCTCTTTCCACAGTAGACATTCTCTTTTCACACTAGACATTCTCTTTTCACAGTAGACATTCTCTTTTCACACTAGACATTCTCTTTTCCACACTAGACATTCTCTTTTCCACAGTAGACATTCTCTTTCCACAGCAGACATTCTCTTTTCACACTAGACATTCTCTTTCCACAGTAGACATTCTCTTTTCACACTAGACATTCTCTTTTCACAGCAGACATGCAGACATTCTCTTTTCACACTAGACATTCTATTTCCACAGCAGACATTCTATTTCCACAGCAGACATTCTATTTCCACAGCAGACATTCTCTTTCCACAGCAGACATTCTCTTTCCACAGCAGACATTCTCTTTTCCACACTAGACATTCTCTTTTCCACAGTAGACATTCTCTTTTCCACACTAGACATTCTCTTTTCCACAGTAGACATTCTCTTTTCCACACTAGACATTCTCTTTTCCACACTAGACATTCTCTTTTCCACAGTAGACATTCTCTTTTCCACAGTAGACATTCTCTTTCCACAGCAGACATTCTCTTTTCACACTAGACATTCTCTTTTCACACTAGACATTCTCTTTTCACAGTAGACATTCTCTTTCCACAGCAGACATTCTCTTTGTACAGTAGACATTCTCTTTTCACAGTAGACATTCTCTTTTCACACTAGACATTCTCTTTTCCACAGTAGACATTCTCTTTTCCACAGTAGACATTCTCTTTTCCACACTAGACATTCTCTTTTCACAGTAGACATTCTCTTTTCACACTAGACATTCTCTTTTCCACAGTAGACATTCTCTTTTCCACAGTAGACATTCTCTTTTCCACAGTAGACATTCTCTTTTCCACACTAGACATTCTCTTTTCCACACTAGACATTCTCTTTTCCACACTAGACATTCTCTTTTCCACACTAGACATTCTCTTTTCCACACTAGACATTCTCTTTTCCACAGTAGACATTCTCTTTTCCACACTAGACATTCTCTTTTCCACAGTAGACATTCTCTTTTCCACAGTAGACATTCTCTTTTCCACACTAGACATTCTCTTTTCCACACTAGACATTCTCTTTTCACACTAGACATTCTCTTTTTCACACTAGACATTCTCTTTTCCAGTACCTTTTCTCTCTTTCAGGTACTCCGGATCTATCAACACCACGCCGTCTGGAAAAATAAGGAGAAGTGAATGTTATCTGGCCGTGTGAAATCAAACTCCTTTAATCATCAGAAACAGTAGCCTACTGAACAAGGTCTCAAGGTAAAAAAACAGGTGATTTTCATCAGAAAATGATCGATTATATCACGCATCACATACTGCCTGAAGTCAAACACACAAAACCCTGCCGACTAAACCACAGTAAATGTATGCTGGGTCTCCCAAGCACCACAAGATGTGCTTCTGAATCAACTCGATGACAGAAGAATACTATAGTGGTGGTATAGTGGGACATACAGTATACAGAGCAGGGTGGTAGAGGGGGACATACAGTACACAGAGCAGGGTGGTAGAGGGGGACATACAGTACACAGAGCAGGGTGGTAGAGGGGGACATACAGTACACAGAGCAGGGTGGTAGAGGGGGACATACAGTACACAGAGCAGGGTGGTAGAGGGGGACATACAGTACACAGAGCAGGGTGGTAGAATGGGATATACAGTACACAGAGCAGGGTGGTAGAATGGGATATACAGTACACAGAGCAGGGTGGTAGAATGGGATATACTAGAGGTTATGGTTAGGGTTGTGTTAACTAGAGGAGGTTATGGTTAGGGTTGTGTTAACTAGAGGAGGTTATGGTTAGGGTTGTGTTAACTAGAGATGCTTATGGTTAGGGTTCTGTTAACTAGAGGAGGTTATGGTTAGGGTTGTGTTAACTAGAGGAGGTTGTGGTTAGGGTTGTGTTAACTAGAGGAGGTTATGGTTAGGGTTGTGTTAACTAGAGGAAGTTATGGTTAGGGTTATGTTAACTAGAGGAGGTTATGGTTAGGGTTGTGTTACTAGATGAGGTTATGGTTAGGGTTGTGTTAACTAGAGGAGGTTATGGTTAGGGTTGTGTTAACTAGAGGAGGTTACGGTTAGAGTTGTGTTAACTAGAGAAGGTTACGGTTAGGGTTCTGTTAACTAGAGGAGGTTACGGTTAGAGTTGTGTTAACTAGAGAAGGTTACGGTTAGGGTTGTGTTAACTAGAGGAGGTTATGGTTAGGGTTGTGTTAATTAGAGGTTATGGTTAGGGTTGTGTTAACTAGAGGAGGTTATGGATAGGGTTGTGTTAATTAGAGGAGGTTATGGTTAGGGTTGTGTTAATTAGAGGTTATGGTTAGGGTTGTGTTAACTAGAGAAGGTTACGGTTAGGGTTGTGTTAACTAGAGGAGGTTACGGTTAGGGTTGTGTAAATTAGAGGAGGTTATGGTTAGGGTTATGTTAACTAGAGGAGGTTATGGTTAGGGTTATGTTAACTAGAGGTTGTGGTAAAGGTTGTGTTAACTAGGGTTAGGGTTAGGGTTGTGTTAACTAGAGGAGGTTATGGTTAGGGTTGTGTTAACTAGAGGAGGTTATGGTTAGGGTTTTGTTAACTAGAGGAGGTTATGGATAGGGTTCTGGTAACTAGAGGAGGTTAAGGTTAGGGTTGTGTTAACTAGAGGAAGTTATGGTTAGGGTTATGTTAACTAGAGGAGGTTATGGTTAGGGTTGTGTTAACTAGAGGAGGTTATGGTTAGGGTTGTGTTAACTAGAGGTTATGGTTAGGGTTATGTTAACTAGCGGAGGTTATGGTTAGGGTTGTGTTAACTAGAGGAGGTTATGGTTAGGGTTGTGTTAACTAGAGGTTATGGGGTTAGGGGAGGTTATGGTTAACTTAACTAGAGGAGGTTATGGTTAGGGTTGTGTTAACTAGAGGAAGTTATGGTTAGGGTTATGTTAACTAGAGGAGGTTATGGTTAGGGTTGTGTTAACTAGAGGAGGTTATGGTTAGGGTTGTGTTAACTAGAGGAGGTTATGGTTAGGGTCGTGTTAACTAGAGGTTATGGTTAGGGTTATGTTAACTAGCGGAGGTTATGGTTAGGGTTGTGTTAACTAGCGGAGGTTATGGTTAGGGTTGTGTTAACTAGAGGAGGTTATGGTTAGGGTTGTGTTAACTAGAGGTTATGGTTAGGGTTATGTTAACTAGAGGAGGTTATGGTTAGGGTTGTGTTAACTAGAGGAAGTTATGGTTAGGGTTATGTTAACTAGAGGAGGTTATGGTTAGGGTTGTGTTAACTAGAGGAGGTTATGGTTAGGGTTGTGTTAACTAGAGGTTATGGTTAGGGTTATGTTAACTAGCGGAGGTTATGGTTAGGGTTGTGTTAACTAGAGGAGGTTATGGTTAGGGTTGTGTTAACTAGAGGAGGTTATGGTTAGGGTTGTGTTAACTAGAGGTTATGGTTAGGGTTATGTTAACTAGAGGAGGTTATGGTTAGGGTTGTGTTAACTAGAGGAGGTTAGGGTTAGGGTTGTGTTAACTAGAGGTTATGGTTAGAGTTATGTTAACTAGCGGAGGTTATGGTTAGGGTTGTGTTAACTAGAGGAGGTTATGGTTAGGGTTGTGTTAACTAGAGGTTATGGTTAGGGTTATGTTAACTAGAGGAGGTTATGGTTAGGGTTGTGTTAACTAGAGGAAGTTATGGTTAGGGTTGTGTTAACTAGAGGAGGTTATGGTTAGGGTTGTGTTAACTAGAGGTTATGGTTAGGGTTATGTTAACTAGCGGAGGTTATGGTTAGGGTTGTGTTAACTAGAGGAGGTTATGTTTAGGGTTGTGTTAACTAGAGGTTATGGTTAGGGTTATGTTAACTAGAGGAGGTTATGGTTAGGGTTGTGTTAACTAGAGACGGTTATGTTTAGGGCTGTGTTAACTAGAGGAGGTTATGGTTAGGGTTGTGTTAACTAGAGGAGGTTATGGTTAGGGCTGTGTTAACTAGAGGAGGTTATGGTTAGGGTTGTGTTAACTAGAGGAGGTTATGGTTAGGGTTGTGTTAACTAGAGGAGGTTATGGTTAGGGTTGTGTTAACTAGAGACGGTTATGTTTAGGGCTGTGTTAACTAGAGGAGGTTATGGTTAGGGTTGTGTTAACTAGATGAGGTTATGGTTAGGGTTGTGTTAACTAGAGGTTATGGTTGTGTTAACTACAGGTTATGGTTAGGGTTGTGTTAACTAGAAGAGGTTATGGTTAGGGTTGTGTTAACTAGAGGAGGTTATGGTTAGCGTTGTGTTAACTAGAGGAGGTTATGGTTAGGGTTGTGTTAACTAGAGGAAGTTATGGTTAGGGTTGTGTTAACTAGAGGAGGTTATGGTTAGGGTTGTGTTAACTAGAGGAGGTTATGTTTAGGGTTGTGTTAACTAGAGGAGGTTATGGTTAGGGTTGTGATAACTAGAGGAGGTTATGGTTAGGGTTGTGTTAACTAGAGATGCTTATGGTTAGGGTTCTGTTAACTAGAGGAGGTTATGGTTAGGGTTGTGTTAACTAGAGGAGGTTATGGTTAGGGTTATGTTAACTAGAGGAGGTTATGGTTAGGGTTGTGTTAACTAGAGAAGGTTACGGTTAGGCTTGTGTTAACTAGAGGAGGTTATGGTTAGGGTTGTGTTAATTAGAGGTTATGGTTAGGGTTGTGTTAACTAGAGGAGGTTATGTTTAAGGTTATGTTAACTAGACGTTATGGTTAGGGTTGTGTTACCTAGAGGAGGTTATGGTTAGGGTTGTGTTAACTAGAGGAGGTTATGGTTAGGGTTATGTTAACTAGAGTTTATGGTTAGGGTTGTGTTACCTAGAGGAGGTTATGGTTAGGGTTGTGTTAACTAGAGGAGGTTATGGTTAAGGTTGTGTTAACTAGAGGTTATGGTTAGTGTTGTGTTAACTAGAGACGGTTATGGTTAGGGTTGTGTTAACTAGAGGTTATGGTTATGTTAACTAGAGGAGGTTATGGTTAGGTTTGTGTTAACTAGAGGAGGTTATGGTTAGGGTTGTGTTAACTAGAGGAGGTTATGGTTAGGGTTGTGTTAACTAGAGGTTATGGTTAGGGTTATGTTAACTAGAGGAGGTTATGGTTAGGGTTGTGTTAACTAGAGGAAGTTATGGTTAGGGTTATGTTAACTAGAGGAGGTTATGGTTAGGGTTGTGTTAACTAGAGGAGGTTATGGTTAGGGTTGTGTTAACTAGAGGTTATGGTTAGGGTTATGTTAACTAGAGGAGGTTATGGTTAGGGTTGTGTTAACTAGAGGAAGTTATGGTTAGGGTTATGTTAACTAGAGGAGGTTATGGTTAGGGTTGTGTTAACTAGAGGAGGTTATGGTTAGGGTTGTGTTAACTAGAGGTTATGGTTAGGGTTATGTTAACTAGCGGAGGTTATGGTTAGGGTTGTGTTAACTAGAGGAGGTTATGGTTAGGGTTGTGTTAACTAGAGACGGTTTTGTTTAGGGCTGTGTTAACTAGAGGAGGTTATGGTTAGGGTTGTGTTAACTAGAGGAGGTTATGGTTAGGGTTGTGTTAACTAGAGGTTATGGTTGTGTTAACTAGAGGTTATGGTTAGGGTTGTGTTAACTAGAAGAGGTTATGGTTAGGGTTGTGTTAACTAGAGGAGGTTATGGTTAGCGTTGTGTTAACTAGAGGAGGTTATGGTTAGGGTTGTGTTAACTAGAGGAGGTTATGGTTAGGGTTGTGTTAACTAGAGGAGGTTATGGTTAGGGTTGTGTTAACTAGAGGAGGTTATGGTTAGGGTTGTGTTAACTAGATGAGGTTATGGTTAGGGTTATGTTAACTAGAGGAGGTTATGGTTAGGGTTGTGTTAACTAGAGGAGGTTATGGTTAGGGTTGTGTTAACTAGAGGAGGTTATGGTTAGGGTTGTGTTAACTAGAGGAGGTTATGGTTAGGGTTGTGTTAACTAGATGAGGTTATGGTTAGGGTTATGTTAACTAGAGGAGGTTATGGTTAGGGTTGTGTTAACTAGAGAAGGTTATGGTTAGGGTTGTGTTAACTAGAGGAGGTTATGGTTAGGGTTGTGTTAATTAGAGGTTATGGTTAGGGTTGTGTTAACTAGAGGAGGTTATGGTTAAGGTTATGTTAACTAGAGGTTATGGTTAGGGTTGTGATACCTAGAGGAGGTTATGGTTAGGGTTGTGTTAACTAGAGGAGGTTATGGTTAGGGTTATGTTAACTAGAGGAGGATATGGTTAGGGTTGTGTTAACTAGAGGTTGTGGTTAAGGTTGTGTTAACTAGGGTTAGGGTTAGGGCTATGTTAACTAGAGGAGGTTATGGATGGGTTAAGTTAACTAGAGGAGGTTATGGTTAGGGTTGTGTTAACTAGAGGAGGTTATGGTTAGGGTTGTGTTAACTAGAGGAGGTTATTGTTAGGGTTGTGTTAACTAGAGGAGGTTATGGTTAGGGTTATGTTAACTAGAGGTTATGGTTAGGGTTGTGTTAACTAGAGGTTATGGTTAGGGTTATGTTAACTAGAGGAGGTTATGGTTACGGTTGTGTTAACTAGAGATGCTTATGGTTAGGGTTCTGTTAACTAGAGGAGGTTATGTTTAGGGTTGTGTTAACTAGAGGAGGTTATGGTTAGGGTTATGTTAACTAGAGGTTATGGTTAGGGTTGTGTTACCTAGAGGAGGTTATGGTTAGGGTTGTGTTAACTAGAGGAGGTTATGGTTAAGGTTGTGTTAACTAGAGGTTATGGTTAGGGTTGTGTTACCTAGAGGAGGTTATGGTTAGGGTTGTGTTAACTAGAGGAGGTTATGGTTAAGGTTGTGTGAACTAGAGGTTATGGTTAGTGTTGTGTTAACTAGAGACGGTTATGGTTAGGGTTGTGTTAACTAGAGGTTATGGTTATGTTAACTAGAGGAGGTTATGGTTAGGTTTGTGTTAACTAGAGGAGGTTATGGTTAGGGTTGTGTTAACTAGAGGAGGTTATGGTTAGGGTTGTGTTAACTAGAGGTTATGGTTAGGGTTATGTTAACTAGAGGAGGTTATGGTTAGGGTTGTGTTAACTAGAGGAGGTTATGGTTAGGGTTGTGTTAACTAGAGACGGTTATGTTTAGGGCTGTGTTAACTAGAGGAGGTTATGGTTAGGGTTATGTTAACTAGAGGAGGTTATGGTTAGGGTTGTGTTAACTAGAGACAGTTATGGTTAGGGTTGTGTTAACTAGAGGAGGTTATGGTTAGGGTTCTGTTAACTAGAGGAGGTTAAGGTTAGGGTTGTCTTAACTAGAGGAGGTTATGGTTAGAGTTGTGTTAACTAGAGGAGGTTATGGTTAGGGCTGTGTTAACTAGATGAGGTTATGGTTAGGGTTGTGTTAACTAGATGAGGTTATGGTTAGGGTTGTGTTAACTAGAGGTTATGGTTAGGGTTGTGTTAACTAGAAGAGGTTATGGTTAGGGTTGTGTTAACTAGAGGAGGTTATGGTTAGCGTTGTGTTAACTAGAGGAGGTTATGGTTAGGGTTGTGTTAACTAGAGGAGGTTATGGTTAGGGTTGTGTTAACTAGAGGAGGTTATGGTTAGGGTTGTGTTAACTAGAGGAGGTTATGGTTAGGGTTGTGTTAACTAGAGAAGGTTATGGTTAGGGTTGTGTTAACTAGATGAGGTTATGGTTAGGGTTATGTTAACTAGAGGAGGTTATGGTTAGGGTTGTGTTAACTAGAGAAGGTTACAGTTAGGGTTGTGTTAACTAGAGGAGGTTATGGTTAGGGTTGTGTTAATTAGAGGTTATGGTTAGGGTTGTGTTAACTAGAGGAGGTTATGGTTAAGGTTATGTTAACTAGAGGTTATGGTTAGGGTTGTGATACCTAGAGGAGGTTATGGTTAGGGTTGTGTTAACTAGAGGAGGTTATGGTTAGGGTTATGTTAACTAGAGGAGGATATGGTTAGGGTTGTGTTAACTAGAGGTTGTGGTTAAGGTTGTGTTAACTAGGGTTAGGGTTAGGGCTATGTTAACTAGAGGAGGTTATGGATGGGTTAAGTTAACTAGAGGAGGTTATGGTTAGGGTTGTGTTAACTAGAGGAGGTTATGGTTAGGGTTGTGTTAACTAGAGGAGGTTATTGTTAGGGTTGTGTTAACTAGAGGAGGTTATGGTTAGGGTTATGTTAACTAGAGGTTATGGTTAGGGTTGTGTTAACTAGAGGTTATGGTTAGGGTTATGTTAACTAGAGGTTATCGTTAAGGTTGTGTTAACTAGGGTTAGGGTTAGGGTTGTGTTAACTAGAGGAGGTTATGGTTAGGGTTGTGTTAACTAGAGGAGGTTATGGTTAGGGTTTTGTTAACTAGAGGAGGTTATGGTTAGGGTTATGTTAACTAGAGACGGTTATGGTTAGGGTTGTGTAAACTAGAGGAGGTTATGGTTATGTTAACTAGAGGTTATGGTTAGGGTTATGTTAACTAGAGGAGGTTATGGTTAGGGTTATGTTAACTAGAGGAGGTTATGGTTAGGGTTGTGTTAACTAGAGGATGTTATGGTTAGGGTTATGTTAACTAGATGAGTTTATGGTTAGAGTTGTGTTAACTAGAGGTTATGGTTAGGGTTGTGTTAACTAGAGGAGGTTATGGTTAGGGTTATGTTAACTAGATGAGTTTATGGTTAGAGTTGTGTTAACTACAGGTTATGGTTAGGGTTGTGTTAACTAGAGGAGGTTATGGTTAGGGTTATGTTAACTAGAGGAGGTTATGGTTAGGGTTATGTTAACTAGAGGTTATGGTTAGGGTTATGTTAACTAGAGGTTATGGTTAGGGTTGTGTTAACTAGAGGTTATGGTTAGGGCTGTGTTAACTAGAGGTTATGGTTAGGGTTGTGTTAACTAGAGGTTATGGTTAGGGTTATGTTAACTAGAGGTTATGGTTAGGGTTGTGTTAACTAGAGGTTATGGTTAGGGTTATGTTAACTAGAGGTTATTGTTAGGGTTGTGTTAACTAGAGGAGGTTATGGTTAGGGTTGTGTTAACTAGAGGAGGTTATGGTTAGGGTTGTGTTAACTAGAGGAGGTTATGGTTAGGGTTGTGTTAACTTGAGGTTATGGTTAGGGTTATGTTAACTAGAGGTTATGGTTAGGTTTTTTAATTTTTTATTTTTTTTATTTCACCTTTATTTAACCAGGTAGGCTAGTTGAGAACAAGTTCTCATTTGCAACTGCGACCTGGCCAAGATAAAGCATAGCAGTGTGAACAGACAACACAGAGTTACACATGGAGAAAACAATTAACAAGTCAATAACACAGTAGAAAAAAAAGGGGAGTCTATATACAATGTGTGCAAAAGGCATGAGGTAGGCGAATAATTACAATATTGCAGATTAACACTGGAGTGATAAATGATCAGATGGTCATGTACAGGTAGAGATATTGGTGTGCAAAAGAGCAGAAAAGTAAATAAATAAAAACAGTTTAGGGATGAGGTCAGTAAATTGGGTGGGCTATTTACCGATGGACTATGTACAGCTGCAGCAATCGGTTAGCTGCTCAGATAGCTGATGTTTGAAGTTGGTGAGGGAGATAAAAGTCTCCAACTTCAGCGATTTTTGCAATTCGTTCCAGTCACAGGCAGCAGAGTACTGGAACGAAAGGCGGCCGAATGAGGTGTTGGCTTTAGGGATGATCAGTGAGATACACCTGCTGGAGCGCGTGCTACGGATGGGTGTTGCCATCGTGACCAGTGAACTGAGATAAGGCGGAGCTTTACCTAGCATGGCCTTGTAGATGACCTGGAGCCAGTGGGTCTGGCGACGAATATGTAGCGAGGGCCAGCCAACTAGAGCATACAAGTCGCAGTGGTGGGTAGTATAAGGTGCTTTAGTGACAAAACGGATGGCACTGTGATAAACTGCATCCAGTTTGCTGAGTAGAGTGTTGGAAGCAATTTTGTAGATGACATCGCCGAAGTCGAGGATCGGTAGGATAGTCAGTTTTACTAGGGTAAGCTTGGCAGCGTGAGTGAAGGAGGCTTTGTTGCGGAATAGAAAGCCGACTCTTGATTTGATTTTCGATTGGAGATGTTTGATGTGAGTCTGGAAGGAGAGTTTGCAGTCTAGCCAGACACCTAGGTACTTATAGGTGTCCACATATTCAAGGTCGGAGCCATCCAGGGTGGTGATGCTAGTCGGGCATGCGGGTGCAGGCAGCGATCGGTTGAAAAGCATGCATTTGGTTTTACTAGCGTTTAAGAGCAGTTGGAGGCCACGGAAGGAGTGTTGTATGGCATTGAAGCTCGTTTGGAGGTTAGATAGCACAGTGTCCAAGGACGGGCCGGAAGTATATAGAATGGTGTCGTCTGCGTAGAGGTGGATCAGGGAATCGCCCGCAGCAAGAGCAACATCATTGATATATACAGAGAAAAGAGTCGGCCCGAGAATTGAACCCTGTGGCACCCCCATAGAGACTGCCAGAGGACCGGACAGCATGCCCTCCGATTTGACACACTGAACTCTGTCTGCAAAGTAATTGGTGAACCAGGCAAGGCAGTCATCCGAAAAACCGAGGCTACTGAGTCTGCCGATAAGAATATGGTGTGTTAACTAGAGGTTATGGTTAGGGTTGTGTTAACTAGAGGTCATGGTTAGGGTTGTGTTAACTAGAGGTTATGGTTAGGGTTGTGTTAACTAGAGGTTATGGTTAGGGTTGTGTTAACTGGAGGTTATGGTTAGGGTTATGTTAAGTAGAGGTTATGGTTAGGGTTGTGTTAACTAGAGGTTATGGTTAGGGTTGTGTTAACTAGAGGTTAGGGTTGTGTTAACTAGAGGTTAGGGTTGTGTTAACTAGAGGTTATGGTTAGGGTTGTGTTAACTATAGGTTATGGTTAGGGTTGTGTTAACTAGAGGAGGTTATGGTTAGGGTTGTGTTAACTAGAGGTTATGGTTAGGGTTGTGTTAACTAGAGGTTATGGTTAGGGTTGTGTTAACTAGAGGTTATGGTTAGGGTTGTGTTAACTAGAGGAGGTTATGGTTAGGGTTGTGTTAACTAGAGGTTGTGTTAGCTAGAGGTTATGGTTAGGGTTGTGTTAACTAGAGGTTATGGTTAGGGTTGTGTTAACTAGAGGTTATGGTTAGGGTTATGTTAACTAGAGGTTAGGGTTGTGTTAACTAGAGGTTATGGTTAGGGTTGTGTTAACTATAGGTTATGGTTAGGGTTGTGTTAACTAGAGGAGGTTAGGGTTAGGGTTGTGTTAACTAGAGGTTATGGTTAGGGTTGTGTTAACTAGAGGTTATGGTTAGGGTTATGTTAACTAGAGGTTAGGGTTGTGTTAACTAGAGGTTATGGTTAGGGTTGTGTTAACTATAGGTTATGGTTAGGGTTGTGTTAACTAGAGGAGGTTATGGTTAGGGTTGTGTTAACTAGAGGTTATGGTTAGGGTTGTGTTAACTAGAGGTTATGTTAACTAGAGGTTATGGTTAGGGTTGTGTTAACTAGAGGTTATGGTTAGGGTTGTGTTAACTAGAGGTTATGGTTAGGGTTATGTTAAGTAGAGGTTATGGTTAGGGTTGTGTTAACTAGAGGTTATGGTTAGGGTTGTGTTAACTAGAGGTTATGGTTAGGGTTATGTTAACTAGAGGTTAGGGTTGTGTTAACTAGAGGTTATGGTTAGGGTTGTGTTAACTATAGGTTATGGTTAGGGTTGTGTTAACTAGAGGAGGTTATGGTTAGGGTTGTGTTAACTAGAGGTTATGGTTAGGGTTGTGTTAACTAGAGGTTATGGTTAGGGTTGTGTTAACTAGAGGTTATGGTTAGGGTTATGTTAACTAGAGGTTAGGGTTGTGTTAACTAGAGGTTATGGTTAGGGTTGTGTTAACTATAGGTTATGGTTAGGGTTGTGTTAACTAGAGGAGGTTATGGTTAGGGTTGTGTTAACTAGAGGTTATGGTTAGGGTTGTGTTAACTAGAGGTTATGTTAACTAGAGGTTATGGTTAGGGTTGTGTTAACTAGAGGTTATGTTAACTGGAGATTTTGGTTAGGGTTGTGTTAACTAGAGGTTATTGTTAGGGTTGTGTTAACTAGAGGTTATGGTTAGGGTTGTGTTAACTAGATGTTATGGTTAGGGTTCTGTTAACTAGAGGTTATGGTTAGGGTTATGTTAATTAGAGGTTATGGTTAGGGTTATGTTAACTAGACGTTATGGTTAGGGTTGTGTTAACTAGAGGTTATGTTAACTGGAGGTTATGGTTAGGGTTATGTTAACTAGAGGTTATGGTTAGGGTTGTGTTAACTAGAGGTTATGTTAACTGGAGGTTATGGTTAGGGTTATGTTAACTAGAGGTTATGGTTAGGGTTGTGTTAACTAGAGGAGGTTATGGTTAGGGTTGTGTTAACTAGAGGTTATGGTTAGGGATGTGTTAACTAGAGGTTATGGTTAGGGCTGTGTTAACTAGAGGTTATGGTTAGGGTTGTGTTAACTAGAGGAGGTTATGGTTAGGGTTGTGTTAACTAGAGGTTATGGTTAGGGTTGTGTTAACTAGAGGTTGTGTTAACTAGAGGTTATGGTTAGGGTTGTGTTAACTAGAGGTTATGGTTAGGGTTGTGTTAACTAGAGGTTATGGTTAGGGTTGTGTTAACTAGAGGTTATGTTAACTAAAGGTTATGGTTAGGGTTGTGTTAACTAGAGGTTATGGTTAGGGTTGTGTTAACTAGAGGTTATGGTTAGGGTTGTGTTAACTAGAGGAGGTTATGGTTAGGGTTGTGTTAACTAGAGGTTGTGTTAGCTAGAGGTTATGGTTAGGGTTGTGTTAACTAGAGGTTATGGTTAGGGTTGTGTTAACTAGAGGTTGTGTTAACTAGAGGTTATGGTTATGGTTGTGTTAACTAGAGGTTATGGTTAGGGTTATGTTAACTAGAGGTTATGGTTAGGGTTGTGTTAACTAGAGATTATGTTAATTAGAGGTTATGGTTAGGGTTGTGTTAACTAGAGGTTGTGTTAACTAGAGGTTATGGTTAGAGTTGTGTTAACTAGAGGTTATGGTTAGGGTTGTGTTAACTAGAGGTTGTGTTAACTAGAGGTTATGGTTAGGGTTGTGTTAACTAGAGGTTATGGTTAGGGTTGTGTTAACTAGAGGTTATGGTTAGGGTTGTGTTAACTAGAGGTTATGGTTAGGGTTATGTTAACTAGAGGTTGTGTTAACTAGAGGTTATGGTTAGGGTTGTGTTAACTAGAGGTTATGGTTAGGGTTATGTTAACTAGAGGTTATGGTTAGGGTTGTGTTAACTAGAGGTTATGTTAACTAGAGGTTATGGTTAGGGTGGTCTTACCTACGGGTTCCACCAGGTCAACGTGGTCCACAAAGTCCCTCTTCCCCAGGTACACTGTGAGCTGAGGATGAAACAGTGGCTTTCAGGCAATAGTGTAATGAGATAACGAGTTTAAGTAGTTAGGGTTATGTTAACTAGAGGTTATGGTTATGTTAACTAGAGCTGAGGATGACAACAGTGGCTTTCAGACAATAGTGTAATGAGATAACGAGTTTAAGTACCAGATTTCACGGTGCTAAAAAGTCAAATATCATAAATATTTTTGGGACTAAAATATCACATACCCTTCAAAAAAAGTAATAATTTAAATATACAAACACAAGAAAGTGTATATGTTACAATTGTCTCAACTGTGTAAATATTGATGAATAAATGACTTCATAAAGAGGAAGTATCTTCAGGCTTCTGTAAGTATTTCTCTCTACGAACATTAACTATGTCTGTCCCCAATATCCCCTGTTCATCCTGTGGTTGACCAGGAGAACTCTGCTTAGAATCCTGTTTAGAACCCTGAGTAGAACCCTGTTTAGAACCCTGAGTAGAACCCTGTTTAGAACCCTGATTAATAAGCTGTGTGGAACCCTGTTTAGAACCCTGTGGAGAACTATATTAAGAACCCTGTGTGGATCCCTGTGAAGCACCCTGTGGACAACCCTGTGTATAACCCTGTTTAGAACACTGTGGAGAACCCTGAGTAGAACCATGTGTGGATCCCTGTGAAGCACCCTGTGGACAATCCTGTGTATAACCCTGTTTAGAACAATGTGGAGAACCCTGAGTAGAACCATGTGTGGAACCCTGTTTAGAACCCTGTGTAGAATCCTGACACGACCAGCTAGCTAAAGAGAGCAGGAGCTGAGTCAGCTCCAGGCGACTGCTTCATGTTCTTCCCACAGTCTCTGCTGCTGCTGTGAGGACCGGTACATCAAACAGCCATCTACTCTGGTGCTGCTGCTGTGAGGACCGGTACATCAGACAGCCATCTACTCTGGTGCTGCTGCTGTGAGGACCGGTACATCAGACAGCCATCTACTCTGGTGCTGCTGCTGTGAGGACCGGTACATCACACAGCCATCTACTTGGTGCTGCTGCTGTGAGGACCGGTACATCAGACAGCCATCTACTCTGGTGCTGCTGCTGTGAGGACCGGTACATCACACAGCCATCTACTCTGGTGCTGCTGCTGTGAGGACCGGTACATCAGACAGCCATCTACTCTGGTGCTGCTGCTGTGAGGACCGGTACATCAGACAGCCATCTACTCTGGTGCTGCTGCTGTGAGGACCGGTACATCACACAGCCATCTACTCTGGTGCTGCTGCTGTGAGGACCGGTACATCAGACAGCCATCTACTCTGGTGCTGCTGCTGTGAGGACCGTACATCAGACAGCCATCTACTCTGCTGCTGCTGCTGTGAGGACCGGTACATCAGACAGCCATCTACTCTGCTGCTGTGAGGACCGGTACATCAGCTAGCCATCTACTCTGGTGCTGCTGCTGTGAGGACCGGTACATCAGACAGCCATCTACTCTGGTGCTGCTGCTGTGAGGACCGGTACATCAGACAGCCATCTACTCTGGTGCTGCTGCTGTGAGGACCGGTACATCAGACAGCCATCTACTCTGCTGCTGCTGCTGTGAGGACCGGTACATCAGACAGCCATCTACTCTGGTGCTGCTGCTGTGAGGACCGGTACATCAGACAGCCATCTACTCTGGTGCTGCTGCTGTGAGGACCGGTACATCAGACAGCCATCTACTCTGGTGCTGCTGCTGTGAGGACCGGTACATCAGACAGCCATCTACTCTGCTGCTGCTGCTGTGAGGACCGGTACATCACACAGCCATCTACTCTGTGAGGACCGGTACATCAGACAGCCATCTACTCTGGTGCTGCTGCTGTGAGGACCGGTACATCAGACAGCCATCTACTCTGGTGCTGCTGCTGTGAGGACCGGTACATCAGACAGCCATCTACTCTGCTGCTGCTGCTGTGAGGACCGGTACATCACACAGCCATCTACTCTGTGAGGACCGGTACATCAGACAGCCATCTACTCTGGTGCTGCTGCTGTGAGGACCGGTACATCAGACAGCCATCTACTCTGGTGCTGCTGCTGTGAGGACCGGTACATCAGACAGCCATCTACTCTGCTGCTGCTGCTGTGAGGACCGGTACATCAGACAGCCATCTACTCTGCTGCTGCTGCTGCTGTGAGGACCGGTACATCACACAGCCATCTACTCTGGTGCTGCTGCTGTGAGGACCGGTACATCAGACAGCCATCTACTCTGGTGCTGCTGCTGTGAGGACCGGTACATCAGACAGCCATCTACTCTGCTGTGGCCTACAGACTACTTACTATACAAGGAGACACAGGCATGACCCAGCCAGCACCGCCCAGCCAGCACCGCCCAGCCAGCCCCGCCCAGCCAGCACAGCCCAGTCTGCATGACCCAGCCAGCACAGCCCAGTCTGCATGGCCCAGGCAGCACCGCCCAGCCAGCGCCGCCCAGTCTGCATGGCCCAGCCAGCGCCGCCCAGCCAGCGCCGCCCAGCCAGCGCCGCCCAGCCAGCACCGCCAAGACAGGAGAATCACAGCTCTTAGCAGAGTCCTATTGACCCTAACCCTAGCTCCAGCTATCAGATAAGTAGTTATTATAGCTGCTATCTCCAGCTATCAGATAGGTAGTTATTATAGCTGCTAGCTCCAGCTATCAGATGGGTAGTTATTATAGCTGCTATCTCCAGCTATCAGATAGGTAGTTATTATAGCTGCTATCTCCAGCTATCAGATAGGTAGTT